>NC_069659.1:345975278-346277484 GCF_027244095.1 Hemicordylus capensis | reverse complement strand
AGAGGAATTGACAAAATGGAAATCAGTACGCCATGCTTGATGCTGGAATTGCATGGTTACAATTGAATGATACCTATGTGATGGTGTAGCCCTCTGGGTACATCTTTTGGGAAAGAAATTAGTGAATGAATAGGTTACACAATCCCCATTCCTGATAATCTCCCATTTGAGGCAGTTATTGTAGTTTATATTCTAGGGAACTGAGAAACACGTGATCTGGGCATCATAAGGAGCCTGTTTTAATTGCTCTGTTGGCATCCAAGCACTTTCTATTAATGGCTGAGGAGGTAAAGAAAAAAATCCCTCCTGATACGTAAGTGGAAGCAGAAGATACTTAAGCTAGCATAATGTGAGATGGTAATGACCTGTAGGCACTTTCAAGGAAATCTCGAGAGAATGTCGGAAAGCAACTCAGGACATGTTATCAGAGGATTAGGACTGTATCATTCCATCTTTTATCTTTTTCATTTTGTTTTATAAATGGGAGCAGGGAGTAGAATTAAAAAGAAATACAATGTGTCCACTCCAGAGAGGAATTAAGGGTGGTGTATGCTCTTTCCCCTGTGTTGTTTTATTACAAAGTCAGAATTCGCCATAATACAAAAAATCAAAGTTTGCAGGACAGCTGCGGACTTAGCCTCTGTCCCATCACCTGTAAAAAGAGAATAAGTGGGAATGCCTTCTCTTACAGAGCTCTGGAGTTTGCCTGGAAGTTTTTCACATCTAGCTTTTAGTTCGCATCTCCTCTGGAATGGAGGGGGTGCACTCATATATCGGTCAGATTTACCCCAAAGTCCCTGCAAGCTATTATCAGGGAGCACTTCACACACAATTCAGGCTTTTCATTGGGCATTAGCATGTAGCCAATTTATATCAAGGGTAAAAAAAATCCACTTTTTGCATCAGTTATTTGGGGCAACTTCATACTCATAGTAAAGCCTTGCAGAAAACCCATAGTAAAGCCTGTTGTCTGAGAAAACGCCTTGCCAACTCACCAGTGGTCGTGCCACTCCCACAAATGAGCAGCTGCTCTCTTTGCGGTGGCTTTGCACAAGGCAGTCACCATGCGTCATGCGAGAGACTCGTGCTGTTTCTGCACTCTGCAGTGGCCACTCTGGAAATGAAAAAGAAATCTATCTAATCTATCTATCTATCTATCTATCTATTGTTAGATTTATATACTACCTTTCGTTAAAATGTCAAAGCAGTTTAAAATAAATTTTAAAAAAACAATACAACACTATTAAACAGTTAAAACAATACAAATATTAAATTATAATATAAGGAAAAAATGCAAATCTATTTTATAAGTTAAATATATATATACCCAATAAAACCACGAAACATAGCACAGAAGCAATAGCAACAAGAAAACAACACTCATATAAAAGCCTGGGTAAAAAACCATGGTTTTTCTTGTTTTCTCAAAGCTGTTCTGAGAGTTATTTGCACATGGCTTCATGCTTCGGGGTAAATGTTGAACGAAGTCACTTCAAACTACACTCGCGGTATTGAGGGAAGCAGCCCCTCCCCTCTGCTCTCGGGTTATGTTTCGAAACAAGTTCACATGGCATGCTCTGTGTTTTCCTTCTAGCCAATGTTCCGGGGGGGCGGGGCGGGGACTGCTTCCCAAAGACCTATATTTCCATTTCTAAAGAGAACATCCCTCTTATCATGCTAATGATTCTACATCAATGCCTTTCCCTATTTGCTCCAGAGTTTTCAGAAAAGGTAGCTTAAAACCAGCATTTTAAAAATCCAGAAATACATTGAGATAAGCTAGAATTTGCATCACAAAGCCCGATTTGTATGTGGAGTGGGTCCAAGAATCTCGAAGGGACTTCGGGGTAAGTTTGTCTGGTGTGTGAACGCACACATTCTCCTCTGAAGTAGATTCAGGGTAGAAGCCCTGTTTGTAAAGCCTCCTGGAGACTGAGCAGCAGATGCCCAATGGGAGAGCATTCCAATCTAGCCTCTTCCCCTCCAAGAGCACAAGAAGCTTTCTTATACTGAATCAGACCATTGGTTCATCTAGGTCTGGCTACACTGGTGGCAGAAGCTTTTTGGGTGGGACCATCTGCATACAAAGCAAGTGCTTTGCCACTGAGCTACAACTCCATCCTGCAACTGGTCCGTTCACTCTGTGTTGAGCCAATGGAGACTGCAGAATGGTTGGAACAGTATTGTTGGCCCAAGTCCCAGCATAGCTCCTCCCCTTTCAGCAGCCCATTGGATGCATCTGACCTGCTTAGCCTACCTCACCGCATTATTATCAAGCTGCACTGGTGCTCTAAGCTCCTTAGAAGGAGGATGGGATACAAATGTACAATAATGTACATCTTATGGTTTTATTGTACAATTTAGAGAAAAGATGGGATATAAACCAGCAAACCTGGTTGAGTGAGGCCAGATGCCCACATTGTGGAGAAATACGATTAATATTTGTTTGCAAGTAGGACAGGAGCTAATGCCAACCATTTGGCTTCTTTTCCAAAGGATGGCCCAGCAGGCAGATGCCGTCAGTAGATACTTTTGAGGATTTTGAAGTCATCCCATCCAGTGCCGAGGAACTCTCCAATTCTTCAGATATGGAGGAAGAAAACCAGCCTAACAACGTACGTAACTATCTTGGAAGCGTTGGTGCTGTTCTCTCATCAACATAAATCTGCCACAAACAGGAACAGAAACTAGGTCATTTGGTGTAATGCTTTCTTGAACTCTCAGAATGTTTCAAAACATGGCATGAGGTTGCATACTGAACATCCTGGCAAAATGCAGATATGAAATGGTGCCCTAAATATTTTATTTCATTTTCAGTAGAGGTTCAAATGACATGGGTGCCAGTAATTTTGTTTGTTGTCTCTGTTGTTTCCATTGATGGTGCCAGCTTGCACCATCCCAAGGACTTAGAGACGGTAACAGCAGGGCTGTGCGTATTCTGTGATTGCACAGGGCAAGTGCAGAAAATGATAAAGAATGTAGCATTCCATAACCTCAGCTCCCTTTATAGGAATGGAAACCTCCTATTTTTAAAAAAGGAGTTAAAGGACCTTGCACAATTTCTGCAGCTCAGTCTGCCAGTCAGCTCTTGCTTTTGGTCATAAGAACATAAAAACAGCCCTGCTGGATCAGGCCCAAAGCCCATCCAGTCTAATATCCTGTTCCACACAGAGGCCTACCAGATGCCTCTGAGAAGCCCACAGGCAAGAGATGAAGGCGTGCCCTCTCTCCTGCTGTTGCTCCCCTGCAACTGGTATTTGGAGGCATCTTGACTCCAAGATTTTGCCTCCAAGTGGCTGGAGGTGGCCTATAGCCACCAGACTAGTAGTCAGGCCTTGGTTTGTTTTGACTAACCACAGTTAGAACAAATCACAGTTCCCTGAAGTTGATGTTAAAAGTGAATTGTGGTTCATTCAAAAGTGAAAGCAGAAACGTTGAGTCCCTTCCCCTCACAAACACAGTAGGAGGAGAGGAGAGGGGAAATCCTGGAGATCGCGGAGGTCTGTCCACATTGCACTAAGCCATGGTTTCGGGCAGAGGTTCTCAAACTTGGGTCCCCAGATGTTGGACTGCAAAAGTCCCATCATTTCCAGCCACAATGGCTGGGGGCCAAAGGATGATGGGAGCTGTAGTCCAACAATATCTGGGGCCCCACAGTTGGGAACTCCTGGTTTAGGGTTAAATACGAACTGGGCCTCTGTGGGCAACATACCTGCTTTTAGAGCCGTAAGGATGATAAAATTGTTTTTTAAGACATGGAAGCTGATGTTCCTATGGTTCAGAATCACTATTTTTCCAGATACATATGCCAATCATATCATATTAGATGTCTGAAATGCATCCTTTGGGCCTTCTAGAAATGCACCCCTCCTTCCCTGCCAACTACCAATGTCCTTTCCCTCCATAATAACTGCATGTGCTGCCTTGTTTCATTCATTTTAGGGATCCAATCTTTACCGGGTAGAAGGGAGTTTTGACACCTGTTTCCCAGATTCCCTTACTCTAGAGGATGGAGATTTAGTGCAGTTTGTACAGGAAGGTGAAGATGGACAATGGTGAGTATGGCAGCTAGGAGAACAGACACACACACACACTCACTCAGATGAAAGAGTTTTAGCCACATCCAGACAGGAGAAGAATGTTTTTGAAAGTGACAAATGAGTACTGAAACAAACCTTGATAAAAGAACAGCCTCAGAAGATAAGAGAGTTAAAAAGAATGGCGGTGGAGGGCGGGGGTCATCCTTCTGTAGCCTCTCATGGCTCTCTATCTAGAAATGATGCAGGGTGAGCTTAATCCCAGTTCAAGAACCCAGAAAGTTGATCCTTTTGTGTAGACAAGAAGTGGGATTATCTCACCACCAGTCAGCGTAGGAACTAAAATTTCTCCAAAGTTAAATTTGAAAGAGAATTTCAGGGGTCCTCCAAGGAGCAATTGACGTTCAAGGAGGAATCTAGGTTCCTCTTAAGGAGAAACACTCTAGAATTTCCTCAGATGGAATCTACATATCCCAGTCACCAAAGTTGGGAGGACTGTAGCAAGTGGCCACTACTACCAGTTGAGGGGAGCACCGGTTGAGGGGGAGGTGAACACCAATGGTGGCAGCCATTGCTTGGCAGAAGTGGAGGCAGGCAGCACAGGCAGGTATGTGACTGGTGAACTGCCAAGAGTACTTGTTTTAAGCATGGGCATTGGGCAGTGATGCCATAGGTCTGCTGTGTGCCTGCAGAGTGCTGTTCAAGCCTCCAGTGCCACCAAGCAAGTCAGTCTATTCTGGCTTCCGCCTCTGGCTGTGAG
Source organism: Hemicordylus capensis (assembly GCF_027244095.1). Lineage (NCBI taxonomy): Eukaryota > Metazoa > Chordata > Lepidosauria > Squamata > Cordylidae > Hemicordylus > Hemicordylus capensis. The sequence goes on along the minus strand of NC_069659.1, from coordinate 346,272,687 downwards.
CCAATCATATGAGGCCCAATGCCACATGCTAAAATTAGCCCAGTCAAATTATCATGGACAGATTGTGTGTGTTTATTTGAGGAAAGGCAGGAGGGCATTAAGGCGCAGTAGAGACACCGCATTTTTGATCTCAGATTGGCTGAACTTGCTCAGAAGGCTAAAGTTACATGGAACCCTCCAGATTCAAAGTGGTAGTGGAAGAATGATTGACGGCGGGAATGGGCAGGACCCATAGATATATCCACCCCACACATACAGGCATTGCATGTTCAGAATGCTTCTTTGCAAAAGCAGACTGGCAGTTGTCATCATGCAGATGCGAATTGTTGTTGCACATTGCATGTGTATTGTTGACCGCAGCTGGCTTAATGGTGCATCATGCTCCCCATTCAAAAGCCCAGGCCTCTCTCTTAGCAGCATTATGCAGCTCTGGGTCATTGTTGCACATTGTGTTCCTTGTTCAACGGCATCCTCAACCACTATGAACCTCACTGAGGACAAGCATGTCCTGCTACACAATGTTATGCCACTGCTACACACATCTAGTCACTGTTCCTACCCCCTGCCCACAAATCCAATGATGTTTCCAAAGTTTGCTGCCCGTTTGTTTGGCAAATATGTAGTTCTGGCATCAAGAACAGAAATCAGGGGCAGCCCTTTCATGAAGTGGGATGAGGCAGTTGCCTCAGGTGGTGGATTATTGGGATGTCAGCAGGGCAGCAAGATGTCCCTTGCTGATGCCATTGGAGCAGCTCTTTGGAATCCATCCAATTCTTGCAAGCATGACAAGGAGTGCAGGGAGAAGGCTGCCATCCTCTTCATCGTGCTCCTTGCATAGCTTGCAAGAAAAGAAGACGAGGCTGCCTTCCCTCCTTCCTAGCTCTCACCATCACTTTCAAAGCTTGCAAGGGTCAGTTTTGAAAGGACTGGCCCACACGAGGGGCATGGGGCAAGGCAGCATTTGGTGCCGTGCCTCAGGTACCACGATACCTAATAGAAAATCACAATATTTGCAGCATCTCTTTCTGAGGCTATTACTCTCAAGAGACTGTTGCGGAGTTTATGCTTGGCTCCCTACAGATTTGAGGTGATTTGCTAGAGCAACATGCAACCCATAGCTCGGGTGCATCCTGCTAAAGCTTTGCCATGGACTGGGAAGTCTTGAACTATCTTCATTTTCTAGGCAGCTGTGGAAGTGGCTAGAGCAATCGTTTTATGACCTGGATGTGGTCCACAAGTTCATACAATGCCTACTGTTCCACTAGAAGCAAGCAAGAGTTAACCAAGGATATTGACCTGCTGTGCAGAGATGGAAGCCAGAAGGACATGTCACACATAACACTCATGGACATGCCATTAGGATAGGTGTAGTGTCTGGCCAGGGTAGGAGTGCTCCTAGTTGGCGGTCATGTGCACCCAAACTTCAAGGTAGGAGGTGGGGAGCATGACTGTGTGTGAAAGGCTGGGGATGGAACCTGGGTAGGGTGTGCCCATCTGACCCAGCTCCTGCCTCATGCACAATCACGCTCCCTTGATGGCCTCCTACCTTGCACATGACCATCAATCGGGAGCATGCACTTTTCTCCTACCCTGGGCGAACACTCCTCCTACCCTAATGGCAATCATGTGAACCAGCCTGTTCTATTTCTTAGATGCACACTGGAAATTTTATTTAAGGACAGACTTAGAACTGTACAGGGTGAATATTATAAATACATGTTTTCAAGCATGCATACCATGCCAATAATCTCATCTTGATTGTTGACTGTGGCTCCATGCTGAAGCTATACTTAGTAGCAAATCATTTCACACATTTGCTGCCACCTTTTGTGAAGCAGCCCAGAGTTGGCCTAAAGTTCTCCAAGGCCCTGGTCAGCAACTGGTTTTCCTGGTAGGCCAGTTTGACCAGTGAGGGAGGAGTGTTGGGCCAAATATCGTAGGCCTAAAATGGCCTTCCAGCGATTCTCCTGATGGCACATCTCCCACTTTCCCCACACCCACTTTTGCCTCTAGGTTGGCAACTGGGCCAGCTCCAAGTTTAAAGGGGTCCTTGGCAAAGGGCCCTCTGTCACCCTATCCAACCTGGGCAGCTCCTCAGATCTTGTGGGGAGTTTACCTTAGCATAGTCAGAGGGGTTGGCCTGTTTTGCGAAGGCAAGAGTGGAGCTTTGTTGCCACCTCTCCTAGGTGTCCTCCTCATCCACAGAGCTTTCACCCAGAGGCTCCTATGTTGATGCAGAGCAGAGACCTCGGGGAATGACTTTCTTTTTCTCATGAGTCATTCTGCTGCCATGAAGATTATGACCATAGGGGTTAGGGATGAGCTGTGATACCCTTCCTGGGTCCTGGGCAAGGGTGGTTCTTTCATGAGGTTGAGGTGAGGCCGTCACCTCAGGTAAAAGATTATTGGATAGCCAGCAGGCCAGCAAGACGCCACCATCATTGCCACCATAATCAGAGCAGCACTTTGGGACCGACCTCACACGCCCTGCAAAGCTTGCAAGAAGCACGAAGAGAGAAAAGAAGGTTGCCAACAACCTCCCCACCCCTTGCCACTTTTAAAGCTCAGGAGGGCCTGCTTTGAAGGCAGCATTTGGTGCCTCATCTCAAGCATGATGATGCTTTGGACCATCCCTGAAGCTGTGGCCCTTGGCACCTATGTGAGCATGCCCACCTCTGATGCCAGTCCTGGTGGGCCCCATCTCTTGTGGGTTCTGCCAAAGGACCTCTGGTAGCAAACATTAGTATATGCACCAGCCCTGTGATTTTCGTAACAGAACATTCAGATGAATCACATGAAATAAAAACTGTTTCACATTCTTAGCTGTAGCTCTGAATGTTTCCAAATGGCTAATCAGGTCCACCCTGTTCTTGCCTCTTTGCAACAGACACTTCCCTTCCACTCCTATTAGATTCTCTCTCCTAGCTCAGGTCCTGTGTGCAGGTGAGGGAACTGGCGATGTTGGGTAAGTTTCTGTAAGATGACAGCAGTGGTGGCAGAAACGAAGGAAAGGCAGTGATTATTTCCTTTCAATATTCAGGTTAGTGAAGAAGCTGGTTTCTGAGAAAACTGACTGGGTCCCGCCCAGCCTGCTACAGCCAGCAGAGGGGGACGCCAACAACATCCGCAGAAACAGCAGCACAGGTAACAAAAGCAGACACATTGACAGCATTTGAAAAGTTGCATGCCATTCGGCTTTTTTGTGATTATTTCCCCAAGTCCGTAGGAAGTCCCATGGCTCCTTTATAGGCTTGGTTTCCACGTGAGGGGAGAGAGCACTCGAGACTTGTGGTGTTTTGCAATATCAGTTTATTTACAAATATTCAGGTCGCGCGGGTGGGAAGCAAGTGGGCCCGCGTAGGCAGGCGCTGTATTTCTAGAGCAGCATCACTTCCTATGAGCAGCAACCTCCAAACGGCTTCTCTAGTCAGCTCCAGCATATTGAACTTATTTCCCTCTCTGCGCAAATTCAGACTGGACCAACGATCCCTTTCAGGCCCTACCTTCCAGGCAGACGGGGCCAGCTTGAGTTCTTGGGGCGCTTGAGGCCATGCCCCATCAGGGGCAAAGCCAGCCTACTTCGGTCACCGGGACCACCAGTCCCCAGCTTGCCGCTGCCATAGCTTTACTGCTGCTTAGCTCGCTGGGTGGTTTTCTTTCTCTCTCGCTCTCTTCCCCCACTCACAAGCAAGAAGAGAGAGCATGAGAGAAAGCCATCCAGGCAGATAGCCAAGTGGCAGTAAAGGCACAGCAGCCACAAGATGAGAAAAGGCAGCACACGCAAAGGAGGCGGGCTGCACTCTTCCCCCCGCCCCCACAACACCAGTGTCTCCTTCGCTGGTGCTGCTGCCCTTCTCCATCTCATGACTGCTGTTAACTGAGCCAAAAAGAGGCACCTTTTTTAAAGTGGTGAGTCCCTTTATTTAGCGGAGGAGAGCAACTGGCCCTATCCACCCGCCGCACAGCATCCCTCCAGTGGCTGTTGCTGGGCTCTCTCTCCCCCCTCCACCGCCTTAAGATTGTGAGCCCTATGGGGACAGGGAGTCATCTATCTATATATTTAATTCTCTAAGGCATACCTATGGCTAATCCCATGTGTGGCAGCTCACGCGAGAGTTCGCGAACGGCTGCCAGATAGACACGGGTACAGCACCGGGCCGGCTGGCAGCGAGGGAAAGCACCAGCTGGGCCAGCCAGGGAGGGAAGGGGAAGCATACTTGGAGGGGGAGAACGGACTGGGGCTGAAGGGAGGGAGGAGAGGCAGGGAGGACTAGGGGCACAGATGCTGTGCACCAGGTCACCTAGTTTTATTGATTATATTGATTTAGATCTATGTAAACCACTTTGGGAACTTTTGTTGAAAAGAGTATATAAATATTTGTCACATCTGTATTGTATTGCTGTACCTTTAGCCCCGTTTCACTGTCTGCCTGGATGGCTTTCTCTCTTGCTCTCTTTCCCCTGTGTCTTCCTTGTGCAGGGGGGAAGAGAGCAAGTGAGAAGGAAAACCCTCCAGCAAGCTAACGGGTGGCAAAGGTATGGCAGCCAAGAGAGGGGGAAGGGCGGCACTGGCGAGGGAGGCAAATGATGGACCTGCCCCCTGGCACTAGTTTAGCATCAGGGGGTGCAGCTGGGCCAGTAGGTGGGGAGAACAGAAAGGGAAGGTGGTGAGGAGTGGCAGCAGCAGAAACTCACAGGCAGTGGGGAGACACTCACAGGGGGGCAGGCACATTGATGCAGGTGCTGCCTGAGGCAGTCGCCTCACCTCGCCCCATGGATGAGCTGCTCTTGCAGGTAGATGTACCTTGAAGTTCCTTCAACTGAAGGAAAACTCTTCAACATTTGGTTCTTCTTCACCATTATTCTTCACCATTTGGTTCAGGCTGGGCTACCAATGAGGCAGCAAGAGGTCTTTCCCAGTTGCAGGGGGCACAACAGAGGGAGAGGCATCATAACAAGACATCGGAGAGAGGGGAGGGAAGAAAGAAGCAGAGGCAATAAGATTGTTAGCATCCAAACATAGTTACGCTTGGCTTCAGTTGGCCATGAGGTCTGAGGGATTCTGTGTGGGAGCCTCAAGTGCAAGATCGAGAGCCAAAAAGGTAACCACCTGGTAGCGGAGGGGATGGTTATGTGCAATAAATAATCCAGTGTACAGGCATTTCCCAATATATCCACCAAGAAGACCCATGTTACTGTTGGAAATTATCTCTGCTAAGAGAGACCCTTCTATTTCAGCAGAGTGCACAGAGGCAAAACACAGCCAAGTCTGCCTAGGCATGTGTGTCTGCTAAGAGCCCAAAGAACCTTGGAGCCAGTTCATAGTTTCAAATCAATATAAGTAGTCTTTATTGGAAAACTCCATTCTAGATAGGAAAGTGGAGAGATAGGATCTCTAATCTAGCTAGCTAGCTGGATGCAGAGAGATGCTGTCTGCATCTCTGCACACATGGTGCAGAGAGAGAGATGAGCGTGTGTGTGAGAGGGAAGAAAAGGGAGGCAGGAAGGAGGCAGGAAGGGAGGAAGTCCCTGAAAGTAGCAATCTAAATATCAAAGGGATAGTGTCAGAGCAGTAGAGAGGAGGAATGACCAATGTCTTGACCCCTCTAGCCCTCTGACTCACTAGTCTGTCCTCCTCTGTCATTGAGGCACGAGGCAGGGAAAAGTCCTTCACTTCCAACGTTACTAACCCAGATGCATTCCTCTTTCAGATGTCTACAGTGGTCCCCGCAACACCGCATCCATCCACTCCGAAATGAAGGCGAGCGAGCTGGCCAGAAGCTTAACAGCTGAACAGAAAGCTGGTAGCTGAACACTCCTTGAAGCATTTCCTCAGGACTCCCTCCTCTTCTTGGTTTACTGGCAGATGCTGGATTGAAAAGTCTGTTCCACAAGCTTTGAATTTCAGAATTCTGTGAAATTTCATCAGCACGAAATACATTTTAGAAAAAAAATTCTTTATGAGCTAGGAAATCTGGAGAACAACTTAAAATGCAAAGGCATCAAAAGCTATCTTAGTTAACAAATGCACCCACCGTGTGATTTTTTTAAAAAAACTGTTTTCTAAACCATTGAAAAGGGTGTTGCCTAAATTAGGCCGACAGCAGCGAAAGGATCCTAATGCCTTCAGCCTTGTGGCAATGCTAGTTGAATGCTGGATTATTTAAGGACTGATCTACAGATCTCCCAGATGATATTCTGTTGAAGAGACCATCTCAGATTTATCTGTTCACTTAGCTGTGCTACTCAGCCTCTCCTTGTTTTCCCTGGCTCGATCACCGCAGGCTTGATTATCTCAAGACAATCATCAACAGCAAGAACAAGTTGGATAATGGCCAAGAAGATGCCATTCCTGAACCTGGGCCAACCACGATGCCTTTGCACAACAGTGAAGGGTGTGACATGCTTTTGGCTATAACCTTCTGCCCACAGAGTGTGTTGGAAACAGATGGGCATTGGAAACAGATGGGCATCTTTGGGGCCAAGAAGGGGATGGGTTAGATCAAGAGAGGAGGCAATTCTGGGCTATGCTTGTGGTATTGAGAGGCTGCCTCTATTTCCCCCAGCATGTGACTGAGGGAACACATCACTTTGCACTCGGTGCTGACAATTCTGTCTGATGCTGCCATTCAATGTTCTACATTTAAGTAGAGTGCATGTTGGATACATTGTACATTGGACTCTGGAACAGGAAATAGTGCCCGCCCACCCCCACCCTCCCCAAAATATTTAATATATCTCCATATGACATACCCAGTATGTTTAGAAACTTGCAAATGGACCTGTTGTTTAAATGATCATGTGGTCACATTGAAGGGTTGCTGCCATGATACTTTAAGAAAGACTGTACCAACTCTCATGATGGACAATGTCACGGCTTCAAATTCATGAGATGCAAGATGCTTGTGAGTTCCAGGAAAGAAAAGACATATATCAAGGTTTTTTGCATGGTGGAATTTGAGAGTGAATGGGGAAGTTAGGTCCCACAAAGCTGCTAGTAGTGTAATGTTCAAAAATAATTTTGATCTAGGAATAGGGCTATTCTATGAAGGCTGCTGTATGTAAAGGTAGAGCATAGGGTGAAATCCCAATAAAGCCTCTCCCAACTGACATGTTGCCACCACCAAGTGGCACCACATGATGGGAAGGTTGAGTCCCAGGATCACTAGCAATGTTGCAAAGGATGTTGGGATCAGTGTTCCTTCTAAGAGGGATTCCCAGATGTTGTTCATTGCAGCTCCCCCAACATCCCCAGTTGCAATGGCCTTTGGCTGGGGATTATGGGAGTTGTAGTCAACAACATCTGGGGATCCCTGTAACAAGGAACACTGGTGGGGATGATTCATACTGCTTGATTGACACTCTTAACAAGGTTACTACCCTAAGTAACTGCTTGAGTTGCCCATGCAGTTGGGCTGGCCCTTGCTGTGTCATGGACAAACTCAACATTTATGCAAGTGTTTCAGAGGTGATTGGGCTTTCCAAAAATCTTTCTTTGCATTTCAGTGCTGTGGCTGAAGTTATAGGTCATTTCCCCAGTACGTTAACCAACAGAATGACTGAAATTTAAAATGTCTTTCCACCTATGATTCATACTATCAAGCATCTACATTGCAATTTTTGTACACTAAAAAAGAAGGTTTGTAAGTAAACAAAAATGGCAGAAACCACCATTTTGAAACCCAAAGACAATCAGATTATTCCCCACAGAGATCAATGGAAGAAAATCAGGAAAAATAAATGGCTGGGCCTAGGACTTCAAAATTCGGCACAGGTGAAGAACAATCTGCAATTTCTAATGTATATTTGTTTTTGTTTTGTTTTATGAGGTGTTCTTGTGCAAGAGCACCATTGTGGCAACCTCATAAAACAAACAAAATCATTAAACATTTCAGGATTGTTGGATTCACTTCAAATTCATTACACAGAGTCCTTCCATCATGTATTTAACCTCTGCCAAATTTAAAAGTCCTGGGTCCAGATGTCCCCCCCCCCCAATTTTTTCAATTTCTTCATTTATCTCAGTAGGGAACAATCTGATGCTAAATCAGACTTCTGACTGGAAATCTGACTCTGACCTGACATCAACACCCCTAGGGACCCAATAATCCAATCCCGATATTTTCAAAATCGGATCAGATCGGATTCGGATCTGATCTTTTTGTACGTGCACAGCCCTAAATCAGTGTATAGTTGGGAAAGAATTCAAGTCCAAATCATCTGAGTCTAGTACTCCTTTGGCTCAAACTCATAATATTACATTTTTAATGTGTACTACACAGGCACTATCAGTCTTGGCAATCTTTAAAGACTGCAGCGATAAATAAAGGAGGCCTTTTTTAAAAGGCCGGTTCACACATGAAGCAGCAGATCTGAATTTCCTATATACAACCTTGTTCGGTCTGTGCTTGTCTACACTTGCATAGAGATCATAGTCTGCACCCAACCAACATCTATACACTTACCCATGCAATTGCTGTGATAAAACAGCCATTTTTTCAGAGGCTGCAATACAAGAATTGCAGAAAGCACATGCAGACAGGTATGTGTGTGCTCCAGTTCACATGCTAAAATGACCAAGCTTGACCCTAAGGATTATCTGTGTGGCAAATTCAGCTGAGTGGCTGAATTTCATGAATTAGCCCATCTTCTAAATTGTGGTTGTTGGAAGTGGGGAGGTTATGATACTCCGCCTCCGGACTGTTGAAAATTCCACTGAGGTGTCTTCTGATTTCTAGTCCTATTTCATAAATTTTATAGCCTTGGCCATGTTTTGCTTCTCAATTCAAGAAGACTAGGAAGCTGGTTGTTTAAGTGGAAACTGATTTTCAGGACTGCAAGAAAACCATTATGCTCTGCATATTCCTTAGATATGTTCTATGAAGCCATATTATACAATTCATTGCACATGGCTGCAGCAGTTCATATTCTTCCTCCCTCTTGCTAAGAGAGAGAAAGCTGTGTGACCTGGTTACTTTTTTAAAAAAAGAACTCACCTAAAATCCTCTATATCCATGTTGTGTCCTCTTCCCCTAAGCAGTGGTCAGTGTGTGTGTGTGTGTGTGTGTGTGTTTTGCAGGTGGGGTTGGAGAGAGATTTAATTTTCTTGAGGCTTGTGCCTCTTATATACAAGACTGCCAATAGGGTTTCAACAAGGTCCTTAAACAGTTGTATGATTTTATTTATTTATTTACTATTTTATTCATTGATCTTTATATCAGCCATGTCATTTTCTGCTGGGATACTCCTGGCACAGCCAAACTGAGTGTAGACAATCTTGTTTTGTGGCCATCCTAATTTATTATAAATTATTTCAATCGCCTCTATATATGTATATATGTGCAGGCAAGTACTGTTTGCTTTGCTAAATGACGAACAGATCTTTTCTGCTTTAAAATCCATGAAGACAATAATTCTGAGATGTACTAAGAGGGAAAAGACCAGGCCTGTAATCCAGAATGGGATATCTGTGTGCAGAAGCAGGCTTCTGTACACACAGGCAGTTCAGTTCAATTCATATTATGACGTTCATTAGGGTCCCCAAAAATAGTAGATGCATCTTTTGATGGGCCACTAGCTGAATATGGACTTTAGCTGGATCAAGGTCTGGGAATGTAAAAAGTTCTGACTGGGGTTTTTGTTTTATTTTTGTTATATCAGATCAAATGTCAGTTTTTAAAATCACATTCTGGAAAGAGTTAAGAAACTCATGATGGGCCTATCCTAAGATTTGCTGTGCGTGCTTGTAGATTATGGCTGACACATGTGAAATGGTATGCACACAGTGGAGTGTAGCATTTGCACAGTCGCACAAAGCACTGTTGCCCAAGTGCAAACATTGTACAGAATTGCACAACAGTGTAGCCATGATATATAATGGCTGTACTGTTGCACAACTCTTGTTTGCGTGATTTTGTGCATGCACAACAGCTCAAACATTCAATTCCACCATGTGTGTTTACACTGCACAGTATGCAAGCCTATCTGCTTACAAAAGAACATACCACCATCCCCAACATTATGAACTACAGATAATGGAGATCTGCCAGTGTTGCATATAATCACATATGCATAGAATCAGGTTATGTATCATCCTCATATGGGATTAAAACTCAACCAGAAATTAATCTGTTTAAGTGGTTCTTGCCATTTTACAAGAAGGCTTGTAGCAGGGAAATAGACTCTAAAATAAATTTGGCATTTCCAAACCAGGGCAAGTATGTACGGCACCACTCTCATTGTGCTATTTGCCATCTAAACACAAACACGCATACCCATAAGAACTGGGTATTAAGCCATATTGAAAATCATTTGGGAAATATGTGTGTGCATATTATTTTAGCTTTAAAGTGGCAGGGAGATAAGTTGATGAATATTCATGTATTCTATTCTTTTTAACTGATAAAAATACTTATATCCCAACTTTAGTGCCAAAGCACATCATGGTGGCAAAAAACATAGATCAGAAACATCCATCAAAACCAACCAATCAGAAGCAACAAAGAACAGGAGTGGGGCTATACTGTCAGCAGCAAGAGACAACTCTTAGTACAGTAACTCAAGACAACCTGGAAAACTCTCTACAGTAACAGAGTATTCTTTGGTTGATGCCTGAAGGCTGACAGCAAAGGGGTCAGAATGCATCTCCTCCAGGTGGGAATTCTGAAGCCTGGTGCCACCACAGTAAAAGGTCATGTTTCAGTTGATCTCTCACCCTACCTTAGTTATACACTTGTCCTGTTTTCAAAAAAATAATCATGGCGTGGTGGTTGGATAGCCATGATTTTCAGACTTTCTACCTTCAGGGAACCCTTTACATATCAATGAGTCCACCGTGAGCATGAAGGGCATATTGCAAAGGATTCTGGGATGCATTCTAGGCCACTGATTTGTTTCACCTTGTTCGGTTTGGCCTCGCCTTGTATGAACCGAGGTTTCCCTAAAGCACACCTAACACTCCTTATGTCCTTGCGGAAGATGAGTAATAATAGTCGTGAAGAAAGCTGTCTTTCAGGTAGAGTGAACAATTCTCCGGGACGGGCCTAGAGTCTCCCAGAAACCAACATCAGTGTCCAGGTCACTATTGAAAGCAATTCTGGACATTTTAGTGGCTTGGTATTTTGAAAAAAAATAGGGCAACGGTATCCAAGAATAGCTTCAGTCAAAGTTAACAACCCTTCTTTCAAAGAGTATTTTCTATCATTACTGATCTTCTGGTTGGGGAAGCCCTGAAACACCTCTGAGGAATCCAAAAGTATTACCCTAAAGCAAAATTCCATGGTATGGATCTTATAAAAAATGCATTTCTGTACTCTTCTTTAAAAAGCCATGCCATACTGGAGGAGAAAGCGGCCACTGGTACCAGACATCATCTCCATGACCTGCATATTCTGAAGACCTCTCGAGGCCCAGAAGTCACCAGGTGTCAAGTTCCTGACCCCTTTGCACCAGTTCTATGGTGCAGAACTACAGATGGAGAGTTAAGAGTCAGGAGCACATCTTGGGGGAAATAATTTTTTGCCCCATTATTATACCTTTTCTGATCAAGCATAAGCAGAAGACTTGTGTTTTATTTTGAATTGATTTAGGGCAGGTGTGCCCATCCTTGAGTCCCCAGATGCGGCTGGACTACAACTTCCATCATCTACAGCAATTGTATTTGTGGATGATGTAAGTTGCAGTCCAATCACATTTGAGAACCCCTAATTTACTTACACACACACACACACACACACACACACACACACACACACACACACACCACCTTATCACAGCTATACTGAAGACCTATCGGTCTTTAACACTAGAAGATCTCTTTAAAAATACTCATGAGATTTGCTCTTTAAATCTATAGTATATAAAATCATCTCATTCTTTCTAGATTTCCTTCGTCAGCTAGTAATGCAATCACTGCTTAAATTCTTTCTCCCCCAAATACTATTTGGTTCCAGATGTGTAATTCTTACCAATTTTTCATGTTGAGGATAATAATGGTATTTGTAGTTTGTGGTTGATGAAGGAATGATGGAGGAGAAACCACAGAAACTGCTCTTCTCTCTTTCCTCCTCTCTTGTATCAGGACCGAATGTATGAATGTATTACAAAATATGTGTGTTAAGCTGGAATTTCTGTACATAGACCATTATGAACTGTGTAAAACCAATCCTTTGTTTGGACTTTATAAAAATTATAAATACTGTATTACAAAACTGCCTGCAAAATGAGTTTTTCAGCATTACTTTTCTATGAAATGCCTAAGATTGAGTATGAAATTTGCATACACAAGACTTAAATTAATCACACATGTGCTAATTCAAAGGTTCCCAACCTTGGGTCCTCAGCTGTGGCTAGGGATGATGGGAGTTGTAGTCTAACCACATCTGGAGACTCAAGATTGGGAATCCCTGTGCCTTTTACTTTTAAGCCTGTTTGCTGCTGTTCATGTGCACGTCGGAAATGCAGTTTTAAATATGCTTGTATTGAGTAAATTGAGAGCTGATGAAGTGTAATGGTTAAGAGACTGAGGCAGTCCCAAGTCAGAACTTCCCTGGTTTGAATCTCACCTTTGCCATGAGCTCACTAGATGGCCTTAGTCAAGTCACTCAGCTTCAGCTGCGACATGAGGAGAACACTACACACTTATAAGGGTTATATTTAGGCAATACATGTGAAGTGTTTTGCACATTTAGAGAGTGTTATGCAAAGTGTTGTTATCAATGGATGGACCATGCAGTAAAGATCAGTTTACAACTGCATTTCAACCTCCCATGCTGCTAGTCCATGCTGATCATCTCTGTCAATTTAAAGGAATGGAAAAGCTGATCTAAGTGAGAGAACTTCACGCATGTGCCACAGTACCTGTGCCTGCAACAAAGTACAGAGCGGAGCAGCAGACGATTCCTCTGATCTGTTGCTGCTTCAGCAACAACAAAACTGCTGCCCATGTGGATTCGGGTAAAATCCTTTATGAAGGCCACTAAAAGACATGAATACAGAAGTGCTCTTACCCTGGCCTTCTGGGCCAAAGTCCAGGGCCTCCATGCCCCCTAGGGGTCCCCAAATCCTCTTTAGTTTGTCCCGGGTGGTGTGTGGCTGGGTGGATAAGCATGACCTCTGCTTTAGAGACGGAGGGGGGAGTAGGGAAAGAAATATGTGGGATGGGAATATGTTAAGTTGTGTGTTGAAATGTTTCTTGCTAATGCATATTTGCCTAAATATGCCTGTTTTATAGTCTTACATTCTTTACAAGTTCAGTTGCTGTTTGTGCCCTCAAGAGCACATGTGTTAAAAATACTGCTTGTGTCACGGTGTGTCTACGCATGTAAGGAGATGATGCTTAACTTGCAGGTCTGTGTGTGTCTCCAAAGGCCTTGAGGTCCAGGCTCCAAAATCACCTAGATGCACCTCTGCACGAATAATAGGTTTTTTTTTAATTATTAGAATAATAATTATTAGAGTCATACACAATTGAAAACAGCAATAAAATCCAAATACAAAACACTCTTATCAGATCAGACATACCCAGATCCAGACTACCAGGACTTGGGGAATTTGCCCTGGTTCACAAGACAAGCATGCAACCCTGGGTTATCTGCCTCTATCCCAGCTTTAGATGATCACGTGAAAAGGCTTATTGTTTCTTTGGTGGTGCCTTCACCCTTCTTGCCCATGCAGGGTGCAAAGGCATGGGAGGATAGAATAACCAGGATTTGGGTGAAGGGGTGGGAGAGGGAGCTGCAGAAGAGGACCGGGACAATTAATCATGCAGCTTGTGGGAAAGGGAAGAGGTGAACTTTTATTTATTTCTATTTGTTTGTTTGTTTGGTTTCTATATCGCCCTTCCAAAAATGGCAGAGGGCAGTTTACACAGAGAAATAACAAACAAATAAGATGGATCCCTGTCCCCAAAGGGCTCACAATCTAAAAAGAAACGTAAGATAGACACCAGCAATAGTCACAGGAGGTACTTTGCTGGGGGTGGCCAGTTACTCTCCCCCTGCTCAATAAAGAGAATCACCACGTTAAAAGATGCCTCTTTGCCAAGTTAGCAGGGATTTCTACCTGCAAAACTATCATACAGATGAGAACTAAAAAAACCTCATACCACTTTTGAGTCACCTGAATTGTAAGATATAAATATCCTTAGTATGAAGCTATTGTTGTCTTAAACATTAGGGTGATTCAACGCTGTACCGAATTTTTGTTCTCAGATGACTCATATCATGGTTTAGAAAGGGGAAAGTTGAAAAGTGCATGCCTTCCCTTTTCCACAATCCGCGTGATTAATAAACTGTAGGTGTTAAAAACTTTTGTGTACGTTCCAAGCATGATCTTATTTCCTGCACACATAGCTGTTGCATGCCTCTCTGCTTCTTCCTAGTGTGATCTTACCAGCTGTATATATACACACATTGAGCAGCCTGGCCTCATGTGAATTTGCAGCACCACCTGCTGGCCAGCATCTGCACTCCACAAAGAAACTACCCTCTCAGTCACCAGAACAGTAATAATGAAAACGGGTGGCTTCGTCTCAGAATTTAAATATTTATTTAAAACCGTTATACCCCCACCCCTCCAGTACAGTACTGCTCTGGGGCAGCTCACAACATTAATGAAATAGATGTCATATAAAACAATAAAATAAAATAAAAGTTAAAAAGTTAAAAGACCAAGCTAAAACCACATTTAGAAGGTTCAAATTAAAAGTTACAAGTGTAAAAAACTAAAAGCTAAGAAGCCTACAAGGTATACATTGATAAAACATTTAAAAGCCTCTTTTAAAAGATGTGTTTTAAATTGTTTTTTAAAAAAACACCGAAGGAGGGAGCATGATGAGGCTCTTTGGGAAGGACGTTCCAAAGCCGAGGGGCCACAACCAAAAAGGCCTTGTCTCGAGTCCCTACCAACCTGATCTCTGCTAGTGGCGGGGCCATAAGCAGGGCCTGAGATGCTGAACGGAGGGCGCTGGCAGGTTCATAAGGGTGAATGTGGACCAACAGATACCCCAGCCCCAAGCCATGTAGAGTTTTAAAGGTCAGGACCAGCACCTTGATCCAGCCTGGAAGTGAAGCTGCCGCAGGATGGGTGTAACACTCATGAAGTGGCTTGCGCCCATGAGCATCCTTGCAGCAGCATTCTGGACCAGCTGAAGCTTCCGAACCGTCTTCAAGAGCAGCCTCACATATAGCACATTGCAGCAGTCCAATCTGGATGCAAAAAGAATGCAGGAGTACGCTGGCCAGGGGTGCTGGGAAAATCAGGCAAGGCCTCTGCTGGGTGAATATGCAGAGAGTGAGACCAAATTAGGAAGCAGTGTGGATACTTGCTGCAGCATGTGTAAATAGTAAAGTGTGCCGTCGAGTTGGTGTCGACTCCTGGCTCCCACAGAGCCCTGTGGTTTTTCTTTGGTAGAATACAAGAGGGGGTTTACCACTGCCTCCTCCCGTGCAATATGAGATGATGCCTTTCAGCAGCTTCCTATATCGCTGCTGCCCAATATAGGTATTTCCCATAGCCTGGGAAACATACCAGCCGGGATTCAAACCGGCAACCTCTGGCTTGCAAAACTGTGCTTTGAACTTGCATGGAAGCTTTTAACATTCTGCATTCCCCTCCCCCCCGCTCTATTTTCCTTTGCTTTGCTCTCTGTAAAGGCCCATTGTAAAGGCCCATTAATACAATCTATTAAAATGATCCCTCCAGCCCTTTTCCCCACCTCCATCCACGCTTCGTCTTGGGAGTTCCTGAGCCGGGTCTCACAGTCAGTGAGACCCGGTTTTGGAGGGTGCGCAGGGAGAGTGGGAGCCCTGTGTGGCCAGATTGGCCGCCCACACGATTGCCGGCTCCGTGACGGAGTCAGCGGGGGCTGGGGAGCTCCGAGACCACGCAGCCCCCGGAAGCTCCAATATGCCCTGCGCGAGTGCCCAGGGCATACTGGGGAGACCCCCGGAGCCGGGAGGCGGCTTTTCACCTCCCCTCCGGGGGTCTACTCGTGAGTAACTATGGCGTGGAGCCGTGCTGTGGCTCCTCACGATCTTTAAAACCAGGTTTGCAGAGCGCTCGTTCCGCAAACCTGGTTTTAGGGCAGGGGTAGTTAGGCGGGTTACCCGCCTAGGAACCACCGGGCTCGCAGCCAAGCCTGGTGGTCCAGATGATGGGGCAAAATCGGGCCAGCCTCCGCTAGCCCGCTTTCGCCCCATCGTGTGATTAGCCTCCCTGGGTTTGGCAGCCTTTCCTCCCTCATTCTGTCCTTTGATAATAACGAGGCTTCCTTTACACACTACCCTGATTCCCCCAGGCATGCCAGCTAGCTGCTCAACTTTGCTACATCCCAGTGACATGAACTTCTCTAAAACGCTGGAGCGAGGTTCACTTTTAAAATGAATACAGATGCAGTTATGCACACAAACACATGTACGAGTGTACAGACATCTGTTCACTCGTATTGTAACTAAACTGATAATATGAGGGGGAAATGCTGCTCATCCACAGGAAGTATTTAAAAAAACATTCAGTAACTCTCCAAGCACTAGACCAGGGATGCTCAACGTTGGGTCCCCAGATGTTATTGGACTTCAACTCCCATAATCCCCAACTAAAGACCATTGGGGCTGGGGATTATGGGAGCCGAAGTCCAATAACATCTGGAGACCCAAGGTTGAGAATCCCTGCACTAGACAAACCCCCAAGATGGAGTCACCAGTATTGACACCACTGAGTGGGGATGACGAAGCAGTGAAGCATAAAGAACAACAGAAGCACACATGTGCCTGGTCAGTCAAGGACATTACACCTGCTGCCAAAGCATGACCCTGTTGCAATAGTACCTGGAATGCAATGAGGCGGGATTATTGGGAATATCTGTACTATGTAACAGTGCCCACTAGAGGGCTCCAGAGCTCTTGGGAAACATGGCACAGCACTCTGGTTTGTTCAAATCAAATCTTTTTAGCAGTCAATGACCAGCTCCATGTAGTAAATACTATAGCATGAGCAGTAGTAACAACAGAACATTGTGCATACAGACATATGGTAAAACTAGGGTTGCCATGTCCCCCAGAATTTAGGGTAGCCCCTGGATTTTGGCTCCTCCACCCGGCTGCTAAATTCCACCAGATTTTCATGGATTTCCAATGTGCTGCCTGGATTGCCCAGATTTTACGCTTCATCTGATCACATGGGAGGGCAGAGAAGGAGGGGAAAGCAAACAAATCTGTCAAATAAATAAATATAAATCAAATGCAAATCAGTTGCCACATAATTTGCATAATATGCACATTAGGCCACCTAATGAGCTTGAATATGGCAACCCTAGGTAAAATGCTAAAGTATATAACTAAAAATCAAATTAGCCAGAGTGTAATTGGCTACAGGTATTATTAGCACACAATCTGCAAATTTTGCAAGCTGCTGTGCAGAATTTAGCAACACTGTGTGTGATATCAGACTGCTGATCAGAAAGGAGGAGCATAATATAAAAACCACCAGTTCTTCCGGGTTACTTAATTAAAGAAGGTAACATTAATTTATATAATATATCCCAGTAGAAGGGGCAGTATAAGAGGACATGACCCACTGTTTCACCCTCCAAACTTTCACATGGGCATGTTCGATTCGCATATGAGATGGATGGAAACAGCCAAAACAGCAGAAGGAAGGACATCAAGACATGCCTTTGTGAAGGCTCTCCTCTGTTTTGGTATTGTTAAGCTGTAAAGATAGTTGGTTTGAGAGTTGTTCTAATGCCTGGTTTGTTAACGTGAACAGTTGCATTTTAGATTTATTTTTAAACACTAATATTCAGTGCTGCGGGGCCGAGCTTTTTAAAAAGGTGCCAGTACTCTTATATTGGTTAATAAATATTAATTAAATTGAAATATTTATAAAATAATTATTTAATTATTATAAATATAAATTATACAATAAAGTAAAAAAATCTATAATATAGATTTTTTAACACTCAATAATTAGATCAAGAATTCTAAAACAACATGCCCAAGTCACAACAGACAATGCACATGCCCACGAAACAACATGCCAAAACTGTAGCTTATTGTTCTCAACAGATTGTTGACAGTCAGATCAAGAATTCCAAAGCATGCCCAAGTACAGGAGAATCAACATGCCCAAGAAACAACATACATGCCCAATAAGAGAAACAATGCACATGCGAGAAACATGCCAAAGAACCTTTGCTGTTCTCAGCAGATTCTTAACAGTAATCAGATCAAGAATCCCAAAAGAACAGGCCCCATAGCAAGGCTCCATTCCACCCCACCACCCCACCCCTTAGAAAGCAGTGACTCCCAAGACCTCCAGCACCCTTCCTTGACCTCTTCTCCTCCCGAGCTCTCTGTCCCTTCCCTCCTCTCCCTCCACAATGACTCACTCTGTCCTTGGCCTGCCTCATCCTCCACTGGAACTCGAGGAGGAGAAATGATGCTGATGCTGATGCCGATGCCGATGCTGGCAGTGCCCTGGCTATCACTCCCAGCAGGGAATGAAGGCAAAGCTCTCTCTGCCGCTGTGATCCCAGCTAGGACAAGGTGCCAGTAGTAGTACTGGTCCCGTCACCAAAAAAAGCACTGCTGGTATCCTATTTTTCTTGCAAACGCAAGAGACCATAGATTACAAGCAAATAAAAACAAACCTCACAGTATAATAAATTAAAGAGCAACAAGGAAAAATAGCAGCCTCCCCCCTTGCAAAAAATCCAAAAAACCCAACCCAAACCCTAAAAATCAAACCCAGAGTCAACAAAAACACAAATTAACCACCCCAAAAGCTTTCTGGGAAAAGCGAAGTCTTTGGCATGATCTGGAGGAGGAGTCTGAATTGAGGGACAAGCAGACACTCACAGAGAGCTAACGCCACAGCACTGGCCCTCCTATACTAGTGGAAGAGAGCAGGCAGTGAATGTCCCACCACACTTCAGAGCGCAAAGGTTCAGAGCGCACTTCAGACTCATAGCAAGGGGTTCTGGTTGCAAAATGGGATGTCGAGAACATGTGATTTGCAAGCAGAAAGTCCTAGGTTCAAGTAGGCAATACTGGGTTAAATGGACCAATGGTCTTGGCATAAAGCAGTTTCCTAGACTGATAAGTCCATGGGCAGAACATAAGAACAGCCTTGCTGGATCAGGCCCAAGGCCTGTCTAGTCCAGCATCCTGTTTCACACAGTGGCCCACCAGATGCCTCTGAGAAGCTCACAGGCAAGAGGTATGTGGATGTTGCTTCCCTGAAAATGATATTTAGGGGCATCTTGCCTCTGAGCTTGGAGGTGGCCCACAGCCACCGGACTAGTAGCCATTGATAGACCTGTCCTCCATGAATCTGTCTAAGCCCCCTTTTAAAGCCACCCAAGCTGGTGGCCATCACCACGTCCCATGGCAAAGAATTCCATAGATTAATTATGCACTGTGTGAAAAAGTACTTCCTCTTGTCGGTCCTAAATTTCCCAACCTTCAGTTCCATAGGGTGACCCCTGGTTCTAGTGTTGTGAGAGAGGGAGAAAAGGTTCTCTTTGTCTACTCCCTCCATGCATAATTTTATACATCGCTATCATGTCTCCCCATCATTGCCTCTTCTCCAAGGTAAAAAGCCCCAGATGCTGTAGCCTAGCTTCATAAGGTACGTGGTCCAGAAACCAATGGTTTTTATGGATCCGAGGGAGGGTGGTCTGGGGCAAGTCAGAATGCAGAAATGATTAGACACAGAGGCACCATTCAAAGTGGTGGTTCTGTTATATTTAGCGGGGGGGAAGCAACTGGTCCGATTCAACCCCACCACATCATCTTTCTAGTGGCTGTTGCTGGTATCTACTTTGTGTCTTTTTAGATTGTGAGTCCTTGGGGTCAGGGTCCAGGGAGCCATCTCCTTTGTTTTGGTTTGTTTTTAAATCCCCTTATATAAACTGCTTTGAGAGCTTTTTGTTGAGGTAACTCCTTTGGAACTCTCTCCCCCTACAGATCCGGCTAGCCCCTTCCTTACCAATCTTCAGATCGCTGTTGAAGACTTTTCTTTTTCGCCAGGCTTTTGCCCTGTACTGTAGTTTATTTTTTCTGTTCTTTGGTAGTTACTTTAGTTTCTAATTTAGAATGTAATTTTTAATGTTGCCTGTTTGCATGTTGTTGTGCACCGCCCGGAGTCTTCGGAGTGGGTGGTATATTAAATGTCACAAACAAACAAACAAACAAACAAATGCAAAGTGTGCTATCAAGTTGATTTCGACTCCTGGTGCCCACAGAGCCCTGTGGTTTTCTTTGGTAGAATACAGGAGGGGTTTACCATTGCCTCCTCCTGCACAGTTTGTTTGAGATGATGCCTTTCAGCATCTTCCTATATCAGTGCTGCCCAATGTAGTACCAGCGGGGATTAGAACCGGCAACTTTCTGCTTGTTAGTCAAGCACTACCCCGCTGCTCCATGTAAGGTAGTTTTGTTGAGAAGTGGTATATAAAGAGAGCTCAGTACAAAAGAGCTGGTCTTGTGGTGGTGGGTATGAATTGCCCCCTTTGCTAAGAAAGGTAAACCTTGGTTTGCATTTGGATGGGAGACTACATGTGAGTGCTGTAAGATATCCCCCTTAGGAGATGGGGTCATAGCTCAGCAGAAGAGCATCTGCATGTGGAAGGTCCCAGGTTCAATCCCTGGCAGCATCTCAAGGTAGGGCTGGGAGAGACTCCTGCCTGAAACCTTGGAGAGCTGCTGCCAGTCAGTGTACCGGGGTGAGAAAACCTGGCCCTCCAGCTGTTTTTGGACTACAAATTGTGGCAGGGCATGCTGGGAGCTGTAGTCTAAAAACAGCTGGAGCGGGCCAAGTTCGCCCACCCTTGGTGTAGACAGTACTGAACTCGGTGGGCCAATGGCCTGTCTTGGTATAAGGCAGCTTAACTGCCTAGGAACTGAGGAAGCTGCCTTATACTGAGTCAGACCATCGGTCCATCTAGCTCAGTATTGTCTACACAGACTGGCAGCAGCTTCTCCAAGGTTGCAGGCAGGAATCTCTCTCAGCCAGGGAGGGATCCTGGAACCTAGATGCTCTTCCCAGAGTGGCGGCTCCATCCCTTGAGGGGAATATCTTACAGTGCTCACATGTGGTCTCCTATTCATATGCAACCAGGATGGAGCCTGCTTAGTCACCTTGGGATTTTCTTCATGAAAGGTGGGGTATAAATTTAACAATAAATAAGCACAATAAATAGCTAAGGGGACAAGTCATGTTTGCCACCACAAGACCAGCTCTCTTCTCCTAGACTGTTCACCTAAGGTGTAGAACTTTTAAAAAGTCTTGCCCTCTTGCTCTTCTGACAAGCCAGCCAGAGTTCCTGGTATGGTCCCATGGAGTTGCAAGACACCATGAGATATTTCCTTTCTGCCTTAGTTCTAAACCCCACAGGATACATCCAGGTAATCTGAAGTGGCCTATTTGCTGTTGGATCACCAGTCCCATGCCTGATAATTGTCACCCAAACTCTGAGAATATCCCTCAGAGACTGAAATGCATGAGGGGAAGCAATTTTTTTGCTTCCATTTTCAGTTCCACCAATTTTAGCACGCTGCAGTGACTTATGGTTCAAGAATGTCCCCCACCCCCTTCCCTTCTTTGCATGTGACTACTTGAAGAGCCCAAAACTTCACAATTAAGCTTTCCTTCCTCTTTCCTCAGAGGTTCTCACAAAGGAGCAACTGCTACCTGCTTGTCCTCCTTCACCATGAATTGGCAGCATCTGCTGCTAGGAGTTCTTCTAACTGCAGCTGGTGGTGAGTAGATATCTGGCGTTCTCCCTGTATGCTGGTGTGTGTTAGAACTATCCAGGCAACCAGTAGAATCTTCCAAAAAGCAGGATTCTAGCTAAAGATCACAGCTGTCCCAAAGAGGCAAATCTAGCAGTGCAACTTGTGACCTGAAAAATCCCCTGACACCACTTTTAAAGATATAGGATCTTAAAAATATAGCTTTATATCTATTATTATAGCTTTAGCTATAAAAATAAAGTTTATAGGATCTTAAAGATACAGCTTAAGATACAGCTCTTGGTGGCAGAGCATTTACTTTGCATGCGGATGAGTCCAGGTTCAATCCCTGACGTCTCCAGCCAGGGCTGGGCAAGAATCTGCCTGAAACCTTGGAGAGCTGCTGCCTGTCTGTGTAGGCAAAACTGAGCTAGATGGCCCAATGGTCTGACTCAGTATTCAGCAGCTTCCTATGTTCTGAATTACTGCCTGCAAGTTCCAACCACCTCATCCAGTGTTCCTCATTGTAAGGCCCAGGGGCCAGTGTGGCATCTCCCATCAATCCTAAGTCTGGTGCCCTGACTAATCGTTTGGCCCTGTGTGAAGCTTAGGCCAAAGCTGAATACTCTGCATACACACCCTCTGTCACCTTTCTCACTGTGTAGTGTTGTGGTTTGCCCAGTGTGGCGGGGCTCCCTTAAGCAAAACAGAGCCCTCTTGGGCCCCTGCACCATCCTGAAAGCGTGCACCAAGTGCTGGGAAATGTAGTCCTTCCCAGCGCTTTCCCTGTTATATAGGATCCTTGAGAGGGCTCCATCTCCCTTAATGGGCCCTCTCGGTGCTGAGAAAAGCAGAGTACACCATATAGAGGTCAGCACAGTGGGAAATGTCTCTCACCCTGAAGGTCTGGGTTGTTGTTTTTTACTAAAGTGGCCCCCACTTGAAAAATAGGGACAATCACTGACCCGGTGACAGCAGCAAATGCCACACAGACCACTGGTCAACGTACACCACATACCATGGTGAAAGCTACACTCGCTGTTGGGAGGACTGTTGTGATGTGAACCACAAACTAACCAAACTGGAGTTCATACAGCTATAGAAACGATAGCACCTGCTCAGAAGACCATTTCAAAAGCTGGACCACCAAACAGCCCAAAAACTACATCTCCAGCAGTGCTGGCAACTACAGGAAATGCCAAGATGACTGCAGCTGAGACGACCGACGTACACATCACAAATTCAACGGCCTACAGCAACATGACATCTGCTCATGCGAGGAGTAAAACCACGGCTGGCATGCTCAGCACCCCAGCTGGGCCCACCCTCACGCCTAACCCATCCCTGGCTGCAACTGGGAATTATAGTGTTTCTAATGGAAGTGCAGACTGCATTGAAGCCTTAATTGCACTGACAATGGTAGTTACAAAAAACAGCAAAACAGTAAGTGGCAATGTTTCTTTTCCTTTCCTTGTTTTCTTAAAAGGTCTCCAAACAATTGGACTAATCCTGGGTTTTTAATCAGTCAGTCAATCAATCAGTTTGTTTATTTAGCCATAACCATAACAAAAATATTTGATTCAAAATCTGGATAGTTAAAACAATGTAAGAAAATCACAGGACAGTGAGAAATACGAAGGTCGACTCCGAATAATTCTGTGCAGGGTTATATCAGCTTGCCACATAACCTGATGGCCAAAACTAAAAAAACTGGCTACTTTTCTTGTAACATGGGGCCTGGTGTCAGCTAATAAAATTTTTACATAGAACCCCAAAGACCTCCCTCAGGGGTATACTCATGAGTCAAATGGGCAGTAACCCAAAATTTGGCTTTAAAAAAGCCAAATCTGGCAACAGAGCGAGTCCCAAGGAAAACCATAAGCAATGGCCAAATAAATACTTCACATAACCCATTTTAGAAGTTACAACAACATACATTCAGTTGCCAGAAGCCTTGCAGGGAGGAGGAGGCTGTAACATCTGCTTCACAGAGACAGCGGCTGCCCAGTGGTGAGAGCCTGTGTGGTCGCTGTCTGCTGTTGTCAGCCTGTGTGCCCCCTAATGTGTGGGGCTGTGGCTGCTGCCCTGTGCATGAGTCTGTGCGGGATCGGGGCCAGAGGGAGTGAGTCAGCAGTTCTTGAGGATCAGCTGCCTAGATTAGCCATCATTCTGGGCTTATAAAAGGGCTGCTGCCCTGTGAAAGGCAATGAGGGCAAGGTGGTATTTTTTTTGGCTTTTGTTGTTGTTTTTGGGTCCTGGGTTTTTCAGATGTGTCTTGGTTTGTCTGGGGATGGGGAGACAGGGGGTGTGTCCACTGACCGTGGGGTGGCTATTCTGGTGGTGGTGGTAAATAATCTGAAGTAAAGTTGACAGATCAGCGAGTCGTAACAGGGGAAGGGAAGTCAGAAATCTATTAGCGGTTTCCCCTTCCGGCTGCTCTGCCAGCTCTTTGACCTTACTCCTCTGTAATGCCAGGTCTGTCCAGAATAAGTCAGAAACCATCCATGATCTGATTCTGGATGAAGGGGCAGACCTGGTATGTATTACAGACACTTGGTTGGGGGAGGCTGGTGGCCCAGTCTGGTCCCAGCTTCTTCCTACAGGGTAGTCTGTTGCGGAGCAGGTGTGGGGACATGGGTGGGGAGGTGAAGTGGCTGTGGTCTATAAGAATAACCTCTCCCTGACCAGGATCCCTGTGGAAGTGTCTGACCATATTGAATGTGTGTACCTAAGTTTGGGGACCAGGGATAGACTGGGACTTCTCTTGGTGTACCGATCGCCCCGCTGTCCGATGGAGTCCCTAACTGAGCTGACGGACTTGATCTCAGGTTTGGCGTTGGAGTCTCCCAGGTTTGTGGTGCTGGGGGACTGCGATGTCCACTTTGGGACCAATTTGTCTGGGGTAGCTCAGGAGTTCATAGCGGCCATGACAACTATCCCAAAGGGTCTTGGAACCGACACACATTGCAGGTCACGCGCTCTATCTGGTCTTTCACTCTGATCAGGCTGGTGTTCCATGGGTGGGGACTCCTGTGATTTCCCCATTGTCATGGATGGACCACCATCTGGTTAAGGTTGGACTCACAGAAACACCCCACCTTCGCAGGGGCGAGGTGCCCATTAGAATGGTCCACCCGAGAAGGTTATTGGATCCAATAGGGTTCCAAGAAGCCTTGGAGGGATTTAGTGTTGCCTCTGCTGATTATCCTGTTGATGCTCTGCTGGAGAACTGGAACAGCAGGCTCACCAGGGCAGTAGACATGATCACACCTAAGCATCCTCTCTGACCCACATCAAAATTGGCCCCTTGGTATACAGAAGAACTATGGGGCCTGAAGCGGTGAGGTAGATGACTGGAGTGCAAGTGGAGGAAGACTTAACTCTAATCCGACAGATTACAACATAGAGCACATTTGAAGATCTATGTTCTGGCAATGCGGGCGGAAAAGGAGCTATTCTTTTCAGCCCATATTGCGTCCGCAAGTTCACATCCACTGGAGTTGTTCAGGGTTGTGAGAGGGCTAATGAATGCCCCTCCTCCCTCGAATCAGAATTTGGAACCATCTATTACCCACTGTGATGTGTTTAATGATTTTTTGTGGATAAAATCTCTCGTATTCGGGCCGACTTGGATTTAGACCCCACAATTACTGCCGTGTCTGAATTGGAGGTGTCCAGCGTCTCTTATGTAATTAGGCTGGATCAGTTTCAGTTTGTGACTCGTGAGGATGTGGACAAGCTGCTTGGAGCGATGCGGCCTACCACTTGTTTGCTTGACCCTTGCCCAACATGGCTAATACTACCTAGCAGGGAGGTTGTTGTAGAAGGCCTAGTAGAGATCATAAATGTTTCTCTGTGGGAGGGCAGGATGCCTCCTTGCCTTAAGGAGGCAATTAGACCACTTCTAAAGAAGCCTGAGCTGAGCAACTTTCTTTCTCCAACCTTGCGTGACTGGGTAAGGTAATTGAGTGGCCTCCCAACTCCAGGCAGTCTTGGATGAAACTGATTATCTAGTCCCGTTTCAGTCTGGCTTTCGGGTGGGCTATGGGGTGGAGACTGCCTTGGTCAGCCTGATGGATTATCTCCAATTGGAAATTGACAGAGGAAGTGTGACTCTGCTGGTCCTTTTGGACCTCTTGGTGGCTTTCAATACTATTGATCATAGTATCCTTCTGGAGCATCTGAGGGGGTTGAGAGTGGGGGGCACTGCATTACAATGGTTTCACTCTTATCTCTCAGGCAGATTCCAGATGGTGTCCCTCGGGAACTGTTCTTCAAAAACTGAATTTCAGTATGGTGTCCCTCAGGGCTCTGTATTGTCTCCAATGTTGTTTAACATCTACATGAAACCACTGGGAGAGATCATCAGGAGATTTGGTGCAGGGTGCTATCAGTATGCTGATGACACCCAAATCAATTTCTCCATGTCAACTTCATCAGGAGAAGGCATAACCTCCCTAAATGCCTGCCTGGAGGCAGTGATGGGCTGGATGAGGGATAACAAACTAAGACTGAATCCAGTTAAGGCAGAGGTATTCATTGTGTGGGGTCGAAACTCAGGAGATGATTTTGATCTGCCAGTTCTGGATGGCATCACATTTCCCCAGAAGGAACAGGTACACAGTCTGGCGGTGCTTCTGGACACAAAACTCTCCATGGTGTTCCCAGGTTGAGCCAGGGGCCAGAGCTGCCTTTTATCAACTTTGGCTGATATGCCAGCTGCATCCGTTTCTTGAGATACATGCCCTCAGAACAGTAGTACATCTGCTGGTCACCTCCAGACTTGACTACTGCAATGCGCTCTATGTGGGGCTGCCTTTGTACATAGTCCAGAAACTGCAGTTAGTCCAGAATGCGGCAGCCAGGTTGGTCTCTGTGTCATCTTGGAGACACCATATAACTCCTATTTTAAAAAATCCACACTGGCTGCTGCTAAGTTTCCAGGCAAAGTACAAAGTTCTGGTTATAACCTATAAAGCCCTAAACAGCTTGGGCCCTCGGTATTTAAGAGAACATCTTCTTTGCTATGAACCCCGCCACCCATTGAGATCATCAGGAGAGGTCCGTCTGCATTTGCCACCTGCTCGTCTGGTGGCTTCTCGGGGACGGGCCTTCTCTGTTGCTGCCCTGAGGCTTTGGAATGTGCTCCTTGCTGAAATAAGAGCTTCCCCATCTCTTACAACTTTAAAAAAGGCAGTCAAGATGCATTTATTCTCCTGGGCTTTTAATTAGATATTGTTTTAATTGTGTTTTAAAAGCTTTCACATTTTAAATTTTAATTGTTGAAATGTGTTAATCTTTTTATTGGTTTTTGTTATTGTTTTGTTGTAAACCGCCCAGAGAACTTGTGTTTTGGGTGGTACAAAAATGTGTTAAGTAAATAAATACATGAATCCAGTCTTCCACTTCCCTCTACCCACAGGGACACAGACGTTCTACAGTAGGAACTCCAACCATATATCAGGATTTATAACCATGGGTTCTAAAAGCTGCTTTAGGAGCTTCATTAGATTTGGGTTACTCTGTCAGGGTCCCCCTCCCCTTGTGAAGGGGGCACAGACCTGAAGTCTGGTGGGGGGCGGGGGCTTAGGTAGGACTGCCTCCCTTACATTTTGGTTGGCCCACCCCCAAAGTATTTACAACCAGTTTTTAAACTAAACTAAATTTTAAGCTTGATCCTGTGGCCTGTTCCTGATGTCTCATTATTACATTTCAATTTTAGCTCACCAGCCTTCCTCTCAAGACCCCAAGCTGGGCTATATAGTCCCTTCCTTTTATTCTCCCAACAATCCTGTGAGGTCGATGAAGCTTGCAATTGGCCCAAGTTCTCCCAGTGAGCTAGGAGGCTGAGTAGACACTCGGCCTTGATCTCCCCAGTCGAAGCCCAATATTCGAGCCACTGCCCCGTTCATGCTGTATTCATGGACGACATCCACCTGGAGCACTGACCTGCTTAGAAGTTCTGCCTTCCGCTGCCCGAGACAAATCCGGTAACTGGACAGCATGGGAGAAGAGCTTCTGAAGATGTGGGGCAGGGCTTAAGAGTACACTTTCACAGACGCTGCACAGGAGCAGGGCATCCCTGCTTTTTAGCACGGGAATGAGTGGGGCTCTGTGAGACGCTTAGCCCTCATTTACGGCAAGCTGACTTCCATTATGTCTGCACCAGCAGTCCCACCATCTTGATACTAGGAGGAGGGAACAGTCTGTGGGTAGTTTTTGTGGCTAGTCTGCCCTGTGCCATGGCGTGGTTGCAAGAAAGGGCCCTGAAGGGTGCAGCTGGGAGCAAATTTCCTTGAAAGGGGTTTTCAAGGAAAGCTTTTCGCTCTGGACTTCTAGAATGGCATCCTGCATCAAGCTGCGTTGTAATTCATGCCCTGGTTTTCCTTCCCACAGAATAAGATTGGATATCTGAATATTGATCCAAATGTGACCCACACAAGCGGAAGCTGCGGAGACTGGCTATCGACTCTCAACATCTCATTTCACAGGGGCTTCATACACTTCACTTTCACCAAGGTAAGGATTTCAGCAGAGTTGATGAGGATGCTGTTGTGGGATCCAGGACATCGGCAGTTCCTTGAAGCAAAGGGTAGCTGAACTTGCCATCTGGCCAGCTATTCATGGTTGTCACATGCCATAAGAATGCTCCTGGGTCTTTGTGAGTCCTAGATAGGGCTGAGATACACAGTCGTTCCCCTTCCTCTCCCCACTACGCCCTTGCCTTCCCTCTTAATGGTGAGTATCAGTCATACGAACGCTGTCCTTCCACCACAGCCGGCCATTATGTTGGGTCTATGAGAGCAAGGGTGAGGCAAGAGTGTTGCTGTTGCCTATCAACTGCAGAACTAGCTCCCCTGGATTGAGCTGGAGGACGCTGCGAGAGAGTCCTCTAAGCAGGCTCTGGGTCCCGGTTATCAACTCAGTGTCTTGGAAGGCCATTTTGAGAACAGAGTAGAGGATGGAGCACCCTTCCCTATGGCTTGCTGGCAGGTTCAGGTTTTGTTTGTTTGTTCGATTTCTATACCGCCCTTCCAAGATGGCTCAGGGCAGTTTACAGAGGGAAATAAAAAATAAATAAGATGGATCCCTGTCCCCAAAGGGCGCACAATCTAAAAAGGAACATAAGACAGACACCAGCAACAGTCACTGGAGGTACTGTGCTGGGGGTGGACAGGGCCAGTTACTCTCCCCCTGCAAAATAAAGAGAATCACCATGATAAAAGGTGCCTCTTTGCCCAGCTAGCAGGGGGTTGCCACAGATACCACTTCCTCCACACCCCTGTTTTGCCTAATCTGCTTAGTTTTGTCTAGAGACGTAAGATTTGGGTGGTATAAAAATATGTTACATACATACATACATACACAGGTTAATAACTGGAGGGGGTCCGATTTGGCCCAAGTTCCTCCATTTAGTGAACCCTGCTGCAAGGAATCAAAACATGTTTTACCGAAGGAGATGCATAAACCGCTTGAGAAATTTCACTTGTCTCGCAGAAATTCTTCATCTTGAACATTCTCTGACGACTCTCCTTGGGGAGGACCCTGAAACTGGTTTTGAACTTCACTGTTCTGAAAACCTGGCACCAACCCTAGCTCCAGCTGCATTTTTAGCAATAGTATGATACTCCCACAAGTCCCTTTTCAGTAACAATAGTGCAATATCCCTCCTGCATCTTTAAATGCAGGTGTGTTTTGTTTAAGGTTGGCCATGTTGGGGGATGTAGCCCATACCTTTCTTTGAGCTTGTGTAAATGGCTAGCATCAAGATTAAGAAAATGCTGATGCAATGATTATATGCTGGTTCTATGGGGGAAGGGGCAATTTTTGTCAATCTCCCCCTTCCCTCTAAAGCCAACTATGACTCCTGGAAATATGTCGCTGAGGGTCTCAGAGACCTTAGGGACATATTTTTTGGAGTCACAGTGGGCTTCAGAAGGAAGGGGAGATAAATAAAAAAAATCTCCCCCGTCCCCCCAACATAGTACTAGTGTCAGGTTTGCTACACCAGTACTTTGTTAGTCTGGATGTTGGCCAATGTGTTTAAATATAAATATTATTAAATATGAAATATCACCTGCCTTTTGATCCCTGCCTTTTGAATGAATAATATCAAATATTAAATAAATAAAATTAAATATAAATAAAATTAATCTCCAAATAGTATGGGTATACAGGGGGAAGGGTAGTAGAGTGTGTCACTTGTCACTAACTACATTACAAACAAGTAGTGCTAAGTAGAACCCATGGAGCCAACTTTCAGCTTGTTTTAAAATCACAACTCCTACCTAGGATCCCTCCATGTGCCATGAATTTTGTTTTTATCCAACTGTTAGCACATGGGCTATGAAGGGGTGTTGTCTATACCTTGTGGCTGAGGAGGTGGAGCTATAATAGGGTGGACAGGTTCAAATATCCTATAATGCCCTGCATCTAAGAGCTGGCAAGCCTCCAGGAGCAGCTGCAGAGCTCTCCACTTCTCCTGGCCGGGAGCCTGGCCAATGGAAGGAGGATGGTTGGAGGGCAAGTGGCAGAAGGAGGTGGCTGGTGCTGCGCACCCACATGCCTCTGCCCATCTTCCTTCAAATTGCCAGGAGCCTGGGCAATGGAAGGAGGATGGGCAGTCGGGAGATCAGGGGTGTGTGCATGCTGCATGGGACACTGCTATGCCCCTGTGTGGCTGCCATCTTGAAACAAGATGGCACATCAGCAAAAATAAATAAATAAATTTGGGGGTCCCCTAGGGCCTCCTCCCATGAATTTTGGCTTCTATTGGATTGTAAACGCAACAGTTATTGGAGGGGGACACATGGACATCCAGACATGGTGATCTCTTAAACCTTCTTCCATTTGGAAAGTAGGCTAAACTGTGACTTTTGCACAACCACACAGCCTGTTAGATTTGTTTCAGAGAGTTCACAAGTTAGACTTGGTTCAGAGAGACCCAGGTTCAAATTTCCACTCAGCCATACTGGGCCAGATGGTCTTTCTGAGCCTAACAATGCGGCAGGCTGGGCGGGGGGGATGTATGCCACTGTTGTAAATCTGTTAGCTCGGCTAACCCAACAGGATTTACAACCCATTCAGCCCTCCCCCTGTGACTTAAACAGAAAGTAACAGCAAAGCTGCACGAAGGAAATGAAAGACTCACAAAGAAAATTAGTAGTAAACGAATAAAGTCCCCTGAACTAAACTAGGTACCCCCCTCTACTATAACTGAGTAATAATTGAAGAGAAAACATTGGAGCAAAGAATCAATAGAACAAGGGAAAACAAAGTAAGGAATTAACGGAACAAGGGACAACAGAGCAGGAAAGAACAGAACAAGGGCAAACTGGAACTCTAAAGGTTGAGGAATTCCAAATAGGAACACGGTTTGCGGTAAGCGAAAGTTGCTGACAGCAATCTGTGCAACTAACAGACTGCTTAATATTGGGCTCAAGATAACCGGCAGCCAATCAGGCTTTCCTGAGTCAGAACTTCTACTTCCTCTCCTGTGATATCCTGCGCCTGCATGTCTCTCACTGAGCCTTCCTCTTGAAAAGTCTTCTCAAGACAGGCGAAATCCCTGCCTCCTCCTGATCAGCCTCCTCAGCCCTCATGTCTGGCAGCTCTTCCGATTCCTCAGCTCCAGAGTCTGTTCTCCCTGCCAAATCCTGCTGCTGTGCCTCTCAGCCTGCATTCCCAACTGAGTCCTCCCGTTCCTCCTCTGACTATTCTGAGTCAGAGGTCTGAGCCATGACAGCCACCCTGAACTAGGGATGTGCAAACAGGTTCGACGTTGAATGTGTTTGACATTGAACCGGTTCGGTTCGACCGTTCAGGGTCGAACAAAACCATCTCCTGTTCAGTCCAACCCAAGACCGAACACCCCCCAACTGTTCAGGGGGTTCGCGGACTTTTTTTTTTTTTTTTTTAAATCTATCTATCTATAAAATTTTTACTTACCCCCTTCGGGAGAGTTGTTGGAGGCAGCAGGGAAGTCTGCAGAGGTCCCCTGCAATGTTGCCTCCCTTCATGCCCATACCAGATGGCTCTTCAGCCTGTTCAGGCCTTCCCTCTCTGTGCCGCAGCCATTTTGGAGGCAGCCGTGTTTGTGCAATTGGCCTTGCATGGCCTGGGTCATGCAGAGGCCAACTGCACAGGCACAGAGGCTGGCGGGGAAGGGGGAACCTCCACAGACCCCACCCCCACCCGCTGCCTCCAACAACTCCCCCGAAGGTGGTAAGATGCTCACAAAATGCGCCCCCCCCAGACTAGACTGGATAGGGTGGGGGTGGAGGGAGTGCCAGACCTAACTGGCCCAGTCTGGTTCGGGTCCGGTCTGGACTCAAACCGGACCAGCCAGTTCCGTGCACACCCCTACCCTGAATTTGTTGATAAAAGCAAAGGATTATAACTACATAAAATAATGATTAGAGCACTATCTGAGGGAAGTCCTGCATTTTCCTAAGGTACAGAGTACTCAGCCTTAGAGAGCACAATCCTAAAGCAAGGCTTTGTAAAGTGGAGTGCAGTTGGGAGGGAGAACTCCTGTATGAACCCCTGTGACTTTCTCAAGAAAAATCACACAAAAACTCATTGTCTGGAGAGGCTCCTTGTCTCTCTTTCTGTGGGAGCCACATCAGCATACCACCCTGACTTCCAAACAGAGGCAAGATTCAAGTGTTTGCTTTGGGTGTTTGTTCTTCTTCATAAGAGATCTGCACTGTTTACTGAAATAAGATCCATAGAACATTGTCATGCAATTGAGAACCACTTGGAATGACTCCAGTGATCAGGCTGAAGTGAAAAATTGAGATGTAGATAGCTCTCCCCCAACCCCACCATCAGTTACAATAACATACAGGGCCTGTTTGGACATAACACCAAGCCAGAGTTAAATGTGCCAGAGGTTTGAGTTTGTGATCATCCGAAAGTGTGAAGACACAGTTTTGCCAACCATCCACAGCTTTGTTTTTGTTCCCAAACCTGAAAGTGAGTTTTGCTGCTGAGACCTGAGGTTGGAAGGCAGTATTGTCATCTGAATTTAGGATTTATTTATTATTATTGTTATTATGATTTCACAGTCTGGGCAAGGTCTGGAACCTATCTGCAAAAATGGAATGTTTCTATCTTTTGTGGGTTGGTCTGGGAGTTTCGTGTCAGTGAGTGAGTGAAGTTTACGCAGCTTTCTATTATAGAGATGTGTATTGACTTTTGTAAGCTGCCTTGTGCACCTCCACCAGGTGGGTGATGTGGGAATAGAAGTTAGCTTAATACAATAAAGCATGACATAAATGTTTCTCTGGGTGTACTGAAGCAGGATATGAGGCCTGAAATAATAATTAAAATATTTCAGTTGGTTTTAATAGAACTGTATGGTCAACTTTGTATGTCAACAAAGACATATTTGTTCACCCAGGCTTTTAATTAGATTTATAGTTTTAATGCTTTTCATGTTGGGTTTTTAATGGTTTTAATGTTAATGATTTTAATATTTACATGATTTTAATTGTAAACCACCCAGAGATGCAAGTTTTGGGCGGTATAGAAATATGTTAAATAAGATAGATAGATAGACTCTTGCTCATATTCCGTCTATTTATGTTATTTATTTAACACATTTGTATACTGCCCAAAACACAAGTCTATGCATCAGTCTATATTATATGAATACTAAGCAGTGATCTTGGATAAAATGATTAATGTATTGTTTTACAGCATGGAAAGATGTATTATGTCAGTGTGATTGAAGCCAGTTTAATGGTGCCCTCTGAGGGTAAGTATAAGTCTCCCCCCCCCCCCGCCATCTTTGGGACATTGGCAGTGTGAATCCCATCTCTGTCTCCTACACTGAGAACCTCTCTTTAAGAACCAGAGTCACCCAAGCTCACAACCAGAAATCGGTTGTCACCAAGCACAATACAGATAAACTTGTCGTCAGCCTTTAACAGTATGCATAGGTTCCATTGATTTTAGATGGAACACTGGCAGATCTAAAACTATTATATTAAACTTGTGCAGAATACGTTTAGATGATCAAAGGCCCTCCTATGTGTTGTCCCAGGGGCATTCATGTTTGATAAGAGTTGTAGTCCATGGGATGATCGGAGTTGTCGTCCAACCACATCTGGGGACCTAATCTTGAGAATGCCTGCATTATCATGCAATCCGGACAACGACCCTACAATGTAGGTCACTATTATTACCCCTGTTTTGCAGACAGGGGGCTGAGGCAAAAAGGTGATTTGCCAAGTAAATGGCAGAGGCAAGAGTTATACTACCTGATCACTTTGTATCCTAGCCATCTCGTCACATCGGCTCTCTCTGGATTGCATTTACTGGGTTTATTCTGCTGCGAGGGGAAAACGGGATACACTCCACATAAGCTGGGCACACTTGAAACTGATAGAACTTAAGCGCCCGCTTAGATTCTTGGATCTCAGTGATTTCAAAGGAGCTGACTCTTTTAGGAGTGTTCAGCTGCAGCTAGGGGAGTAACTATAATAGGGCAAGGGGAGACAGTTGTCTGTGGGCCCACTGCCTTGCCCCCCTGGCAAGTCACATGACTGACTCCCTCAGCCGTGCACTCGCCCAGGCTTCCTTCAGTTGTATTCATCCTCCGAAACTGATGTGTGTGTTAAGACCTGGAACTACCAGAACAGCATGTCTTTCTCTAGTACCATTAAATGACTTGCATCGTCCACAATTTACGAACCCTTTTAAAAAATAATTTAGGATGATGTTCTATTGTGGCAAATAGGAGATACACACACACACACACACACACACACACACACACACACACACACACTGCTTTTTGTTACCACTATTCAGCCTCATTTAAGATTTCTTTACTTCATGAGCTGAGCTTCAGTGAGGGGGGGGGCATTTTAAAATCTTCTTTCTGGGCCCACTCCAACCTTGCTACGCCCCTGGCTGCAGCAGGCTGTTCTTTTCCTGAATAATTCTCCAGCAAGAATTGGAGTTAGAAAGACAACACTCTCACCGATTAGCCTTGCAATAGCCTTTGATAATCTGTACACTGCCATCTGTGAAGCAAGTGGGTTTCCATTCTCCCCTGCTGTGGTGAATGGCTAGTAAACTCTGTCAATCAAGAAGAATTTAAACTTAGGAACCTCCTCTGGGCACTTTCCAGATTAGGCCCTGCAACGGGGTCACGTCGTATCTCGTAAGTCTGCTTCCACACTTGTGTTGTGACACCACAGTCCCTACACAGACAGCAGGGTACCATTCACATTTCCAGTGCCTTGTTTTGAATTTAATTGCTGCGATAGAGAGCTAGGCAGTTGTATATCTGGTGTAAGAAAGTTGCTGTTATTTCGGGTTGTTAGTCTCCATGAGACTGCTCCCCCTGCTGTTTACATTTTGAATATGACTTGGCTGGACGTAGGCATTTTGCTGCTGTGTTGAGCAGCTAGTCTGGAAATTGTCCTGGAGAGAATTCCTAGGAGGGGCCTTGGAATGGAGTGAACAGGTGGCTATAAAATTCAGTGGGAGTTAACTGACAGGTTCCGATGGGGCTTGGATGAGCCAGAGACAGGGACAGCTAGAGAGAGGATCTCTGGTTAGGGTGTCTAGAGCAGAACTGAGAGTGGAATTGGGAGATTGGTGGATAGGTTTTACACACTCGACGAGACCTTCTGTAGAGAAAGCTTGACTATCAAACGTAAATGCTGGGTGTGTAAAAGGTAAAGTTGCACCGTCGAATCGGTGTTGATTCCTGGTGACCACAGAGCCATGTGGTTTTCTTAGGTAGAATACAGGAGAGATTTACCATTGCCATCTCCTGCGCAGTACGAGGTGATACCTTTCAGCATCTTCCTATATCGCTGCTGCTCGATAGAGGTGTTTTGCATAGTCTGGGAAACATACCAGCGGGCATTCTAACCAGCAACTTCTTGCTCCCTAGGCAGGTTACTTCCCTGATGCTCCATTAGGTGGCTGTAGGATATATAATACGGATGTACACCAAATTGCTTTGGTGCACATCCAAGAGCAGTAAGGGGTTCCCTTCCCAGGTCCTACCGGCACATCCTCCAAGCCCCTGCCGGCCTGCCGCAGTGCCGTTTCAACAAAAATACCTCCGTGCAAGCAGCAGCTTCTGCAGCTTACCCCTCTAAAATGCCGTGGCGATGGGATGGGATGCATCCCCAGCATCCCTCACATGGCATCAGCACGTAAATGGTGTCTGCACATGCGTCAACACCATTTACGTGCTGACGCCACGCAAGCAATGCCAGGGACGCATCCCATCGCTGTGGCATATTAGAGGGGTAAGCGGCACCAGCTGCCACTTGCACGGAGGTATTTCCATTGAAACAGCGCCATGGCAGGCTGGCGGGGGCTTTTTAGGACAGGCAGGTAGGACCTGCCCGCCTCCTCTTAAGAGAACCCCTCGCCGAAATGTTTCGGCACCAGGGAGCCAAAGTGTTTCGGCACCTCTCCAAAGAGGCGCCAAAACGCTCCGGGCACATCTCTAATATATAGTCAGGAGGGTTGTATCCCAGTGAAGGTGTTGAAAGTCTAAAGAAGCTTGTTATTTCTAAACAGAAACAACAAAAACTTGAAAAGTATAGCCTTTGAAGTATAGAAACTTGAAAGTATAGCCTTTGTTGATTTCCTGATACAATCTTATATAACTACCTGAGTTTGAATACAAGTTTGAAATATAAGAGGTGGTCTTGCCAATTTTAAGGTTGTTACTTTGTCTCAGCAACCATTATGCGTGTGGCCCTACTTTATAGTGAACAAGAAACCACTGAAGCTATTGTACACGAATAAAGTTATTTTCTTTGGTTGGGAACTTTAAAACTGTCTCAGCTGGGTCTATTTACTTCTCCCCACATTACTACTAGGGCACAATGCCAAAGTTAGTGTCAGAAACCGAAATTAAGATTAAATTTGGTGGTGACAGTGTAATAAATAAAGAAAGGGTTTTACACAAATCAAAAGGGTCACAAACATAATGTTTGTTTTAACATCGATATATTTAAACACTAATCTCTCAGTCCCAACCTCAGGTCCTGACATGTGCCCAGATCCAAGTGCTGGCAAGTGGAGATGTCATAACTGGGAAGGTGGCAAGTCATGAAGTGGAGATGGTTGGCTGGCTGGCAAGCAGGCATATAGCCTGGGGCTGTCGGGAAACAGCTCCGGAGCATGGGAACAGCTCTCCTGGGTCATCTGGTGCCAAGGTACCCTGCTCTGACGTGTTGGGATCTTCATCAGTGCCCTCATGTGAGGGGACAGTATCCCAGCCAGCCAGGACATGATCTGAGGGCAACATCCAGCCAGCTTGCTGAAGCAAACCAGGTCCGGGTTGGGCCAATGCCTGGATGGAAACCCATATGCCATCTGGAGCTGCGTGATGGAAGAAAGGCAGAATGTTGATATATACCCACCTCCCCACACACCACAGTTCTAATAAACCCTCTACCACATATACAATTTTTCCTTTTTTTAAAATGATGGAAACACATGATAATGTTTTTAGCATCATGTCTGCTTTGACTTGTTAAACTTATTAAACTGCACCAGGGTTTCCCAATCTTGGATGACGAGATGTTGTTGGACTACAACTCCCATCACCCCCAGCCACAACACTGGGCGATTGGGACCATAGCAGATCTGGGTTTGAGGGCTTCAACCCTTTGCTCCCGCCACAGTCCACTCCAGATTCCTTCCACCACCACATGTAGAGAGTAGCACGTGCAACCTTGTGACTTGTGCAACTCATGTGACATTCGTGCCCTGTCCTCTGTCAGGCTGAGCTTCACACTTCTCAATTCCCCTTCAGCCAAGGACAAGTTTCACTACCACGCAAACCAGTTGGTAGTTCTGATTTTGTTTCTATCCTTCAGGTGTATTGGTCCATGGAATTCAAAGCGACCAGTTTTTTGTGACTCCAATTGGGAGTTCCTTTAAGTGCCTCAGCAAACAAACGGTGAACATAGCCAATGATTTCCAGCTGCTGCTTGTGAACTCTCATCTTCAAGCCTTTGATATCACTGGTGACCAGCTTGGGAAAGGTAAGTAAATGCACCCTCAGTGTTAGAGGACACATGTGTGCAGGGATCCACCGCTGTAGTCTTTTTCCACCTGACAATCATACCTCCACTGAATGCACAGAGTGGGGTTTCTCCCAGTATCCCAGAAGCCCACACATTTCACCAAAGTTCTGAGTCGAACCTCATCAGTTGTAGGCATAACCAGAGACACCCCACCTCAGTTGTAGAGAAAGAGCCTATGCTTGCTCAGCTTATATCTCTGGCCCTATCACGGAACAGGTTACTGTAGGCTGCAGATTGTGGGCCAGTTTTCAGGGGTGGCATGGAAGCCCACCCAGCATGCCCACCAATGAATGGCCGGCAGGGAAGGAAAGCAAAATGGCACCATTGTGCTTCCCACCCACACTCGCCACCTTACTAACTGAAAAGGAAGAAAGGGAAAAAGATTTGAAAGAAGGAAGGAACTGGAGGTGTGATTTAACTGAAGTGGGGAGGAAAGGGAGGGGTGCCATTTTGGTGCATGTAGAATCCAAGGGAAGGAGTTGTGGTATGCAAGAGCAAGGCAGTGGAGTGGAATCAGGAATATTAATAGTCTAATGAAATAGATGTTGTGTACAGAGAGGCAAGTGCAGACTGCTTTTCAGTCCTCTTGCTGCTGGCTGTTTGTTAGCCCCGCCTCTACTCCAGGACTGGAATACAAGTAACTAAAGCCCATTCAAAAGCTGGCCTGGAGCAAGGAATGGGTTAGCCAAAAACACCACAGTGCTTTGCTTTGACAGCAAACTGCATTGAGCCAACACATGTACACCTTCCACTGAGCATATGGAGGCCAAGAGTAAGACTGGAGGTTCCTCCCTCCCTGCATTCACAGAACGTATGAAAAGGGCTGGCATTTCTGCAGGAAAAGTGTCAGGTTCAGGTCTGCTTGGAAGTCCTATCCCTTATTTCAGATTCTAGATGTGTGGACACTGGCCACGTTGATTTATAGTGAAAGAAAGGTGGTGTTTGCATCATTAGAAGAATGCTTCTTTATTATCTGACCTAGAATATTTTGACTGGAAGTGGATGAGTTGGGGTAAGGGACTCTTGTGGATGACAATGCCTGTGGCACTGGGGAGTCATTGCCGATCTGAATAGCTACTAGTATTGGAGTGGGGTGGTGGTGGGCACTGATTGATTGATTGATTGATTGATTGATTGATTGATAGTACTGTCAGGCGAAACCAGTATTCTAGGAAGGGACCATAGCCTTCCCATAGCAGGGCAGAACACATGCTTCACAATGACAAGGTCTCAGGTTCCACCCTTATATTTCTAAGTCAGGAAATAATTGTAAACTTCCCAGAAAACCAAACTGAGAAGGTCCTGTCCTGTCCTGAGCATTTGATGCAGCCTAACCAGGGTTCTCAACCTTGGGTCCCCAGATGCTGAAGTACAACAAGGCCATTGTGGCTGGCGATGAAGGGCTCTGTAGTCCGTCGGCCTCTGAGGATCCAAAGCTGAGAGTCCCCGGGGTTAGGCTATACATCAGATAATTAGAATTGACCCAAATGGCCACTCTGCAGATAGTGCTTACAAGATTTTGGAAAATTCTCAGTAGTAATTGTATTCCACTGAGCTATGGTGAGAGTATAGAATTTTGTGTGCTATATCTGAACCGCCTGGTTTTCATTGCAGAAGAAGAATGTGATCTTGACAGAAGAAAGAGATTGATCCCAGTCACAGTGGGTCTCAGTCTTGCAGGATTATTTCTCATTACGCTTCTCAGCTGTGTGCTCTACTCAAGAAAATCATACAGAAGTTATGAACGAATTTGAATCATTAGCTGCCTGAAGAATGCATGCAGCAAGGGAAGGACCAAGGATAGGAATCTCCTTGGGGATGAGGGGAGAGAACCATCTTGGGGAGAACCAAAGAATCTACTTTTGCCTGCTTATTCTGCAGTAGCAGCTCTGGTCACAGATTAAGTTGTGTATTTAAAGTTATTTCCACTTATGCATACTTGAAAACTGGCACTACTACTTTGTTTTTTCTATATCCCTACCCTGTCTCTCTCCTTATGAGGCAAAAATTAGCAGACATGCCTACATGCAAAAAAAATTAGGGCTTCAATCTTTAATCAGGGTGTATTTTTAGTTAGGTTTTTTTTTAATGATTAATCTCACCAGTGAGTTGTACAGCAGAGTCTTCAAAAATATTGGCCAACATCCATAGCAGCCTCCTGGTAGTGCATCAGGAAGCTGTGCCGTGCAGTAGAGAACTTCCCCACTACCGCTGCAGCCATGCAACTTTGGTCGCTCAGCAGGGGGAGCTGCTCCGGATGTCTGCCATCGTTACTTAGGGACTTAGGAGGTATGCTGTTGTATTCTATCTAGTGATCTTTTATGTTGAGAAGTTTGTCCCAGTGAGGATCCTGTAGAGAGTGTGGGGGATGGAGTCAGAAAGGAAAAGGCAGGGAAAGGAGAAGGAGAAAGTGGAGTTGTTTCTAGAATAAAGCCTCAATTAAATAAATATAAGATTGCTTTGTATGTACGGGGGAAGCAGCTATATATATGCCATGCTCTTTCTCTCGCACACTGGAGGGAAAGCTTCTTCTGAGATGCCTACTGCGACACACACATACAAACACCACTGGAAAATCAGACAAGCATGCTTCCTTCTGCAGAGCTGTGGTGGTTACTCATATGCAAATGAATGCAAGTTTGATTTATTAACTGAAATTTTATACATCAGCTAAGACTTCTTTATTCTTATCTTTCTCCTTAAAAAAACTCCATCTCTCTCTCTTTATCCCCACCCACACGCCCCATAGACCAGAGTTTTATAGCCATAATAGCCCCACCAAAGGAGAAACAAAAAAGGCAAAAAGACATCTTATACCAGAGCAACTTATTTGTTTGAAAAAATTGCAGGGCCACAGAGGTCAAGCTCAGCCTGCCCTGCACCCCAGTGGAGTTGAGTGCATTCCTTTATTTTCTCCCATATACATATGGGACTGCTGATGTTCTCTCTTATTGGGGAAAAATGAAGCAC
Source organism: Hemicordylus capensis (assembly GCF_027244095.1). NCBI lineage: Eukaryota > Metazoa > Chordata > Lepidosauria > Squamata > Cordylidae > Hemicordylus > Hemicordylus capensis. The sequence continues at coordinate 346,231,907 of NC_069659.1, read as the reverse complement.
TACACCACTGCAGTGTGGACAAACACATCTACCACTAATGCTGGGTTGCCTAGCCATCAAGGACGAGTACATTGCACGTGTGCTTGTATAGACATACACGTAAGAACCTCTGAAACACTAAGTTCCCTCTGACCTTTCCTAATGACACGGACAGGCATTTTGCAGGATGGCATAAGTATCTATCCTAAAACTTGCTCAGGGCTTTGGCATAGAGGCATCTCCTGTCCACTGCAGCCTGGGATCCAGATTCTGTCTCATTACAGCAGTATGGGTTTTATTGGACAGTGGCAGGGGTGGAGCTACCTGTGTGCCCCAAGGTAAGGATGACCAGGTTGCCTCCTAAATCCAGCATTGTACAGTCATGTACTATCCAGGAGCAGTGGCAAAGCGGTGGTGGTGGGGGTGGGGTGGGGTGGGGTGCAGTAATCTTTGAATAGGGAAAATTTGAATAGGAAAAATTTTTGAATAGGAAAAACCATGCTCACTAGCTGGCATCCTAACTGTGTGGCCATGCACTCGGAAGAGGCATCCCCCTGTAGAGAGCTTCCTGAGCTCTGGAGAACCCATCACACTAAGTGGGGAGAATTTTGCTAATCTCGCCTCTTCCCTGCACCTGGAGGCACCCTGTGTTTCACAAAAATATGTCAGAGTCCTTAGGGACATACTGTGGGTGGCACAGGGCATTTCCTTTTGCACAATAAGTGCAATGGAGCTAAGGAAGTTCTCCTAGAGAGGATGCTTCTTGGTGTTACTTCCTGGCATGCTTAGGATCTCAGCCATGGTCATTCGTGAAGTATGGCACAAGCCTTTGTTTTGCTATTACACAGTTCATAAAGCTTCTGTAATGTGCTATTGCTGAAAAGGCGCATAATGACAAGAATATGGGTTTAAAAAAAATTGATGATGTGATTTAAATACAGCCTTAATGAAAAATCTTGTTTGTTCTTGATTGTAAGAATCCAGGCAATTGCAATATCCTTACAGTTTACAGAAAATGCTACTGGCCCCATCCTCATCCCTCTCCTGACTACGTGATCTTCTTCTTGTTTAAAATTTGGGTTTGGCATGACCAGTGTGGTCATATGCCTCAAAGGGACACATTTTCTATGGTGCTTGCCTCAAATACAAATCCTCTGCTTATGAAGAAGCATTGCCGATGCTAAACAATTTCACACAAGGCATGAAATGCAGTTTGTAAAAAGGATGGAATTCCAAACTGCACCCCGCCCCCCCCCAAATGAAAACACTAGAAACTTCCAACTGGAACGCATCTTAAGATTTTAAGTTTTTAAAAGTACTGCTTTAGAAATGCAACTAAATGTTATGCTGAAGTATGTTTTTTGTTAAAAAGAGAGGGGGCCATAAGGCAGACTGTGAAAATCTAAATGATGGCGATTGTCCTGCAAGTTGCAGAATCTTGCTTGCTGTTCAAAATGATGTGACCAGACTACAAGTTACATATGATAAAGGAACATAGGAAGCTGCCATATACTGAGTCAGACCACTGATTTATCTAGCTTAATAATGCCTACACAGACTGGCAGCGGCTTCTCCAAGGTTGCCGGCAGGAATCTCTCTCAGCCCTATCTTGGAGAAGCCAGGGAGGGAATTTGGAACCTTCCCAGAGCAGCTCCGTCCCCTGAGGGGAATATCTTACAGTGCTCACATGTGGTCTCCCATTCAAATGCAACCAGGGTGGACTCTGCTTAGCTAGGGGAACAAGTCATGCTTGCTACCACAAGACCAGCTCTCCTCTCATCAGGGGTGCTCAAGCTTCAGACTCCAGATGTTGTTGAACTACACATTTGAGCATCTTTGTTCTGCGTGTTATGTGAGAGGCCCATGACTGGATCTCTTGGAGTCTCTATTTTTACTTCAGAACAATTGCAGGTGGATCTGAATTTTACCCCGCTCCATGCCCTGCCCCACAAAAGCTGCTGTTTGCCCTACAAGAGACTGATATCAAATTTGGAGGATGTTTAGAAGATAAAATTGATTTGGGGGAAACCATTAATTTTCCCTCTGGTGCCACTGCTCTGATCAAATTAAGAGCTCCTCCTGCACTCCTGCTTCTTTAAATTAAAACTTTGTGAGATCTTGTCCCTTATCTCCTGCAGAGACCACATTTGGATGTAATGTGGAACCGGGGTTCCACTCCCCCTCCCCGCCCCCTGCTCTCCTGTCCAAATTCCAATGTAACGGAAAGCTCCCTCTTGGTAGTCATTGAGACTGCAGAAAGGAGGGAGAACTGGCTGTGTGGGCTTGCTTCTTGCTTGAAGGACAGCCCGCACAACCAATAACACATGGAGAGAGGGAGGAGCTTCCTCCCTCAATTCTAATCTGACCAAATGCAGCCTCCAGTGCTGTATTTGAATGCAACAGCTAGATAATGGAACCCGGTAATGAGCAACAAAATTCACTACAAACCTAGGGTTCAAATTGGAGTCTCTGGAGTGAAACCTTGGGTCACTGAAGGAACCGGACCAGAGTTGTGCGTGTTCGGACGCAACAATAGGGAAACCTCTGTCCCATGCAACTCCAGTTCCACATTACATGCGAATGCAGCTTTAGTGTGTAGTTAGGTCCATTCAAATTCCTAACCCTCTTGTCAGTGGAGAAGCAAGTGGAATGATCTGGGCTGTCTCTGCTTAAGGGTGGAAGTCCAGAAAGGCTCTTATTGGAGCTCATATTAGCAGTCAAAACTTGGACTTCTGCTCCTTGAGCATGCTCTGTCCTGATTTATGCTAGCATTAATCAAGTACCCTTAACTGTATGATAAAACTAGCAATGTCCTGTGACTGTACTTTGCATGAGGCACAATAGAGACAAATATGCTAATGAATTTGGGGTTATGATCATGAATGTTAGTTGTCTAGGTCCTGAAGTATCCTAATTAAGGGAAGTCATAAAAGCCTTGTAAAATGGCAAGTACATCTGCTTGCTGGAAGGGGGCTGATGTGAGCGTGTAAGGTGACTTATTCTCCCACACACACCTCATGAGTGAAAAGAGAGAACAAAAGAGCAGAACCTTGGTACAGGCTAGGCAGAGGTGGTGGCCCGAGGCTTTGAGATGCCTGAGATGAGGCAACAAGGCAACTTTTTAAAAGGCATTGAAGACACATTTATTCACTCAGGCTTTTAATTAGATTTATGGTTTAAATTTTTAAGGCTGCTTTTAAATGATTTTAATGTTAATGTTTTTAATGTTTAAATGATTTTAATCATTTAATTGACTTAGTTTTAATTTTAACTGTTGGTTAAATTAATTTTAATTGGTTTTACTTGTTGTAAACCGCCCTGAGCCATTTTATAAATCAAACAAACAAACAATAAAGTACTGCATTGTCCCCACTGATTTTCAAAACTGATTCTTGCAAGCTTTGAAAGTGGTGTGGTGTAGTGGTTAGAGTGCTGGACTAGGACTGGGGAGACCCGAGTTCAAGTCCCCATTCAGCCATGTTACTTGCTGGGTGACTCTGGGCCAGTCACTTCTCTCTCAGCCTAACCTACTTCACAGGGTTGTTGTGACGAGAAACTCAAGTATGTAGTACACTGCTCTGGGCTCTTTGGAGGAAGAGCGTGATATTAAAAAAAAGGTTTTTTGTTTTTTTTTAAAGGTCACCAGCTGCCTTCTCTCCCTGTGTTTCTTGTAAGGGGTGTGGGAAGAAGGGCTCTTTGCAAAGATCAGATGGGTCTTGAAGAGCTGCTTCAGTGGTGGTGCCAGGGGGCATCTTGCTGGCACCCCAATAATCTAGTGCCTGGGGCTACTTCCTCACTTTGCCTCGACAAAGGAGGAGCTCCCCTAAGGCAAGGTGTGAGACAGACAGACAGGAACAGACTAAGGTTGTTCACATGACCACTTGGGCTGGGGTTGGCGTTGGTGAGGTCTGGCGGGAAGTCAGGATCCTGTCGGGTAGGTGGAAGTGCCTGCTTTCCGCCCTCAGAGTGAGGGAAGAGAATGTCGTTCCAGTAGTGACCAGCTGCACCATACTTCACAATATCTGCGAGGAGAAAGGACACAAAGGTCTTTTTTGAAGAGGAAGATGGAGATGAATACTACAACCCCTCCCCCCCCCCCCAGCCACAGCTCTTTGGCAAAACATTCTGCTCCTCCACTGGTGGTGGAACATGTTTGCAATGGTGAAAACTGCTGCTTGGAAACTGGATGGCAGGAGTCCCAGCAATGATTGTTGCTGCTCCGGGCGCTGCTCCTCATGTATCTTGCTCCTTTATGGAGCGCAGCTAGGTAACTATTCCAACCTTGCCAGGCTGGAGGCAATCCAATCAAAGTTTTTGAGAAGTGTGCTCCAACTACCCCGGGTTGTCCCCAATGTATTTCTACGATTGGAAGCAGGCTGGATTGGGGTGGCGGTAAGTGTTTGGCTGGTAATATTTGAATATTGGCTGAAGCTGATTTTTCAGCCAGTAGGACTAGTACCCTTAGTGTTGAATGATATATATAGGTCTAGGTGGAAATATGTGGAGAAGGGGTTGAATTACTATGGCTTTTCCAGCGATGCTTTGGTTGTCTTGGGCTATGGGAGAGCGAGATCATGTCTGCACCAGTGCATTATGGATATGGAGAAACAGATGGACAGAAGCCAGATAGGGGTTGACACCTATTTAGGTAATCAGACATCACTGTCTGGCCCAGCAGGATACCTTAATAAAATATTAGTACCTAGTTTCCGGAGGGCTCTGATGTTGGCCCGGTGTAACGCCTTAGAAACGGCTGTCCGGGAGGGGAGATACTGTAAGATCCCCTATAAGGACTGTGTCTGCCCTTGTGGTTCTGGGGAATTGGAGTCAACGGCCCATGTTATTTTGAATTGTCATTTTTATCAAACTTTGCGGGAGAGATATACAAGTCCTTTTTTAATAGCATACCCCAGTTGTTCTGAGCAGTTCTATCTGGAATTACTTTTGTCAGACCGTTGGGACGTAGTATCTTATAACGTGGCGAAATATTGTTTTCTGGCTAATAAGACTAGGATAAGAAATGTTGAGAAGCAAGATGTGGGGTTGGATTGAATTAAATATTAGATTATTATAATGCATGGAGCCCTCTGTTTTATGTAATGCATGAACTCGGGTGTTATGGTCATGTTTTATGTTTCAACAGTTTATTACTTTATTTGACCAAGTTGGCTTTTATGTAAAGCTTTTGTACTTTGTGTTTTGCTGGTTGAATGACCGTAACAATAAAGATTTGATTTGCTGCTCATGTACCCACATGATCAGTGTTGCTGATAAAGATTCCCCCCCCCCCAGCAGAGGCGCTCTTAGCCCTGGACTTCGGGGCCAAAGTCCAGGGCCTCCACACTCCCTGGGGGCCCCCAAATCCTCTTTAGTCTGTCCTGGATGGTATGGTTTATGCCCTCAAGAACCTACATGTTCAAAAATAATGCTTAACTTTCAGCAGGGGGAGGGCTCCAAATTACTTAGGTGCACCTCTGAGAAGAGAGGAAAGACAAGTATGTGTATATTACAGCTCGCCCACCACCACCCCACTCCACAGCTGTTCATGGATTTGGAGAGGGGGGAATTTTCCTTAGGGAGATGGCACCAGGCTAAAATCTCATCTCTTTGCACCGTGGCTCCAATTCAAATTGGACTATGGGCTACTTTTAGGGGTGGGGGAAACATACTTCAGGAGATCCAATCACAGATTTCGCACATCACTAACAGCTTGGCTTAGATAAATGTGCATCATGATACCTGTGATATCAAGGAAGATGCCTGGGCACAATTTTTCAGATAGCAATGTATCTGCTTGCCTTAGTCACTTTAGGCTGAATCATTAATATTGCCCCAGTGACATCTCAAGACCTCTGTGTGCTTGAGGCAGAGAGCCAAACGCTGCCCCCTTGTGCACAGCCTCCTCCCCCTCTTAAACATAAAGTGTGCCGTCGAGTCGGTGTCGACTCCCAGGGACCACAGAGCCATGTGGTTTTCCTTTGGTAGAGTCCAGGAGGGGTTTACCATTGCCATCTCCTGCACAGTATGAGATGATGCCTTTCAGCAATTTCCTATGCTGCTGCTGCCCGATATAGGTGTTTCCCATAGTCTGGGAAACATGCTAGCAGGGATTCGAACCGGCAAGTCATTTCCTGCTGTGCCCTTTTTTAAAAGCAGGGGCAGGAGGGCATCTTTACACCTTGTTGGTACCCCACCTCACTGCGCCTCACGGAAGGGCTGCCAATCTGTGTTACCCAATCTGTTGCTCATAATTCTTGGGTCGCTGGACTGGGTCCAGGAAACTCTGCCCTCTTGTACTTTCAGCTGCCACCTCTGATTCCTTCCTAAGATAATACCACTCTTTCCCTGCTGCCGCCGGCACCTATACAACACTGCTACCTGTTCAAATTGCCACTGATTGAATACATTTTGTGTGATTGAATACAGACAGATGTCGTCCATATTTCTTGCAAAGACAATAACAATAACAACAGACAGACTTGTGAGCTTGAACAAACTCCAATCATTAGTTACAAAAAACGTTATTTGGGGTGGGAGTGGCTTCTGAAGGCAGCAAGGTATGCTTTAGAGCAGGCCTGCCTTCCTCCCTTAACTCCGGTTGGGAATTCAGTCCCAATCCGGATGACATGGTGGTGGCAGTGGACCCTCTCGGTTTGGTGAGTGAAACTCACTATAAACCGAGGGTTCATTCCAAGGTTTGGGGGCAAGAGCAGAACCTCAGCTGGGTCCAGGAATGGCGGTTCTGATCATTCAGACAACACAGGTGGTGGACCTTTTGTGAATTCGCCTCCGTTTCCTGATTATATCCCAAGGCAGCCACACTGTGTCAGGAAATAGATTTGTCTGCCCTGAATCTATCTCCAGTCATTTTCATTGGCTGAAAACGAATTCAAGCACCACAAGAAAGAGAGAATAAATATTCTCAGACCCTTTTAAAGTATTGGGAGCATTTTGAATAGTATGCAGGCTTTCCCTGGAAAAGGTGATGAACTGCAGAATTTACGCAGAACTGCAGCCAGCATTTTCGTAGGATGACTGCAAGCATTCATCTTTACTAGCTACTAAAAAAGAGTCATTGTTTGTATATCTCAAGCTAGGACAAGCACTTGGTGGCGGCACTCCAGCACCTGTGTAAGATCTTGAAGAAGGTCATCATACAAAGTGTCTGCCCATGTTTATATCTGGTGGTTAGGATTTAGTATCTGTTTGGATAATTACAATGCCAAACAGAAATTGGTTCTGCCCTTAAAGACCCTGTGGCAAGGAAGATTCCCAGAAGAAAAATATAAGCACAAGAGTGTGTCTTTGTATTTTTCTGTTAAGCCTTCGAGTGGGTGAGGCCGTCAGCAGTGTTCCCTGTGAAAAGGGGTTCCCAGCTGCTGTTGACTAGAACTCCCACAATCAGTAGCCAAAGGCCATGGCAACCATTCCTGTTATATGGAGGGAAGCTTCTCAGGCTTCTGCAGTCACAGTCACAGCAACCGCTATCTTTTTCTAATGTTGCACCAGAAATAACACTGTTAGATAGAAATCTATGGTGCAGCTACATTTGGAAATTGAGCCATTCTAACTATGAGCCGTTCTAACTGCCACTTCTCAAAAAACATCTGAGTCTTCTTAGCTGCGAAAAAAATATGACAATTCATGGCACAAGAGAAGTTTATAAGATTATGAGGCTATTCCCACGATCCACGGAAATCGGGCTAAGGGAGCTTAGCCTGCCTTCCGTGGATCGTGGGAACCACAGGGCTCGAGGGCAAGCCCGGTGCTCCCAAGGTGGCTAGCCCGCCTAATTCCCCCTCACCTTAAATGAGGTTAACGGAGCAAGCACTCTGCTAACCTCATTTTGTTGCTCGTGTTTCACCACGGCGCATGGCAACACATGAGTAGACGCCCAACTGGGAGTCTGCAAGCAACCTCCCAGGCTCAGAGGTCTCTCCAGGATGCCCTGCACACTCACAATCGCACGGCCCCTCATCCCCGCCGGCTCTGTGACAGATCAGAAGCTGATCCGGCCGCCCAGAGAGGAGGCAGTGATAGTCTATGGGAAGGTAAGCGCTTTGAGGCTTCCTCCCCGCAGAAGGCAGGAGCCTCCTGCAGCAATCGTGAGCATCTCTTCACTGTGTGATGTGGAAAAATGGACAGAGATCCAGTAAAGCCTCTTGTTAGTCTACTTGCCTTAAGGAAAGTAGGCTTATGAGATCACCCGGCATGCTGTGTAACTGTTCCCTATAAGAAGGATTCCCAGATGCTGTTGACTAAAGGTAAAGGTAAAGTATGCCGTCGGGTCAATGTCGACTCCTGGCAACCACAGAGCCCTGTGATTTTTCTTTGGTAGAATATAGGAGGGGTTTACCATTGCCATCTCCCATGCAGTATGAGATGATGCCTTTCAGCATCTCCTATATCGCTACTGCCCAATATAGGTGTTTCCCATAGTCTGGGAAACATATCAGTGGGGATTCGAACCGGCAATAATCTCCAGCTAAAGGCCGTTGCAGCTGGGGATTCTGTGAGTTGTAGTCAACAACTTCTGGGAATCCTTCTTACACTGAACACTGCTGCCATTGAGGTTATTCACACAATTGAAAACTGTGTTCTACCTAGGTTTGGGAACTGTGTGTACTCCCAATTTTTGATTGTGTGGAAGCAAGGTTAGAGGAAATCCTGGGTAGCTTTTTCTCCTACCTTGCTTCCACACAATCACTTCTACCCAGGTTTTCCTCTAACCTTGCTTCCACACAATCAAAATTTGGGAGTACACACAGTTCCCAAACCCAGGTAGAACACAGTTTTCGATTGTGTGAATGACCTCAGTGTGTGTGTGTGTCCATGAGTATGAACCCCATCCCCACGATCAACTTCACAATGCCTGGACCAATATGAACCAAGTTGTGTACAGTTGTAGGGACACATGGGGACACCTCAGTGGCATAGTTTGTGATGATATCATCCACCCCAGACACCTAAACATTTGAGTCGCAAGTAGGCTAACATGTGAACCACCTAACCGATTTGAACCAAATTTGCTACAACTGTAGGTATACCTCAACAGCATAGTTTGTGATGATGTAATGCACCCTGAATCAAGATGGCAGACGCATGGACATTTGAGGTGCAAGTGGGCTAACTTATGAACCACCTAACTGATTCAGACTAAATTTGGAAAAGTTGTAGAGGCACCTTAATGGCGTAGTTTGTGATGATGTCGTCCACCCTGATTCAGGATGGTGGATGTGTGAACATTTGAGGTGCAAGTGGGAACCAATTTGAACCAAATTTGGTACAGTTGTAGAGACACATAGGGACACCTCAAAGGCATAGTTTGCCACACCAATTCAAGTTGGCGGATGCATGGAAATTTGAGGTGCAAGTGAAGTGGGTTAACTTGTGAACTGCCTAACTGATTTGGACCAAATTTAGTTCCGTTGTAAGGATAGTGAAAGGAAAGTAGGCAGACTAGTTCTTACCAGAACAACTTGTGTTACATTGTGATCTACAGGACATTGTACAATAATTATCTGAAAACAGAGTTTTAGAATCGCATCTGATTTTTTGTGCATTCAGAAGCCATCAAATACAATTTTGTTTTTCATCACTAGGAGGTATTTTTACAATACAAACTGGTTTGTCGTTGCCTCAGCTGTGGGAACAGGAGATTTGTGAGGGATGAGCTTCTGATCTCTAACAGTGGATTCTCAGCACTCACCAAACTTCAGTCCCCAGGATTCTTTTAGGGAAGGCAAGACACATGAACTGCTATAAGACTCAGATAAATTCATAGTGTAGATGGGCCCTGCCCGCCTCCTCTTCCCAAATGAGACTTGGTTTTGGAAAGACTCAGGTCACAATTCTAAAGTACCTGCAAAGAGTTCAAGACCTGGTTTTGAAGACCAACTCATTTCAAGCATTACTTCCTGATACACACATGCCCAATCAAATCAGTGTTCAGTTTGCATTATGGGCTTCTGCCCCTACTGGGATTCTAAATTCATCATCTTACTACATTACTAATTACATTTTAATTAACGTTACTTTAGCATGAGTAAATTCCCCACTTCTTTTAATGTTTGAAACTGCACTGACTTTAAGAGGATCAACGCAACCCCTTTGTATCTACAGTAAATGGCTCCTGGGATTTTATTTTCCCTGGTGTTTCAGCCCCAATAGACCAGAAAACTAGCATTTCCTTTGATGATCATTGAAAGTTTTCATACAACCACATGACAAAATGTGTCATTTTAGCCATCACACTCATCTTTATTTATTTTATAGGGATTCACTCATGTTTAATGCAAAGTACTGGCTGTTTTGTTTCCTTTTTAACCATCTTTGCCTATGAAGCTGGCATCCACTCTGATTATTTAAGTAGTAATATTTCCCCATGATCGCTACTCCTAGGGCTTGTTTACATGATCAATTATCCTGAGATAAAACCTTCTTAACTCTCTTTGATCACTAATGTGTCTGCACAGCCAACAGCTAAGTCCGATCCTGGGCAGTGTGGGATGTAACAGAGAGTAACAGAGAGCTCCTGAGTAACAGAGAGCTCCTGAATCACTTCTGTTTCCTCTCAAAGAATTCACTGTTCTTGTCTGGTGTGTACAGAAGTATCAACAGAGAATTCGAGGCAAAACATCAATGGCCTATTCATTACCGGACACAGGGTAAATCCAGGCATCATTTCCCAAGTGTTGACTTCCCATACTGTGTGCATGTACCCACTCAGTGAACTGTTTGTCATTGAAAACGAATCCACTCTCATTTGTTACCAGAGAATCTAATCTCAGAACACCTCAGAAACTACAAAATCCAGTACTCCATGGGCTTGTGGGTATGGGGGTGGTTGGCACCCTATGTGCACTAAAACCACCATTCGCTCTGGGCCACTCCGGTGCCCCCCAAGTGGAGTTATGGGGCTGTTGAAATCCCCATTCCCTATGAGGAAAAAGCTTAAAGATGTGCAAACTTCAAAAATTCTTTAAAAATCACCCTTTCACTAATTTCTTTGAAATCTGGATAGTAGCAGGCACCCATTGGGGCACTACTGCCTGAACCACTCTTCTGCCCCCCAAACCCCCTTTCTGTCCCGAATCTGCCACACAGACATGCCAACTTCAAAATCATTTAAAAATCAATCCTTTGCCCAAATTTCTTTGAAATCTGGGTAATGGCTTCCTTGCACCCATTGGGCACTACCACCCACCACAACCCACTCTGGGCCACCCTGGTGCTGCCACCCTGCCGGGGAGTTATAACTAAGGCTGCTGAAGTCCCCATTATTCCCTATGGGGAAAGGCATAAACTCCAAAAATCATTTAAAAATCACCCCTTTGCCCAATTTCTTTGAAATTTGGGTGGTATCTTCCACCCATTGGGCACTACCACCACCCACTCTTTTGGCCCCAGGACCCTTTTTTTAATCTGAACTGATTCGGATTCAGATAATTCAGGTACGAATCAAATTTGGGGTGATTCAGGGGGGTCAGATTCGGATCCAAAACAAATCAGGGGTGTTTCAATTTGGGTGCACATTGAAACAAAAAAAATTGATTCATGCACATCCCTATTATGTTCCTTACCTTGCATAATTCCTTACCTTGCATCACAATTTTTGTTATGAGTTTATTTTCTTAAACGGTGGAATTTTTAAAAAGCTTTTTTAGATGTTTCACAGAATGAAGGTTGTCTTATTGTTGTCCATTTGCTGTAGTGTCCTGTTCAAGTTGATCTATTTCTAGGCTGAAGATACTTCAAGCACAGGTTTCCTGCAAGTGGGCTAACACTTCTCTATTCATAGGAGAAAAGTTTTTTCCCCTCTGTAGGAGCCAGGGCAGTCACTAACCCATCCTCCTGGTCAGAGGTGCACCTAGGTAATTTAGGAGCCTGGACCTAAAGGCCTTTGGAGGCCCCCCTCCCCTGCAAATTAAGCATCATCATGCTCCACCAGGTGACCACACCACCCGGGACAGACTAAAGAGGATTTGGGGGGCCCCAGGGACTGTGGAGGCCCTGAACTTTGGCCCCAAAGTCCAGGGGTAAGAGCGCCTCTGCTCCTGGTTTCTATCCACTTTGCAATTACATCCTGTACCACCTTGCCAGCACTGGACTGCTGCCATCCAGTTTCCATGCACCAGTTTTCACCATTGCAAACATGTCCCACCACCAGTGGAGGGGAAGAATGGTTTGCCATGGAGCAGTGTGGGGAGTTGTATTCATCTCTGTCTTCCTCTTCCTCTTCAAAAGAGACCTTGTGTCCTTTCTCCTTGCGGATGTTGTGAAGTATGATGCAGCTGGTCACAACTGGAACGATATTATCTTCCCTCACTCTGAGGGCTCAAATCAGGCACCTCCACCTAGTATTCAGTCATCCAAAAGCTCGTTCCAACAGTTTTCTACATCTTTTAACAAATTGTTCTAGTAAGAACTACGAACGAGACGGGCCACCTTCAACCCGGACCCCCAGGTCTCCCCCCCTTCTGTTTTCTTAGGCATTCATTAAAGAGTTTGTGTTTGGAAAATGGCTAAAAAATGGTTAATGGGAAGGAGGAGGGAGCAGGAAGGTGGGAGGAGGGTCTCTCTCTCTCTCTCTCTCTCTCTCTCTCTCTCTCTCTCTCTCTCTCCCCTGGCAGGTGGGCTCTTGCCTCCAGTCCAGCATGGCCCCTCTTTGGTCACCTCCTGGAAACTGGGGAAGTGCTGCACAGGTTGTCGGAACACACTGTGGGGCTCGAGGTGATGACCTCCCTGTGTGCTTTGAACCTGTCTTGCTGCCCTATTAGCTGGGGGCTGTTATGTTCTTATAAGAGGGGTTTAGATAACTTCATGGAAGAGAGGTCTATCAGCGGCTACTAGTCAGAGGGCTACAGGTCACCTCCAGCCTCAGAGGCAGAATGCCTCTGAATACCAGTTGCAGGGGAACAATAGCAGGAGAGAGGGCATGCCCTCAGCTCTTGCCTATAGGCTTCCAGTGGCATCTGGTGGGCTACTGTGTGAAACAGGACGCTGGACTAGATAGGCCTTGGACCTGATCCAGCAGGGCTGTTCTTATGTTCTTACTAATCTGCCTATTTTCCTTTCACTATCCCTACAACTGGACTAAACGTTTATTCATCTGCGATCCTTAATCAGGGTGGATGACATTGTCACAAACTACCTCACTGAGGTGTCCCTAAGTGTTCCTACAGCTGTAGCAAATTTAGTTCAAATTGGTTAGACAGTTCACAAGTTAGCCCACTTGCACCTCAAATGTTTACGTGTCCACCATCTTGAACTGTGGTGGATGACATAATCACAAACTATGAAACTGAGGTGTCCCTATGTGTCACTCACTACAACTGTACCAAATGTTGTTCAAATCAGTTAGAAGTTCGCCCATTTGCGCCTCAAATGTTCACGCATCCGCCATCTTGGATTGGTGTGGATGACATCATCACAAACAATGCTATTGAGGCATCCCTATGTATCCCTAAAACTGCAGCAAATTTGGTTCAAATCGGTTAGACGGTTCACAGGTTAAACCACTTGTGCCTCAAACTTTTATGTGTCCGCCATCTTGAACTGGGGTGGATGACATCATCACAAATTACGTCATTGAAGTGTGTCCCTATATGTCCCTACAACTGTACCCGATTTGATTCATATTGGTCCAGGTGTTGTGAAGTTGATAGTGGGGGACGCACACACACATGGACACATGGACACACACACACAGGGAATGCTGGATGATCTCATAAGCCTATTGGAAAGTAGGCTAAAAATCTTGTTATACTTAGCCTGCCTCCTGCTGTGGTGTCCACCATATGTTTTCATTAGCCAAGGGAGTATGGGGTAGGCACCATCTGCAAGAATAACTGGTGGAACCTAGTTCCCGGCGGTTAGGTACAGTACCTGAATTTCAAGGTGAGAGCCATCCACAACCCCCACACTGAGGGAACCCCATATCCAAGAAGCCATCCATAACCTGCAAGAGCAAAAAGTTGGATTTATGTAGAAACAAATCCTTCCAGAAGCACACAAGCACACACAATAAGCTAGATTTAAAATGCTGCCATTCTAAATAGGAAACTCCTCTTCAGCCACCCTGCAGTAAGTGCTCTCTTCCCAGTAACAAGACCAGCTCTCTTCCCAATAACAATTTCCTTTTTCAATTTATTTTTATATGTACTTGATGAGCACAAGACTGACTGCAGAAAGGCCACATTGCCAGCATGCATGGAGAACTGCCCTGGTCATGCCCTCTCAATCTCAGCAATACGGAATCCAGATGTTGATTTCTGGGATGGGATTTCCTGCCTCCTCTCCTCTCCTCTCCTCTCCTCAGAAGCACACCACATTGCTTTGGGGTACAGATGGCCTGTGTGCAAAGAGTGGGTTTATAGAAGTGGGGGATGGGTGGGTTATAGCCCCACAACAATCCACAAACACTCACAACAACTACTTCCAAGCAGGTAGCCAGTACCTCTGCTCCCCAATTCAGATGAATGACACCTGATATTGATGGAGAGGAGAATCATCCCCAAATGACACTCCAAGCAAAGAGAGAATTTCTGTAGGATGTCCCACCTCCTCCTTCTCCCCTCCCACCTGCCCATCCCCATACTACAGGACAGGAATAACGTGTCTGACGGCATACCAACTGTGGAGCTTTTTTAACACAGAGAAACACTGGATGATATCCCTGAACAGCTCCACAGATGGTATGCGCTGAACATGTTGACTTAGTGGGAAATCAATGAGCAAATGCAAAACTAAATGGTGGGGGAGGGATTGAGAACCCGAAAAATCTATAAAGTACCATAACTCAGGTTGTTTAACTATGTCTCAGAGAAAGAAATTGCAATTGCTCCCCCTGCAGGCAGTCAATATTGCAGAAGATCGACGAGATATGTGGGTGAATGGCTCCCTCTTCAGGCCATCAATCTTCCACAAGATCACCAATAAATCTATTTTTTAAAACTAAAAAGAAAAGCAAGGTTTTAAGAAAAGGCAGTCTATCAGTATAGCCCCTTCATACATCTCAGAAGAAACATCAGCATATCTCGAAGTATCCCAAAAAGGTATCGTAAATAGTGGAAATTTTAGCATGGAGATAATGCGGGATATGCTTCAGTGTGCAAGGGAAAATCCGAATCATGCACGGAGGGAACATCAATGTCTCGCACTGACTTCAGTGTAAATCCTCCTCCTCCCCCTGGATGTATAATGCACACCCACCCTTCCTGTGGTGAAGCAAAGTAAAATTGCTGTCTGGAAATATCCTTGGAAGTATCTTTTCCCCTACTGTCCCTGGAAAAAGCCTTGGCAAAGGTTATTTACAGAGCCAAACAAAGAAAGGAAGTGAAATAATTTAGCATTTAGAGATGCTGAAAAACATGCCTCATCTGCTGGATTGCTTGGTTTCCAATTGCCTCCAGCCAGGGCTGTCCTTAGGGTGGGGCAACCAGGGCGATCGCCCCAAGCCCCATGCTCCAGTAGGCCCCACACTGCTGCCCCCCTGCCCTGCAGCCAGCACAGGCTCTGAGGTGCCTCTTCTGTGCCCTGCATGCCAGCAGCATGGGGCTGCCCAGGATCATCAGGAGGCTTATCTGCCACTAAAAGGCTCCCCACATGCTGGGGCAGGCTGCCGGCTACAGCTCCACCCACCCATCAGGTGTTTGGTGGGTGGGCGGGGCTTCCAGAGGCTTCTCTGCTGGCCTCCCTGAAGCTCTCGTGGTAGCAAGCATGACTTGTCCCCTTAACTAAGCAGGGCCCACCCTGGTTGCATATGAAAGGGAGACTTGATGTGTGAGCACTGTAAGATATTCCCCTCAGGGGATGGAGCCACTCTGGGAAAACAGAAGGTTCCAAGTTCCCTCCCTGGCAGCATCTCCAAGATAGGGCTGAGAGAGATTCCTGCCTGCAACCCTGGAGAAGCCGCTGCCAGTCTGTGTAGAGAATACTGACCTGGATGGACCAAACGTCTGACTACTCAGTATATGGCAGCTTCCTATGTTCCTAAGCTGGCAGGCTGCCTGCACGCAGCAGAGAAGAAAGCAGGCACAGTGGCCAGCGCTGGCTGCCCACCAGAACTCTGTGCACACCCCCTGCCCTGCCCTGCCACCATGTGCTAAGCCTGTGCCTTCCTCCTCCTGAGAGCCAGCAATGGAAGGTATGGGATTTCCCTTTTGTGGTTACCTCACCAACACCACTGTTGTATATATATGGAATGGCTTGATATCAGGCTTTGCTATCCGGCACAGATGTAGGGCCGGATGGGTCTGAGTGGCTGGGGATGATGGAAGTTGTACTCTAACAACATCTGAAGACCCTGCTCCAGCAGTGGCTGGTGCGGAGGGGGGAGGGCAGCAGCAGAGTGGTGGCAGCAAGAGGCACTTTTTAAAATAAATTTGTAGCTGCTTACCAGCATTACTGCTGCACCTGCAAATTGTCTCAAGCAGCTGTGCTCTGATGGGTATCCCGCATGGGGGCCGCAGCGTGGCCTAGGCCTTGGTCAAGGAAGCCATAAAAGGGGAAAAGACTTCCTTCTGAAATTGGAAGGCCTGTCCAAATGAAGAGAACAGAAAGGAACACAAACTCTGGCAAAAGAAATGCAAGGCAACAATAAGGGAGGCAAAAAGAAAGTTTGAGGAACATTTAGCCAAAAGTTTCAAGGGGAATAACAAAAACTTCTTTAAATACATCAGAAGCAGGAAACCTTCCAGGGAGGAGGTTAGACCATTAGACAATGAGGGAGTGAAAGGGATTATTAAGGAGGATATGGAGATTGCAGAGAAGCTGAATGAGTTCTTTGCGTCTGTCTTCATGGCAGAGGATACTGAGTATATACCTGTTCCTGAAACAGGCTCTTTAGGGATGGAGGCTAGAGAGCTGAGTCAGATAGAAGTGACAAGAGATGATGTTCTAAACTGTCTGGAGAAACTGAAAGCTAACAAATCACCAGGGCCAGATGGCATCCATCCAAGAGTCCTCAAAGAACTCCAATGTGAAATTGCCGACCTCCTTGCTAAAATATTTAACTTATCCCTGAAATCGGGCTCTGTACCAGAGGACTGGAGAGTAGCAAATATAACACCGATTTTCAAAAAGGGATCCAGAGGCGATACGGGAAATTACAGGCTGGTTAGCTTAGCATCCGTTCCAGGCAAATTGATGGAAAGCATCCTCAAGGATAAAATTGTAAAGCACCTAGAAGAACAGACCCTGCTGGGAGTGAGCCAGCATGGCTTCCGCAAAGGTAAATCTTGCCTCACCAACCTTTTGGACTTCTTTGAGAGTGTCAAAAAGTGTGTAGATCAAGGTGATCCAGTTGACATAGTATACCTGGACTTCCAAAAAGCTTTTGACAAAGTTCCTCATCAAAGACTCCTGAGGAAACTTAGCTGTCATGGGATAAGGGGACAAGTACATGTGTGGATTGCTAACTGGTTGAAAGACAGGAAACAGAGGGTAGGTATAAATGGAGAGTTTTCACAATTGAGGGAAGTAAGAAGTGGGGTCCCCCAGGGATCTGTACTGGGACCGGTACTTTTTAATTTATTCATAAATGATCTAGAAGCAGGGGTAAGCAGCGAGGTGGCCAGATTTGCAGATGATACCAAACTCTTCCAGGTAGTGAAATCCAAAATGGATTGTGTGGAGCTCCAAAAGGATCTCTCCAGACTGGGGGAGTGGGCAACAAAATGGCAAAGGTGATTCAATGTTAGCAAGTGTAAGGTGATGCACATTGGGATGAAAAACCCCAGCTTCAAGTGTATGCTGATCTGGGATCTGAGCTGTCGGTGACTGACCAGGAGAGGGATCTTGGGGTCATGGTGGACAGCTCACTGAAAGGGTCGACTCAATGTGCAGCAGCTGTGAAAAAGGCCAATTCCATGGTAGGGATCATTAGGAAGGGGATTGAAAATAAAATGGCTAATATTATAATGCTGTTATACAAAACTGTGGTGCGAGGCAAGGCTACAACACCTGAGGCTATTTAGTTTAGAAAAAAGACAACTGCGGGGAGACATGATAGAGGTCTATAAAATCATGCATGGTGTGGAGAAAGTGGAGAGAGATTCTTCTCCCTCTCCCATAACTCTAGAACCAGGGGTCACTTCATGAAATTGATTGCCAAGAGGTCTAGGACCAACAAACGAAAGTACTTTTTCACACAACGTGTGATCCACTTGTGGAACTCTCTGCCACAGGATGTGGTGACAGCCAACAACCTGGATGGCTTTAAGAGGGGTTTGGATAACTTCATGGAGGAGAGGTCTATCAATGGCTATCAGTCAGAGGGCTGTGGGCTACCTCCAGCCTCAAAGGCAAGATGCCTCTGAGTACCAGTTGCAGGGGAGTAACGGCAGGGGAGAGGGCACGCCCTCAACTCATGCCTGTGGCTTCCAGCGGCATCTGGTGGGCCACTGTGTGAAACAGGATGCTGGACTAGATGGGCCTTGGGCCTGATCCAGCAGGGCTGTTCTTATGTTTTTATGTTCTCTGTGCATGTGCAGAGGCCATTTTATGGTTAGCATAATTTATTTTGTGAAGGTGCATCTGCCCCCCACCCCCGCTGCTTCCTTCACTGGCTGCTACTGCCCTGCACTAGCATTTCCCCAACAGTTTAGTCCACTGTGGCAAAAAAACCACCCAACACCAACTGAGTGAGTCCAACTACTATAGCCCAACATCTGGGGACGCAGAATGGAAACCCCTGCTCTTGTCCACTCTTATTTGAACTACATTTCGCATGGGGAGAAGTCAGAGGGCCTGACAAACCAGTTTAGATCTCTTGTGTGTCACACTCAGGATTTTGAAATGGTGTTGGCTGTGGAGAGGAGAGGAATTCCACTTCCCCAGTGGATGTGGTGTAAGTCCCTAAGCACCAGCAACTGTTTAGAAAGGAGAGATGAAATACGAACTACACGTGGCATTAAATATGTCAGCATCATTGCTTAACTGCCATGCTTGCTTAGCAATTTCTCTGGAGAATAATATATCCAGTTCAGCTAGGATACAGAACTTATAGCTTTCAATGCATGGGATTCCAGATCCAGAGCTCTTCCTCATGGGTCCTAATAATCAGGCCAGAGCTGATTGCTGGAAGCAGTGGGGTGGGGTGGGGGATAGGAATAGGAATATAAGAAGCTGCCATATACTGAGTCAGACCATTGGTCCATCTAGCTCAGTGCTGTCTACATAGACTGGCAGTGGCTTCTGCAAGGCTGCAGGCAGGAATCTCTTTCAGCCCTATCTTGGAAATGCCAGGGAGGGAACTTGGAACCTTCTGCTCTTCCCAGAGCAGCTCCATCCCCTGTGGGGAATATCTTACAGTGCTCACACATGTAGTCTCCCATTCATATGCAACCAGGGTGGACCCTGCTTAGCTAAAGGGACAAGTCATGCTTGCTACCACAAGAGCTTCAGGGAGGCCAACAGAGAAGCAACAGTTTATAATGATGCACAGCCTAGCCAGGTCTTTGTACCACCTCTGATTGATGTGTTACTCCGTTGGCCCCCCGTTACTCCTGCAGAAATAATGAATTTAGTAGGACATTTAAAAATTGGAAAAGCTCATGGTCCAAACCTTATTCTTCCCGAATTATTAAAAGCTAATATAGAATGGTGGGCCTTAGTTTTAGCCAATTTATTTACATCTATTAACAGCACAGGAATTATACCAGAGCAATGGAAAACAGCAATAGTTGTTCCCATATTTAAAAATGGTTCTCATTTGGATCGATCTAATTATAGGCCCATAAGCTTGCTGTCCGTGGTTGGTAAGTTATATGCTCTTTATCTATTGGATAAGCTTGAGGCATGGATCTCAGAGAACCAGAATCTTGGGATCGAGCAAGCAGGTTTTAGAGCAAGCCACTCTACTGTAGATCATTGTATGATCTTGTATCATCTAGAGAAGAAATATGCTAGTGGCCCTAAAGGCAAACTTTTTGTTGCTTTTATAGATTTAAAATCTGCATTTGATTCCATTTCCAGACACTTATTATGGTCCAAACTTGAAAAAACTACAAGAGACAAGAGACTGTTATTCCTGATGATGCAGCTCTATTCCACATCTTCATTACGGGTTAGGTATGCCACTAATGGGGCTCTAACTGATTTAATTCCTTCTACTTGTGGGGTCAGACAGGGTTGTGTCTTGGCCCCTACATTGTTTAATCTGTTTATTAATGATTTGGCCCAATGTCTGGAAAAGGTGGATTCACATGCACCGAAGCTGTCTGATAAACAAGTGCTGGTGTTGTTATATGCGGATGACGTGGCTGTATTATCTCAGACTAGACTGGGTTTGCGAAGATTGCTGTATGCTTTTGCCTGCTACTGCAACGATAACAAGTTAGTTATCAATTATAAAAAATCAAAGGTCCTGGTTTTTTCTAAATCCAGGAAAGTATATAAATGAGTAGTAATCCAGAACCGTATTGAGCAGGTTTACAAATATAAATATTTAGGCATTTTCCCCCAATATAATCTTAACTGGAATATCCATAGGCTGTCCTCCATCCATATAGCCCGTAAAACTCTTAGTGCCTTTTTGCGCTTCTACTGTTCTAAAGGAGGCCAGTATATACCTATGGCACTCCAGGTATTTCGGGCTAAGATTGTGGCTCAATTACTTTTTGGAGCCTCATTATGGATACAGGGGGTAACAACTGAATTGGAGAGAGTACAGTCTACTGTATATTCCTAAGAGCAATCTTTGCAGTGCCTAGGTGTGTGCCATATTCTGTTCTTTGCCTGGAATCTGGGTCTTTTTCTATAGTCTGTAAAGCTTGGGAATCCACTTTTGCTAGATGGATTAAACTCTGTTTAGAGATTCGGGAATTTTCTTTTTTCCGTTACTTATGGTTGGACTCTTATCCAAACCCCTGGCTATCTTATATAAACAACAAAATAATGCAAGTGGGACTCTCTCCTTCTGAACTACTTACTCTGGAGAATAATAAGGTGAAGGAAATACTATTTCTACAGTTGCATGCACTGAACGTCAGGAACTTACATCTTCAGCTAACAGGACCTGCTATCTCCTACATTTTGGGATTTCTCCCCCTATGGGAGATAGAGGTGCAAATTATCTAACAACGCTTTGCTTCTCCAAGTTTTGGATTGCATTTGCTCGGGCTCGCTTAAATGTGCTGCCTTCCTCTCTTTTGGAAAAGAGGTTCGCTAAGGATTCTTCAGCTAAGGTTTTCTGCCCTTGTGGCTCTGGCCTCCTGGAAACTGTTACCCATGTTTTGTTATATTGCTCTTTGTATCAAGGTACTAGAGAAGAACTTATTTTCCCCCTGTTAGTTAGATTTCCTGGAGGTATGAGCTTTTTTATACATAATATTGCCTTGCGGATACAAGCTGTGAGATCACAAAAGTGGTGGCCAAATTTTGTTATATTGCTGAGATTAAGGTCTCAATTTTAGGAGTTGTTTTACTGTTTTCCATGAAATTTATCCTTTACTGTTTTTAATGTAATCTATCCTGGATGCTTGTATACTGTTTTATTGTGTGTAATTATCAGTCACTATTTGTATATTATTTCTTGTTTACACAGTCAGACAGGTGTTATTGACTGGTTTGTTTTATCCAGACATCGAGTCCTTCCCAAGGACCTGGGATGCCAAAATTTTATTGTCAATTGTTATAGATATCGTCTCAGAATATAGGCTGTTCCCAGTAAAGCTGCTTTTTGTAATTGGCTGATGGTGATTTCTGTGGCCCCTATGGTGTTGAGGTGCTCTTCAAGGTCTTTTGGAACTGCACCGAGGGCGCCAATTACCACTGGGATTATTTTGGTCTTTTTCTGCCACAGCCTTTCAATTTCAATTTGTAGATCTTTGTATTTGGTGATTTTTTCTATTTTGTTTTCTTCTATTCTGCTATCCCCTGGTATTGCTATGTCGATTATTTTAACTTGTTTTTTCTTTCTTCTTGACTACAGTTATATCTGGTGTATTGTGTGGCAGATGTTTGTCTGTTTGTAGTCAGAAGTCCCATAATATTTTTACATTTTCATTTTCTTCAACTTTTTCAATTTTATGGTCGTACCAATTTTTGGCTACAGGTAGCTTGTATTTTTTGCAGATGTTCCAGTGTATCATCCCTGCTACTTTGTCATGCCTTTGTTTGTAGTCAGTCTGTGCAATCTTTTTACAACAGCTGATTAGGTGGTCCACTGTTTCATCTGCTTCTTTACAAAGGCGGCACTTGCTGTTTGTGGTGGATTTTTTGACTTTTGCTCTTATTGCATTTGTTCTTAGTGCCTGTTCTTGTGCAGCCAGTATTAAACCCTCTGTTTCTTTCTTCAAGTTGCCATTCTTAAGCCATTGTCAGGTCTTGGTGATGTCTGATTTTCCATTTATATTGTGCAAATATTGACCATGCAGTGGCTTATTTCTCCATTTTTCTGCTCGGTTCTTGACTTGTTCTTTCTTGTAGGCCTGTTTTGTTTCATTGGTGTTGAATAGTTTCACGTTCTTGACCATTTTAAGTGCATCTTCTTCACTGTCCCTTATATATTCTTCAAGGCCTCTTTTCTCCTTCTCTACTATTTGATGGACTTGCAGCATTCCTCTTCCACCTGAGCTGCGAGAGAGGTAGAGCCTATCTACATCACTGCGGGGGTGCAGAGCATGATTGATGGTCATGATTTTCCTGGTCTTACGATCTAGCGTCTCTAGCTCTGCCTGGGTCCAGTTTATTATTCCTGCAGTGTATCTGATAACAGGAATAGCCCAGGTGTTTATGGCTTGTATGGTGTTCCCGCCATTGAGTTTGGACTTGAGGATTTTTCTAACTCTCCTGATGTATTCACTTCCCATTTTTCTTTTAACTTCAGTGTGTGTGATGTTATCAGCCTGGAGAATGCCCAAGTATTTGTAATGTTCTTTCTCTTCCAGGTTCTTGATCTTGCTTCCATTGGGCAGTTCTATTCCTTCTGTTTTTGTTATTTTTCCTCTTTTCATTATTAATGCAGCACACTTGTCTAGTCCAAACTCCATTGCTATATTGCTACTGAATATACGGACAGTGTTTAGCAGTGATTCGATTTCTGACTGGGACTTTCCATACAACTTCAGATCGTCCATGTACAGCAGATGGTTGATTTTACTTGATGTTTTAGATGTTTGGTATCCGAGGCCTGTTATTATTATTATTTCGATTTCTATACCGCCCTTCCAAAAATAGCTCAGGGCGGTTTACAAAGAGAAATAACAAAAAGATGGCTCCCTGTCCCCAAAGGGCTCACATTCTAAAAAGAAACATAAGACACACAGCAGCAACAGTCACTGGTGGATAGGGCCAGTTACTCTCCCCCTGCTAAATAAAGAGAATCACCATGGTAAAAGGTGCCTCTTTGCCCAGTTAGCAGGGGTTATATATATCAGTTATGTTTGTTATTCTGATTTTTATCTTTTGGTTGGCCAACAGCTGTAGTAAAAACTGACTGACATTGCATGTCCACCATGCAATAGTCTCCCATTCAAATGCAAACCAGGGCAAACCTTGCTTAGCTAAGGGGACAAGTCATGCATGCTATCACAAGACCAGCTCTCCTCTGTTTGAGTGGCAGACAAACTGTGAGGCACGTGAGGAGATGGGATCAACTCCAGTCAACAAAAATGATGGTGTTTCAGATAGGATTGGCAACTGTCCCTCCTTATGCAGGATGCCCCTCATTTCAGGGATGAAATGTTGGTCCCTACAGGGACAGCATTTGTCCCTCATTTATTCAATAGCATATAATTCAATTACATAGATGTCAGTGATACTCAGGCTCTTGATTACCACTGCATACACCTCCCAGCCCCCAGCCAGCCAGCCCCCCCCCCCCGCCCCCACAAACTTGTGTCCCTCATTCTGGCAATGGAATGTTGGCAACCCTAGTCTCATACTCAAGGCTCCCTCCCACCTGAGATGTCAACCGAAGTGAGCCAGTGGGGAACTGCTCTGTAGATTACGGTTGCTGATGCTGACTGAAGCGATTCCTGGAGATATTTTTCACACTACTGAAAGCAACATCCAGAGCTGCTTTCTAAGGTCACCTAGTGATTGAGGCCAATTCTGGCCCCGCCCGGCGCCTCCTTTCTTATGCACGTGGCGTGGGCGCTTTGAAATGATTGCTTATAACCAAGAAAGCCACTCGGAGCATGGGGAAAGCGGGTTGGGAACGGGAGGCCTTATCGCTTCGCTCCTTTCCCCAGCAGCGTCACCGATGCGGGGGGGGGGGGGGCGGCCAACCTGAGCCTCTCCAGTTGCTGTTGGACTGCAACTCCCATCATGCCCGGCTGCAATGGTGGCCGGGGACGCTGGGAGTTGTAGTCCACCAGCCACTGAGAAATGCTTCACGCCGCGCTCGCTCGCCCTTCCCCAGCGCAGGTCGAGGAGGAAGCAAAGCCGCTTCCTCTCCTCCTCCTCCTCCCGGGCGGGCGGGCCTCCGGTTCCCGCCCCCCAGCTCCTGCTCCAGCGCAGGCATGGCGGCCACGGGGTTCGTGCTGCTGGCGGCCGAGTGGCGGCGCCAAGCCCTGCGGGGACTGCAGTGCCAGCAGTGAGTGCCGCTGGGCGCGGAGCGGGAGGGCGGCTCCGGGGGCTTTGGAAAGGCTCAGCGCCAGGGGCGGGATGCATCAGGCAGCCCTGCCAGGTGTGTTCTCCCAGGGGACGGTGTCTCGGAGTACGTCTCCCCACCCCTGCTAGTAAACTGGGCAAAGGAGCCTCCTAGTGGCGGTCCTCTTTATTGAGCAGGAGGAGAGCAGCTGGCCCTATCTGTCCCCCAGCAACGCGTCCCTAGCCCGGTGGCTGTTGCTGGTGTGTGTCTTTTTAGATTGTGAGCCCTTTGGGGACAGGGATCCATCTCTCTTGCTTATTTATTTATTGATCGGACATTAATGCTCGGGAGGTGCTGGCCGATGCCGTTTATTAGCCTGTGAGAATAATGTATTTATTTTAATTTTTGCATTTATATCCCACTCTTCTTCCGAGGAGCTCAGTGTGGACATGCTAATTTTTATCCTCACAACAACCCTGCGAGGTAGGTTAGGCTGAGAGATACATGACTGGCCCAGAGTCACCCAATGAGTTTCATGGTTGAATGGGGATTCGAACTTGGGTCTTCCCGGTGCTATTCCAACACTTTAACCATTACACTATGCTGGCTTCTGAGAAGACACCTGAGAAGAATCAGGTGTTCCCCCTGCCGCCTCCCCCCACCCCACTCATCATCTCTCTGCCAGTCCGGGAACTGAGTGTGATCATGTCTAAGGGATTTAACAGCTGTACAACCGGGGTTTTCATCTGTGCTCATTTGTTTTTGCTTAACTGAGGATGATGTGTCGCACCGAAACATCTCCTGCTTTTATATTTGACAACCTCTAGTTTTACTTTGTTGGCGCAATAAAAGGTCTTTTTGTTGAGAGTTATCTATCTGTGTAAACCGCTTTGGGAACTTCAGTTGAAAAGCAGTATATAAATGTTCTTCGTAGTAGTACAGAGAGAGGGCATCCCCCCCCCCACCGCCCCAATAACCTGCAAGCCACCCCCAGCTATCTCAGGTCGGGGTTTCGCCCTGAGCCGTCGGCAGTGTGGCCTGTAGGCAGGGCAACAGTCTCGGCACCTCTCAGTTTTGCAGGCTACTGGGTAGCGGGGCGTAGAGCTGTTGTTTCACTGCCTTCCCCACTCCTAAACGTTGCTCTGTTTGAATGGCTTTCTCAAGCCTTTCTCAGCCGGTTGCAGCTGCTTCTTGGGAGAAACACACAAGTGTGTGAAAGGTTCTGCCTCCACACAAGCAGCCAGCCACATGCCTTGTGGTGGGTGCACTGTGAGCCTTTTGCCTGCGGCCTCTTTGTCTTCATTGAGCAGGCCGCTACCATATGGTAAAGCGTGTCTCTATGATGCTGCAAAATATTGGGTAACAGCTTGTCCTTGGGCAGATTTGTCTGGTGAGCTGCAGCATGGGAGTTGGTTGTATCCAGCAGTTGCCATGTGGATGACAGTTTAAGATGGACTTGAAACCACCAGCAAACTTTCAACAACAGACCAGTATTCAAACAATTCAGACCAAGGAGCCTTTTAAAATGCATAACAACTGACAGGTGAGAACAGGGATGAGGAGAAGGTCTGTACTTTTAAGCAAAGGTGTGCGGTTTTGGAGAATACCTTCCTGACCCACCCAATTAGAAATGGGACGCGTTGGCAGTGTGCGTATTGGGATGTCCTGACTAATATTCCCTCTAATCGGAATCCCCAGCTGCAATGGCTTTTGCTTGGGGATTATGGGAGTTGTAGTCAACAACATCTGGGAAACCTGGTTAGAGGGAACACTGGTCCTGACACCATCCCAGAACATCCCTTTGTCAGCCTGTGGCCAGTAAAAGTATGTGATGGGCGGATGGACACACTCTCGGCACATTCCCTTTCTAATCATGTAGAGTTAGGGTGTCTACAGCTTGATTGCAACATTGCCAGTCCTGTAAGTGCAATAGCCCTTAGGAAAATAGGAAGCTGCCATATACTGAGTCAGACTATTGGTCCATCTAGCTCAGTATTGTCTGCACAGACTGGCAGCGGCTTCTCCAAGGTTGCAGGCAGGAATCTCTCTCAGCCTTATCTTGGAGATGCTGCCAGGGAGGGAACTTGGAACCTTCTGCTCTTCCCAGAGTGGCTCCATCCCCTGAGAGGAATATCTTGCAATGCTCACACTTCTAGTCTCCCATTTATATGCAACCAGGGCAGACCCTGCTTAGCTAAGGGGACAAGTCATCCTTGTTACCACAAGACCAGCTCTCTTCCCTTGCTCTAATTCTCTCCTGTCTGGTCGTTTTGAATTTATATGTTTCTGTTGTTATACAAAGCAATTGCTCCTGGGTCTGAATTGTTTGATACTGCCCTGTTGTTGAAAGTTGTTGAAAGTTTACTAAAGTTATATGAAGTTTAACATTTCTGCCTGTCAAAGGTCTTGAGACAGCTTACGTGCAAACAATAAAACAATTTAAAACATCACACAAAAACACAACAGCCATGCTGGATCAGAACAAAGGTCTGTCCAGTACAGTGTCTTGCTTCCCACAACAGCCAATCAGCCGCCTCCAGGAAGCCCCAAGGCAGGGCAGGCTAGGAAACCACCTCTTCTGCCATTGTGCCCCAGCTGTGGGTATCTATCTTCTGTCTATCTATATTTCTCTTAAGCGGACTTGTCGCTAATCCCATGTGTGGCAGCTCTTGCGAGAGTTCGTGGGCAGCTGCTGGATAGCGACGGGCACAGGCGGGAGGGAAGAAAATGGCGGCAGCAGCCGGGTCGGTGGGGAAAACAGATGGCGGTGGGAGGGTGGCCGGTGGGCGGGCAGAGAAAATGGCTGGTGGGCAGAGGTAGTTTGCTCTTTCATTCTTCCTTCTCCATCTCAGTCACAGGGATGGGTCCAAATATTAATTATGAGTAGGGATGTGCATAAAGTGTGTTTCAAGCACTTTTTGGGCAGAGGGACCAGGAACTTTAAGAGAAAGGAGAGTAGGTCCTTACCTGCTCTCTGCTTCCCTATCAGCTTCCTGCTGGTGCAGCGTATAACCCTAGAGGCCCCACGTGGCGTCAGCACACACATGGCGTCCCCCGGGTGCCGTATGTGGTCAGCATGGTGTTGCTGAGCACGCAAATGGCGCCTCCAGATGTGCTGGCACCGTGCATGGCTTCTAGGTACGTGCACTGCCCCAACAGGAAGCTGCATGGACCAGCTCTCCTTTTTCTTAAAGTTCCCGGTCCCCCTGCCCAAAAAGTGCTTGAACCGTGGTTTGTAAAGTAAAATGTGTCATCGAGTCAGTGTCGACTTGGCGGCCATGGAGCCCTGTGGTTGTCTTTGGTAGAATATCGGAGGGGTTTTCCATTGCCATCTCCCGTGCAGTATGAGATGATGCCTTTCAGCACCTTCTTATATTGCTGCTGCCCGATATAGTTGTTTCCCATAGTCTGGGAAACATACCAGCAGGGATTTGAACCGGCAATCTCTGGCTTGCTAGTCAAGTCATTTCCCCGCTGTGCCATTAGGTGGCTGGGCTGTGGTTCGTCCACATCCCTAATTCTGAGTGCCCACTTGTGTTCATGTTGATGACAACTGTATGTTATTTGTTTATATGATGTTGCTCTCGTGGATGGCCGGCTTCCCCATCTCTAATACATTTACCTATCATTTTGTTTCCAGGCAAAGAATAGCATTATTTGCTAATTTTCTTCTTTTGTTCTGTCCTACTTCACTCTTTGTTTCCCTCCCCTGCTACAGAAAATGGATTTGGGTCCCAGGAGCCAAGAGGTACGCTTCTGCAGTAGGTACGTTTTTCTTAGAACATTTTCTTCTTAGAACATTTCTTTTAAGTGCTTTCAGTGTTAACTTTTTTTAGGATCAGCTATACAAAATAAAGCTTGATTCTTTGAAGAATAAATGTGTGTGCATGCATGCCTTTAATACAATTTATATTCAGTATAATGGTTTGAACCTTGAACAGGTTTTGCACATTTTTGGAATTATAATAAAACCCGCTTATTTATTTACAGTACCACCCTTCGTCCTATGACCTCCAGGGCAATGAACTGCAAATTAAGTAGAATGTACTTAGCAGAAGTGAAAGTGTGCTGAGATTAGCAATCCCGTTAACCTCTGGGTGACTTCTATTTATTATGTGAAAGCCATGTAAAAAGTAATCCAATATAAAGTTGTACTAAGCATTCTAGTCTAGAACATTATTTGTGATTAAAATGGTGGCCTGTTTCTTTTGGAAGTTATTTTTTCTGTCTCGTCTTTTTCTAAATAAAAGTCTGTCCCCCCGGCTGTCTTATCTTTCTTTTAAAATCAGCACAGAGCAGTATTGAGAAGGTCCTAGTTGCAAATAGAGGCGAAATAGCATGCAGGGTGATGCGGACTGCCAGGAAGATGGGGGTGAAGTCTGTGGCAGTTTACAGCGATGTCGACAAGAATTCAATGCACGTAGCAATGGTAAGTATGTTGGTTAAAACTTTTAGGCCAGTTGTAAAAAAAAAAAAGATTGTGAAGCTGTGTAATCTTCAGCATATTAAGCTCCCTTACACTGAGATCTGGTTCAGATGTCATGCAGAACCTCAAAAGCCCATGTGGCGTCCCTGAGCTTTGGGAATATGTGCTTCCCCTCCCACTCCCGTGCAAGTGTCTACTTAATATCTAGGTTTAAATAAACAGAGGTTGGTTGTGTTGTCTGAACCCACGAATCTCATCTTATTCTAACCTACTTGCGTCAAATAATCCTGTTACTCACTGGAAACCCTGGGCACAGATTCAGTTGATTTGAAGCAAGTAGATTAGAATAAACTGAAACTGGTGGGTTTGAATGGCATGACCAATCTTGGTCTATTTCAACCTAACCTAGATAGGAAGTAGGCACTCATACAGGGATGGAAACGGGGAGCACTCTTTTCTGAGGCTCAGGTATGTAATGGGGAGCCTGGCTCTACCGGAGTCACTGTATAACATCTGAACCAGCCCTGAATCACTGTTGGTGCATAGACTGTTGTCTGTCCTGGCTGGCAGTGACTCTCCAGGGTCTTGGTGGGAGAACTTTCTCAACTCTGCTATCAGGGATCCTTTTCCTGGAGATGCCAAGACTTGAGCATAGGATATCATGTATGCAATACATATACTCTGTCAGAGCTGTGGCCCTCTCCCACCATATGGCACATGTGCTCCACAGAAGAATTTGTATGGCTAAGTCTTATGATTTGTAAATGAAAATAACTTTAAAAAAAAATGGAGACAGCTTGACTGTGAAAAAATAGATTTGCAGTAATTGATAAGGATGTGCACGAACCGGTTTGGAAGCCCTGTTATGGACCTCTGAACCAGTTTGAAGGACTGGTGGTTCAGCCGGTTTGGCGGAGGGTACCTTTAAGGAGCAGGGAGGGTGCTCTTACCCCCTGCCATGTTTCCCCCACCGGCGATGCCTTTAAAAACTGTCCCTCCGGGCGGCATCGTACCTCCTTGCAGCCGTGGTGCATGTCAGATCGGAAGTGCCCGGTGTACACAGCACGCGCATGGCATGCTCACATACTTGCACCGGGCATTTCCAGTCCGATGTGCACAGGGGCGGCAAGGAGGTATCCTGCCACCCCGCAGGACCGTATTTAAAGATAGCACTGGCGGGGAAATGTGGGGGTGCGGTTAAGAGTACCCTCCCTGCCGGCAGTTCCATGCACATCCCTAGTAATTAATGTAAAAGATTTCCACATCTGGAAAAGTTCAGTGCCATTATTTCTAGCTTTGTCACTGTTTCCTGCAGATGTAGATTTATTCTGAATCATATGCCAGAGACAAATTAAGGCCTGTTTGAATCTCCCCCATTCCCACCCCCGGCATCAAATATTCAAACATTTATGTAAGGCTGTAGTCCTGTGCACATTTACATTTCAACAAGCCTCATTAAATTCAGTGGGACTTGTTTCCGATCAACCATACATTGGAGTAGGCTATAAATTGTGGCAAGATCCAACACATTCTGTTGCATGAGTCTTTTTGCCATCACTAAAGTTGTTTTGGGATGGAGTTCCAAAGTTATCTGTTCTGTATGTGTCTGAAATCAAGTCCAAGGGTTGATCTGCTTATTTCCTTACAGGCTGATGAAGCATATTCCATAGGCCCAGCACCATCACAACAGAGCTACTTGGCCATGGAAAAGATCATGCAGGTGGCCAAAAAGTCAGCTGCACAGGTATAGATTCTAATGCTGCTTCCCAACTACCTCCACAGTGGTAGAACACAAATCTGTCAAACACAAATACATCTCAGTCTGGAGAAAATACTGGATGTTCGTCCAAGCTTCTGCTGGGCAGCCAAGTCCTTTGGAGTGATTATAACTGTTGTCTCATGGAGTTTTGCTAATGCAGCTGAAGAGGAATCCTAAACATGGAGGATTGGGACAGAGCATTGCCACTGAGCCCTACCCACCATTTCAGCCACTAGAAAGATGTGTGCTTTCCTCTACACATAAACCGCTTTGAAGTAGTATGTTTGGGAATGCTTTAGGTCCTTCTGGACCGCATCCCGCCCCCAAATGCCTGAGGGGTTTGCCTACCTCTTTGCTCCTGCTATTTCCCAAGAAAGCCTGTTGAGTTACAAATCTGAACTTTATGGGAAGGGGTTGTTTTGCTCCCTTGCACTTAGATCAATAGGAGAGGCCCAGTCCCATGTTCTGTCCTTTGGTGAGGTTGGTGAAGCCCGCAGATCACATATGGAAGCAAATTCACTGGGGCTGGTGGGGAGGGGGACCCCTGCCCTACATCCTCACCAATCTCACCTCAACAAAGGATGGAATATGAAGCAGGGCTTCTTGCATTTTAGTTTTTAAGGAGTTTTGTGTTTTGTTTTGTTTTGTTTTGTTTTGTTTTGTTTTGTTTTCCATCTAGTGGAAGCATTGTTTTTTCTTTTGTCTTTGACATTCTGAATTGGTTTTGTATTAACCTTTTACAGAATTCTAGCTTTAGTTTGAGGTACTAACCTCAACCTAGTTTGAGGTTCTAACCTGCTAACTGAGCAAAGAGACACCTTTCAAAGTGGCAATTCTCTTATATTTAGCAGGCGGAGAGCAACTGGCCCTATCCAACCCAGCACAGCATCCCTCCAGTGGCTGTTGCTGGTAACTGCCTTATGTTTCTTTTTCGATTGTGAGCCCTTTGGGAACAGGGAACTATCTTATTCATATATTATTTATTTTTCTACGTAAACCTCTTTGAGAATTTTGTTGAAGAGCGGTATATAAATATTCGTAGTAGTAGTGGTAGTTTTTGCGGGTTGTGTGTCTAAGGATTTTATTTTAGTGTGGATTTTTTTTTGGTCTCTGCTTTTGTTTTAATTTGTGTGCTGATAAAGATTTAAATAAGTAAGTAAGAGGGACTGGGTCATTGCAGCCTTGCTGATGGTTGCTGCTGTGTCTGCACTGGGGTGGATCGAGTAAGCTCACCCACCTTTCTGGTTACATAGAGGTAGCCAACATGTGGCTCTCCAGATGTTGCTGAACTACAACTCCCATCATCCCCAGCCACAGTTTATTGCAGCTGGGGATAATGGGGGTTGTAGTTCAGCAACATCTAGAGAGCCGAACATTGCCTGTCCCAACTAGCATGACCTAATGTGTGTCAGCATAAACAAATATGCATCATTTTGCTGCAGCAGTGTGGGGCATCATGCGCCCTAAGCACTTGATGAAACCATGTTTCCCATGTGCAAGTCCAACACTAGCTCTACACTCATTCTCTTAGAAAGCTACAAGAAGCTAGAGCTGATTCTGGAGCACCAATATAATATACTCCTAGTAAGCTGTTGGAGAAGAAGTGTCTGCATTTTTTGGCCAGGTTCAGCTTCTGTGCAGTCTTTGAGAGCAAGTTCCTGTAGACCAGGAATTCTCAATGTTGGGTCACCAGATGTTACTGGACTTCAACTCCCATAATCCCCAGGCCCAGTGGCCTTTGTCTGGGGATTATGGGAGTTGAAGTCCAGTAACATGTGGGGACCCAACATTGAGAATCCCTGCTGTAGACAACTCTCATAAAATATGTCATTGGTACTCCTCTTTTTAGGCTATCCATCCAGGCTATGGCTTCTTGTCAGAAAACACTGAGTTTGCAGAACTCTGCAGCCAAGAAGGAATCATTTTTATAGGTCCTCCTTCATCTGCTATCAGAGATATGGGCATTAAAAGGTACTTGGTTTGTTTCATGCCTAAATCTGTTATGTACTGTTGTTTGCTGGAATTGTTAAGATGTTTTTTGTATTTGACTGTTACTTTGAACTTCTTGTTTTCTTTTATGTATACGATGAGCTAAGCCTAGAGACTGTTCATAGGTCAGGGAATATTATGAATGAGGAAGCAAGGCCTCAAAAGATGTGGTGAGCTTCAACATCAAAGGATGCATTTTGTTTTAGAAAGTTTTTATATTGGTTTGCAGTCACAGAAGCTGAAGTGGTTTACAAAGAAAAATGCATTAAACACAGAAATAAAGAATTAGAAAATAGTTACATGGCAAGTCAGGACACAATGTCCAGGCAATTCCAAGGGTAATAAAACCATTCATGGAACCATTTTTTTAATCTCTATAGCCATATACAAATTTTCAAGTTAATACCCACTGGAAAGAAAATATCTCCTACTGCAAGGCCATACTTTTACAAAACCCTTAAATATTATAGATAGTGTCTGAAATGTGAAAAAATATGTCAGTAATGGAATCAGAAGCAATTCCAAAAATTCTTATTATTTTCCATGTTTCAGACACTATCTATAATATTTGAGGGTTTTATAAAAATATGACCTTGTTGTAGGAAATGTTCTCTTGCGTGTGTGTGTGTGTGTGTGTGTGTGTATAAAATATCAATTCGAAAATCTTCTTATGTCTAAAGGTAAAGTTGTGCCATCAAGTCGATGTTGACTCCTGGCTACCACAGAGCCATGTGGTTTTCTTTGGTAGAATACAGGAGGGGTTTACCATTGCCATCTCCCATGCAGTGTATGAGATGATATCTTTCAGCATCTTCCTATATCGCTGCTGCTCGATATAGGTGTTTCCTGGAAACATACCAGTGGGGATTTGAACCAGCAACCTCTTGCTCCCTAGACAAATTACTTCCCTGCTGTGCCATTTGCTTATGCCTACCACCATTGAAAAAGTGATAACGTGCCTGATTTTGTTACTTTTTGAATCGCCCATACAACAAAAAACAAGTTTCAGATAACTCACCCCCAGAAAGACTTTCTTAAAGAGCCAGATTTTTGCCTGAAGTGTTTGTGCTTGACTAGCCTCCACAGGGAGGGCATTGCAAGGGTCCAAGTTGCTAGGATAATAGAATGATTTGCCTTCTTGTATTCTGTAGCCCACAGGATGCATTTGGAGTGAAAAGAGGCATAACTCAGTATGAGAGAAACAAGAAATTGGGCCATTCATTGTTAATCTTCATTCAAGCATAAAACATTGTGCTCTTCATGAATTTACCCTTTCCGGAGCACTTGTGTTTGGGGGCGGCAAATTAAAACTCAAACAGATAAGCTACTAAGGGTCACTTCAGCCTTTAAGGTTTTCCTGGGTGGAAAGACCTTCCATGTAGAAAAATGTGTTAAAACTATGCATAATAAGATGCTTCCTCCCAGTGCTATTGCCACTGAGTATCAAATAATATTCTTTTGAAGCACTTCTAAGGCCATAATGTCTGCTGCTGGAGTTCCTGTTGTGGAGGGTTACCATGGTGAAGATCAATCTGACAGTTTCTTGCAAGAGCAAGCCCGGAGAATAGGGTATCCGGTCATGATCAAAGCGGTTCGTGGAGGTGGAGGAAAGGTAGGGATCATGACGTTTATTTCTCATCTGATAATTCCTCCAGAACTAGCACAGTCCCAAGATGTAATGTCTATGATGTGGTGTGCCTGTTGCTATGCTACTGCAACATCTCAAACTACGCTTTCATGTTGAAGTCACTTTTTATTGTTAAGTTGCCAGTATAATAGTTTTCAGGGCTAGAGTACCAAATATGAATTGTTTTGGTTTCACATAACTTCAGCTTAGTGCATCTCTCAACCTTGATGATAAGTTCATAAAACACCTCACAGCGACATCTTGCAATTGTAGTTGTACAGTGTTGTGGTTAGATGTCTTTAACTAGGGATGTGCACGAACCACGGTTTGTGCACTGGTTTGAATACAAGCCAGTTCATCTTGGTTTGGCCCACCCATGAGGTTATGTGGTTTGAGTGGGGCACCAGGTTGGGAGGGGCGGGGTGGTGGTGAGCAGCACCTTTAAAAGTGAGTAGCGCAGGTCCTTACCTGCATTTCCACTGCTCCATGCAGCTTTCTGTTGCGGTGGCACTCCCCCCAGTAACTTGTGCATGGCATTGGTACGCACATGGCCTCCTCTGCACATGCGCGGAAGCCATTTGCATGGTCAGCATGGTGCTGCTGACAGGGACATTTTGCAATTGCGGTTGTGTTCTTTGCATTGTTACAGCAAATATATCCATATTATGTACTTTAGGATGTAACTGTGGTGTTCTCAGCAGGAAGCAATTTTATTTACTTCAATTTTATTAGAAATTTTTTCAGATTTGTAGACCTCCTCAAGCTTCCTCGTCTGGGTGGTTTACAACAAGGTTCAGCAGATTAAAAATGAAAACCTTAAAACAATTTAAAACCACAGTAGAGTTTAAAAGCTTGAGTAAAAAAACAAGTCTCTAGAGACTTTTAAAGAGTTGTCAGTGAAGGGGAGGCTCTTATCTCAGCAGGGAGCACATTCCAGAGTCTCAGGGCAGCAACAGAGAAGGCCCGTCCCTGCTGGTGGCAACTGCAGATGAATTTGAAGCTAGTAATTGTGTTGATGATGCATCCACCTTATAAATTAATCTAGTGATGAAGGGTGGTGGATTTGGGAGGTTTTATTCCTCCCCCGCCCTCCGGTGATGTTAATTTCTTGCTCCCCCCCACCGCTCCCCCTAACAAATTGGTTTTGTCACATTCTAGGGCATGAGAATTGCTCTCTCAGAAAAAGAATTTCAGGACCAGTTGGAATCAGCCAGGAGGGAAGCAAAGAAGTCTTTCAGCGATGATGCTATGTTGATAGAGAAATTTGTAGATAATCCAAGGTGACAAATAATTGGTCTGCTTGTAACCTGTTTAGGGAGTTGTGTAGTTGCAGAGGGCAGGGAACAGGAGTGGGAAAGGATGTAGGCAGTGTTCACTCTAATTTTTTTCATCTGTGTGTGGAATGAGTTTTGTTGGGGGGTGGCAGTATCAAGGCAGTGTGTGCACATAGGCATTCAGAGTGGGACCTTCCTGAATAAACCTGAGCGGGTTATAAAATTAACGGAGCAGACATTAAAATAACTTGTGAGCACGCACACACACACACGCACACGCCTTAGAGGGGACAGTGGATGTAGGGCTTTTCCCTGGCAGCCTGTGGGGAGTGTGCATGCACAAGCCTTGTCTCACACATGGTTTTGTTTTAAATCTGAAACAGGCATGTAGAAGTTCAGGTATTTGGAGATCAGCATGGCAATGCAGTCTATCTCTTTGAAAGAGATTGTAGTGTACAGAGAAGACATCAGAAAATCATTGAAGAAGCTCCAGGGGTAAGTGTCCAGTCCCCGTCCCCCCAACCTTCGTTGATGCCAAAAAAAGTCCCCATCCCCCCGCAAAAGTTATATATTTTTTACATATTGACTTCAAAAGTTATACCAGCTAGCCCAGTATTTAGTATTATACCAACAGTTGCCCAGGAGTGTTGCCTTGCTGATAATGATGTACAGCAACTGTGAGTCTAGGGTAGAGATGTGAAGGCCTGGAAAAAAAAAAACAGGAAGGAAAGCAATTTTTTCCTCAAGAAAAAAAGGAAAAAACCCTGTGTTTTTCCACCCCGACCCCCCACCTTGGCTTTTTCCCAGGCTATTCTAGGGGACATGCAGATTAACATTTAGACTTTAAGTTTTCTTTATTAATTTAGACTTCCCCCTGGTCTTTACTCTAAAAGTACTCCAGAGTGGCTTACAAAAATTGAAAGAGAGAAAAAACAAGGCTCCTAGCAATCCTGTGACAGAACAGATAACCTACACAGACCCAGGCAATTCCAAAACCCTACCAAGGAAAACAACACTCCAAAAGCTTAATATATCTCTTACCCTTTTTGAAACAACTGCAGTCTATTGCTGGGCACAATTCAGAGTCTTGGAATTAAACTTTAAAGCCCTCAGGGACTTGGGACACGAGTATCTTAAGGACCTCCTTCTTTCTCACAAATGAGGAGGGTATGAGGATCCCCCCTGCTCAGGGGATATTTCCTGAGTCTCTCTGCTTTTGGAGGTGAGACAGGTGGGTAACTGAGGAGCAAGCCCTTTCGTTGTAGCATCCCAGCTCGGAAATGCTCTCCCCAAGGAGGCTCACTGGGAGCATTTCCAGATGGGGCTTTTGGCTCACTTCTCCTCCAGAATGGAGGGTATTCACATGTCAGCCAGATTTACCCTGAAGTTCCTGCGAGCCATCGGGGGGCACTTCACACACACAATTTGGGGTTTTCATTGTGCATTAGAGCCTAGCCTGATTTATCTCTGGGGTTTAAAAAAATCCACTTTTTGCATCAGTTTTGGGGGGGGCAAATTCGAACTCGCAGTAAACCCGCGGTAAAGCCTGCTGTCTGGAAATGCTCCAGGTGTTAAGCTTTATTTTTATTTATTGTTAAATTTAGATACCGCCTTTCATTAAAACAATCTCAAGCTTGCTTCTAAGCTTGATGTTTTTTCTATACAATATAAAGTATTATACTAATTACTATATATAATTATTTGCCTAGACCATTCAGATCTTTTACCCTCTCCATCTGCACGCAGTAGGCATGCAAGTCCATAGTGCTGCATTGTAGAAGTGTAACATTATTCCAATCATTCTTAGCCAGGTATTAAGCCTGAAGTGAGGAGGAAACTTGGAGAGGCCGCTGTAAAGGCAGCTAAAGCTGTGAACTATGTTGGAGCAGGTATTCCATGCTTAACTTACTACCTGTGTTGTGTCCAGTTTCATGCTGAAAGATATATCTCCTTGTTTAGAATGAAAGACATGTTTGTAGGCAGGCTGCTTTAAGTTGTGCTTAGGTTATAAGGTTGAGGGTCTGTGAAGGCTGGCAGAGAAGAACAGTTGCAAAGGAGATTGTACAGTTCAGTGTCTCAAAGTTTGATAAATCAGGGCCAGACTAGACTGGAGATCTGTGATTGGATCTCCCTTCTTTTAAAATGTTTGTAAACAGTAACTGTTGGGGGCACAATTCAAATTGGAACTGTGCTGCTGGGAGAAGGGTGGTTGTTGGGTTGTTTTTATTTTACCCTTTCCCTTGAGCTGTTTTCCTGATTTAAATCTCCATCTCTCCCCCACTTCCCTGGAGAAGCTGCTGTTTGTCCCATAGGTTTTCCCTAGAGGGACCAATAGAAGCTTCAAGGTGTGTGGGTTCTGGAGTGGCAGGTTACATTCGGAAAGCAGCACAGGGGGAAGGGATGGACACCCCCGCCTACAGGGTCACAGTCCCATTCCCAGTTGAGACCTCGCATGGCTACAGATCCCTTCTCGCCTACTTTTGCCCTCTGTTTCATTGTCTGATCCTCAAGAGGGTTTTTTATCATAGCCAAAAGATCCTAGGTAGTGTAGGAGAAGAAATGGCTTCTCATTCTGCCTTTGGTGGGGTGTGGGGGAAGAATCTTAAAATGTAAATCACAAAGGCAAGTTTTTAAAAAATCTATAATATCGTTTGCAGTTCTTAAATGTAGATTAAAAGCCTGCAGATAAAGATCTGGCTAGTTATTTTTCATGAATGTATGAACTTCAACTGCCTTCACCTCTGCAGCATCTAGCTATGGCGTCACTTTCTCCCTGCCTTTCTCTCCTTGTTTTCCTTTCTCTCTCAGACTCTTTTCTTTTGCCTTCTCCTCTTGCCCTCCACACACTTGCACACTCCTCTTGCCCCCCCCCACACACATTTTTAATCCCCTGCGGCTTTTACCCTTCCTTTCCTTGAATTTTCATCCTACCTGTCTAGGATCAAAGCAGCTCAACCCATCACTGCCAGAAGCCTTTTTCTATGATAGGCAGGCACTGAGTAAGCCCCTTCATTATTACTGTTGACACAAACACCACAAAATTTCCTAGTGCCTGACAATAGCGCTTGGGAACAGCCTATATGATATATCTTAATCTGTTTTTAGAGTTTCGTTTTGAAGGATAACTATTTGAACTAGGCTAGGGATTGCACTGTATGAAGGTTCACCAAGTTCTTTAAGATAAGTTTAGGTTTGGTTTTATATTACAAGATGATCTCGATATTCACAGGGGTTCCATTCCGCGGTTGTATCGCAGATATGGAAACTGTGGATATCGAGGCATTGGGTGAATGAGGAATTGGGGGTTAGGTTCCCAGTGGCTGGGAAAATAAGAAAAAAATGCTGATTTTTTGGCAAAATGGGGGGGATATGGGTAGGAAAGCTCCTTACCATGCTTTGCTGCTCCCCCACGTCGCACTGTGCCCCCAGAATGCCTGAAAATTGGCCAAAAATTACCATTTTGGGTGTTGTTTTTTTAAGAGAGCCATTTTGTGGCTCCAAGAAACAAAATGGCAGCCAGAAATGACCTCTACTCTCATTGCCGGCCACTTCCGACCTGCGGATATGGGAGGTCGACATGTTATTGTTTCTCCACTGCATATGCTGAGGTCGGGTGTCTTTTTCCCGACTGCGGACGGAGACGCGCATCCACAGATACTGAATCCGTGTATAATGAGGTTTGCCTGTATTGTTTCCATGGTAGGGACAACAAAAATTATGCTTGGATCTGAATTATTCTAGGACTTGCCTATAGAAAGCATTTCCACTTCTGTGCAATGTGCCTCCCTTAAAATATTTCAGGAACGGTGGAGTTTATAATGGATAGTCAGCATAATTTCTATTTCATGGAGATGAACACCAGGCTGCAAGTGGAGCACCCAGTTACAGAGATGATCACAGGGACTGACCTGGTGGAGTGGCAGCTGAGGGTAAGCTTATGCATGTAAGGGGTGGGGCCAGCCTACTTGCATCACAGGCAAATGAACTCTTCCTGCCTATGCAAGAAATCCTTCTTGCATCTAAGGCAATTAATTCTCACTTTGCTTGTCTGACCAGACTCTGAATTGGGCAGTGATCTTTTTTTACCGTCCCATCCAAAAGCTCTTGGCAGGGTTGGATTGGGTCTATTATTACTGTCTCCACCTATATACTTGCTTGCTGCAGCCTGACAGTGTGGTATGAATCCTGGCATTGGTTGCATCCAAGTTCCTTTTGAAGGGGCATTCAGTTTATAGCTGGACGAGCAAAGAATTTAGGGGGAGTGAAAGGTTTTGGAGACTCTTAATTGGGGAAGGTGATTGATGATTTGTTGTGGAAATTGATTCAGCGCAACTTATTTGGTGAGCTCAAAACGTAACATTTCTATGAAGCAAAACCCTTTGTGGCTCAACCAGTCATAAGCCATGAGACCCATTATGTAAATGTTATCCAGTAATTCAGGGTTCCCCCCCCGCTTAACTTCTTATCATATTTGTAAGCTGTGATGCCTTGATATCATAGGGGTGCACAGATGTTCCTCTTGATCCCAGAGAAAAAGCAAAACGGCTTCTTTTTATAGGTAGCAGCAGGAGAGAAGATTCCTTTAACTCAGGAAGAAATCTCGCTCAAGGGACACGCGTTTGAAGCTCGGATCTATGCTGAAGATCCAAACAACAACTTCATGCCTGGGGCTGGACCCTTGTTGCATTTGTCCACACCACCTTCTGACAGCTGTACCAGGATAGAAACTGGAGTAAGACAAGGTAAAACCGGAACTATTCATGGGGAGTATGTATTGGGAACACTTTTAAAAACTTAATCATACTCTTCATTAGTTTCTTTGCTTAGGAGATTTTACGGGGGTATGGGGGGATTGGCTTTGAAGTTTCTCTTTCTAGGAATTTTACTGTGTCTCTTTGGTTCCTTCCCACCTCTTCTGTTGTGTGTGGGGTGTGGCACAAAGGAGGCTTTTGGTATAGAATTTTGTAAGCCTGGAAAAGAGATGAAGCTTGCCTGCTGCAACACCCAAACCTGTTGCAGGGTTCTTCATAAGCAGATGACCAGATTTTGGAGACAGTAGCAGCTGGCAGTCTCCAGCATGTGTTCCTTGTGAGCTTCCCAAGGGCATCTGGCTTGCCATACTTGGAGACAGGGGCTGATGTGCAGACTAACAAGGTGTACATGCAGCAAAGAAAGTGTGCACGCAATATGCTGTGTTCCAGATTAAAGCAGCATGGGTGCTTGCGTGAGGGCAGGCGATTTTTGCTAATTTCCATTTCCCACTGAACTGTGCCATGTGAAATTATGTCCCTGAGGGTCACATGGCCCTCAGGGACATATTTTCAGGTGGCACAGAACATTTCTGAGGGAAGGGGAGATTGGTGAAATACTACCTCCCATGCAAGCGCCTGTGCTGCTTTAGTTTGGAACATAGCCTGCTGCTTGTATTCTTCATTAGTTTGGATGTCCTTCATCATGTTGGTCTACATAAATCTTTGGTCTTATCCAGTGAGGCAGTTCTTGCGTTCTTATTGGTTCTTATGTACAGATGAATCCATGTAATCACATCAGGAGTCCTATGGCACCAGAAAGCTTTGTTATTCAGATGCCGAGCTGAAGTTGGGAAACTCTGGAAGACTAAGCTCTTTTTGTGGCTCCTAAGGGCCTGAAGTTCCTGTGTGTAGTCATGTGTCTTGCATATCACGGCTTCAGCTTGATGTTGCTTTTGTACTTACGCCCATTTTTAGTTATATATTCCAACCAGTGTTCCCTCTAACAGGGATTCCCAGATGTTGTTGACTACAACTCCCATAACACCCAAGCCAAAGTCATTGCATCTGGGGATTCTGAGAGTTGTAGTCAACATTAGAGGGAACACTGATTCCAACCCTCAAGCTGACATGACATACAGTCATGTCAAATAAAGTGAGAGTACTGAATGTGGGAAAGGCTTTGCATTGTTTTATGGTCGGGTTCCTGATTTACCCCTTTGCAAGACCCAAGTGGTTCACACCTTACATGAAAGGACAGGGTGGGGGCATGAACTGGTTCTTCTTCTTTTTTAAACTTTTTGCTCCGGCAACTGAGTGTTTAAACCATTCATTTCTCCATATATTCTCTGTTTCAGGAGATGAGGTTTCTATACATTATGACCCAATGATTGCCAAGTTAGTAGTCTGGGCAGAAGATCGTCAAGCAGCATTAAGGAGATTAAGATTCTGCCTCCAACAGTATAATGTAAGCATAAGCACCGGGTTTGATTTTGTCTGATAAGAGGGTACACAGTAAATAAATGCTTTTTGCAGATGTTTAACCTGTCTGGGCCAGTTATATCATTTGCACTCTTTATCTGTGGAGAGCCATTTAAATCAATGTGGTGTGGTGGTTAGAGTCTTGGACAACCACCCGGGTGACCCAAGTTCAAATCCCTACTCAACCATATGAATACAATGAATATTCATATACTGCTTTTCAACAAAAATCCCCAAAGTGGTTTACACAGAAAGAAAGAAATAACCATGAAACTCACTGGCTGACACTGGGCCCAGCTATTTATCTCACAGCCTAGCCTACCTCACAGGGTTGTTGTGAGGACAAATATAATGATGTACACCGCTCTGGGGCTCCTCAGAGGAAGAGTGGGATATAAATATAAATAAATAAATAAAATAAGATGGGAGTTGGGAAGCCCTAATCTGAAGGATATGTTTTTTCTCCTGAGTTTAAGTGTTGTTTGCTCTCTGTTGACAACATTAAAATTCTAAAGTATCATCATTCACATAATTCAAATAGTATGATTCAGTTCAGGCCCAATGTCTAGGAGCCACATCCAGGGCTTTACGAATCCCAGGCACCAGGGAGCCATATTGCTAGACTAGGAGATTCCAAGGTAGAGTTATTTAGATCTTTAGTTGTCCCAGGCGGCCCTGTGTCTGTTCTAAGTATGTTTATTGTAAAGGGGATAAAGAGAAGCCGATTTACCCTTCTCCTCCACAATATATGTCGCTAAGTCCAGTAATTTTGTCAAAAATGCCCATTGTCTGGCTTCTAAATTTTTGGATTGGCTCCTAGATCCAAAGAAAATTTGTTAAGGCCTGGCTGAATCCATGACAGAGTGGCGCCTCCCCTCCACTGATGGTGACAGGGCTTTTCACACCAGTGCAGATGCTTCAGGAACTAACGGAGAGGTCAAACAGGGAAAGGGCCTGAGCTAAGTGCTCCCCTCCCCCCAATCCCCCATTTTTTCTTCTAGTAGAAATGAGTTACTCTGGCTCAATCTGTTGTGTTAAATTAGGGCTGAGCATTCCTAAAAATCCCAACCCCTTGGAGAATTCCAAGATAAATTTAAATATGTTTAGTTAAACTCAGAACTGAGCCTTTTCTATAGTTGCTCTAGATATATGGAATGCACTTCCTGTTGAAATAAGAGCTGCTCCATCCCTGATAGCTTTTAGGAAGCTATTGAAGACACTTAGGGACATCTCAGATCCATAATTTGTGATGATGTCATCCACCCTAATTCAAGATAGTGGACGCATGATTGTTTGAGGTGCAAGTGGGCTAACTTGTGAACTGCCTAATCAATTTGGACCACATTTAGTCCAGTTGTAGGGATAGTGAAAGGAAAGTAGGCAGATTAGTTCTTACTAGAACAACCTGCCCTTGCTTGTTTTTGGTGTTCATCAAGTGATTCTTTTTCTCTCTCTCAACAGATTGTAGGGCTAAGCACCAACGTTGATTTCTTACTGAGTCTCTCGAGCCACCCAGAATTTGAGGCTGGAAATGTTCACACCAATTTTATCCCTCAACACTATGATGAGCTCTTTCCACCCCAAAAGGTGATATCTAAAGTGTCCTTGTGTCAGGCAGCTCTTGGACTCATACTGAGAGAGAAAATGACAACAGACACCTTTAGAGATCTGTCAGAAGGTAAAACTCTGTTGTCTTTTCCTTTGAGAATATTTTAACTTATATTAGAGTGGGGAAAGTATAACTGGTTGTGTAATCTGTTTTGTTGTTCACATTCATTAAAAAAAAAAAGCTCTGTGTATGTTTGGGATGGAAGTTATTTGCTTTTATCTAATATTAATGTAAAGTGGAAGAACATTAACACATCTCTTATCTTGTATGTGTTTAATATTCTAGATAAGTTCTCTCCATTTGCATCTAG
The DNA here is from genome assembly GCF_027244095.1 of Hemicordylus capensis. Taxonomy (NCBI): domain Eukaryota; kingdom Metazoa; phylum Chordata; class Lepidosauria; order Squamata; family Cordylidae; genus Hemicordylus; species Hemicordylus capensis. The sequence continues at coordinate 346,188,166 of NC_069659.1, read as the reverse complement.
CAATGGCAGAAGAATAAATATACCCTACCTTAGAAATTTGACTCTTCTAGATGGTGAAAATAGTAAGTGACGTAACTGTGAACAAAGAGAATTTGAATGACCATTTTTATTCTGTATTGCATATTGTTGAGGGCAGCAGGATAGTTATTCAAAATGCCTTTTTTTACATCTATTGAAACAGTTTATAAAAATCATTTGGTATGTCTGATCCATATAGTATCCAAATACCGCAAAGCTGTCCCAGTTTTTCTCTGGTTGGTTTTGCAAAGGTCTGATTAATGCTGCTCTGCTTCCTAAATTTTTGGAAAAGTTGAGAAATGTGCATGCTTCTGGAACATTTGCTGTGCCTTAAGTATACTACTGATGACTTATAGACTAGATTAAAGTGGGGTGGAGTGAGGAAGAAGTGAAGGATTTACAGAGACTAATGGGAGATGGAGTAGCATGTAGGCTGATGGCAGAGGAAGAGTAGTGCGATTTTGAGAAGGAAATGCATCAATAAGAAGGGCTGGGCACACATGATAGTTTTTAAAAAATTGTTTATTTTATTTATTTTATCTATACCGCCCAAAACGCAAGTCTCTGGGCAGTCTACAACAAAACAATAAAAACAACAAATAAAAAGGTTAAAACATTACAACAATTTAAAATTTAAAACGTCAAAAACACAATTAAAACAATATCTAATTAAAAGCCTTGGTGAACAAATGCAACTTGAATGCAGTTTGAGAGGAGGGTTAGGGATACGAGAGATAATTATATACCGCTTTTCAACAAAAGTTCCCAAAACGGTTTACATAGATATAAAAAATGAATTTTATTGTTAAAATTTAAGAATAGATTTTAAATTTGCTGCTCATAGTGTGTACATGCAATGTGTGTTATACATCTCACTTTTGCCTCTGATAAGCAGGTTTATTTATTTTATTTATGTATTTGTTCGATTTTTAGACCGCCCTTACAAAATAGCTCAGGGCGGTTCACAAACATAGCAGGTTTAGCAGGTTTTTCATTGTTCCGGAACCCTACTTGGCAGACCGTGGGACAAAATAGATATTTGTGTACACCATGAAAAGGTGATGCCTCTTTCAAACCACTTTACAGTGATCTTGAAATCTGTGCTCTACCTCCAGCCTTTATTTGGGCTGAGGATTGAAAATGGATGCACAGAGAGGCGAAGGCTGTTCCCAGCAGAAAGCTCATAGTGGCTAATAGTAAAAGCTTGTGCAGAACAGAGAGAAGAACAAAGGGAGACAATGGAAGGGATAAAGAGGGGAGATTTAAAAGACGCACAACTCTGCTATATTTTGGCTGTTCAATATAGGATTATCTCAGGTTTATAGCGGGTTTGGCTACATGAAGTATTAAAAATATGTTCTTTGGGGTTTTCTTCTTTTAACAGAAGTGAACATAACTGTGATCTACAATCGTGATGGGTCATATGACATGCAGGTACATTTTTTGTAATATAACTTTGAGTAAGGAGCCCTGGGGTCATAGCTCAGTGGTGAAGCATCTGCTTAGCATGCAGAAGGTTCCATGCTCAATCCCTGGCAGCATCTCCAGGTAGGGCTGAGAAAAATTCCTGCCTGAAGCCCTGGAGAGGTGCTGCTGGTCAGAATAGCCAATACTGACTCCGTAAACAGCAACTTCCAACTGTATTCCTGTGTCCTGTGTGGCTCCTTGCAAATCCCTGGTGGTCTCTGCTCACCTCTTGTCCGTTCTCTGAGCTGTGTCAACCAGGGTGGGGTTTCTAAGGAACCTAAGCACTGCTCACAAGCGCAAGGAATTTGCCTGGGAAACAGCTCCATTTCTTTTTCTGAGCAGGAGACCTCCAAGCTGCTTTGGAAATTACCCCGAAATTCAAAGGTAGTGTGCTTGGAGGTGGGGAACTGCTATTTGAGAAACAGTAGCTGTGCAGTTCTTTGGATCCTGGCCAGGAGCATTTGTATTATGTGCATTGTGAAAGGCATGTAACTGCATTCTGAATGCAACATGTTGCACTGCATTTAATATAATACCCTCTTCCCCCAAGCTTACGTGCTCAACAGTAAGTTAAAACTCACTGGACTAGCAAGCTAAAAACCTCTCCTTGTATTTCAGATTCAGGATGAGTCTTTCCATGTTTCTGGGGATCTTTCAAGCACTGGCAATTCAGATTTCATAAGATGTGTAGTAAATGGAGTTGTTCATAAATCCAAGCTGGTTATTTTGGATGATGCCATTTACCTCTTCTCACTGGTAATATTTTCTACTTCATTTATCTGGGGAGTAAAATTTCCAGCCAGGGAAAGGAATTTTAAAAAGTAAAATAGGCAGGCACTGATGAATTCAGATAGGTAGCTTTAACATTTTGGAGAGCAGAGGTTGAATACGTGACCTTGTTTTTCTGTCAGCAGTCCTATGTTGCTTGTATTCTTTGAGAATTTAAGGCTTTATTGGAGGCTGGTTAGCCAATACTGAACTGCTCAGTGAATAAATTGGCTGCTTGAAACTAAATAACACACATCCTTAAATCCTAAGGATAAGGAGAACATAAAATACTGAAGAATATTCTAAGTGGTTAAGTGACTGTATTCCATCAGGGTTCATGGAATATAGGGCTGTAATATTTGGAATGAATTCACGAGGCATGTTAGAGTTCAAATCCATCCTAACCCTGAAGATTCAGCAGAGAGAGCCACCATTATAAAACAGTGATCATGCTGCTAAACTCACTCCCTGGTCTTCAGCTGCTGAATGCCTGCCCATATATATTTTGTATTGTTTTTAGAAGATGTATTGGCTCAAATTTATTATTTATTTTCATTTTGATACTCTTTATTATTATTATCATTATTATTACAGTCATCCCTCACCAACCACTAGGGTTCAGTTCTGGCAAAACCTCGGCTTTGGTAAATTCGTGGTTGGCGAGGCATTAATGTCTATGGGAAACAGTGGGTTAGGGGAACCACAACTGCAAAAAGATCTAAAAGGGGAAAAATAGCCCAACCATATGCTAAAAATCACAAAAAATCCTGTAATATCACCAAGAGTCACCAAGAAGAATGAGCAGAACAAACCTCTGGATGTTTTTTGATACCCCCTCTAAATCACTCACTGGGACAAAGGCTTTAATTCTCTACAGCAGGGATTCTCAATGTTGGGTCCCCAGTTGTTATTGGACTCCAACTCCCATAATCACCAGCCCCAGTGGCCTTTGGTTGGGGATTATGGGAGTTGAAGTCCAGCAACATCTGGGGACCCAAGGTTGGGAACCCCTGCTCTACAGGGTCTGATCTCAGGAGTCCAGTATCTTGCAGCGAAGCATGCTGCGCAGATCAGGCTTGGAAAAAAGGCCAATCTGGAGGCGGCAAGCGAACAGGAGCAAGAGTGCAGGCAAGGCAAGATGGAGTGGCCAATGCCCAAGGGACAGAAAGGTCAGCAAGGATCACCAAGAGGAATGAGCAGATCGAACCTCTGAGGCCCCCCCCAAAAAAATCGCTGAAACCCCTCCAAAATCACTTTTTAAAACCCTCACCGAACATGGATACTCAGGTTGTGCTTGGCAAGACATGTCACAATTTCCCATTCACATATACTGAAAACCGTGGTTAGTAAAACCATGGTTGGCAAAGGATGACTGTATTATTGTTCCTCGTAGCATTAAGGTACATCAGTCTAGGTCAGCTTGGAAAATAAATTCAAATTCATGTAACAAATTACATTAGCATTATATGCATTACATTAGCAACCATACTTATAATTAAATATATATTATAGTGTAGGGATGTGCACGGGCCGTTTGTGCACCTGCCGGTGGGGTGGGGATCGGTTCCCTTTAAAAGCAGGTAAGGAGCTCTTTACCGGCTCGTCCCTGCCTCACTGGTTTTCCACCGGCGGTGCCCGCTCTCCAAGTGGCCATGTGGGGCTGTGGCATGTTCTCTGCATCCTCCACGCAGCTTCGGCGTTCACATGGCCGGTGTGCACACAAGGTTACTATTTGCAAGGTCAGCCAATGTTGCATGGAGACTGCAGGGAACAGTGCCGCAGCCCTGCTGGCGGAAAAGCAGTGGGGCAGGGATGAGAAGGTAAGGAGCTGCTTTTTAAAGGAACCTCTCCCAATCCATCCCATTCAGTTTGAATGCCGGCGCCTGAGCCAGTTCAGCGCTTCCCAGAGGAGGCACCGAACCAGCTCGTGCACATCCCTATTACAGTGATGTTCTCAGAAGGCTGTTGGAGATTAGTTGCTGTTTATTGTCCAGTACGTATAATCAATTAAAGGAAATTAAAATGGTTCTGTGATGAAGTCATGTATGAGCCGCATCACTGTATTATGTATTTAATGCCCATCCTGTTCTCATCAGACAAACAGCCTTTATTTGCGATCAAAGATCAGCTACAAAGTTTAAGAACAAAAACATTCAGAACCAACTGGCTCATGACTCGTTTGTTGTTGTGTTTTCACCGCTGCCGCACAAAATGTAGCTATTGTTCAAGTAATAAATTGGTTTGTATCAGAAAGAATAACGTGATGAAATCCATCCAATTTACCTGGATATTTGAATAGTAGTGGGGTGATACACTTCATGCGAAAGTCCTTCTAAAAGGGGCAATACAACCAAACATGCTGTTCCCATCTGTCATTACAGACTGTGGAAAATCTGGGTTTGTGCCTGTAGTTTAAAAATGCTGTTGTCGGTCACCTTCTTTTGGTTGATTTTGTTTTTCTCTAGGACGGCAGTGAACAGGTCGGTCTTCCAGTGCCCAAATTCTTATCTGGAGTGAGTGCAACTGGAGATCAGGGTGGGGCTGTGGCTCCTATGACAGGGACAATAGAAAAGGTAATTCTGGGAGACGCTACAGAGCTGATAGCCACATTGCCTTTTTTCTGTTTGCTTTTGCAACAAAGGTGATGTCTAAAGTCCAGTTTTCAGGGACTATGCACACACTTGTTTTTGTGTCATTTACTTCCAATACTGACCATCTATCTGTCCTTTATGCGAAAATATCTTTGCCCTCAGTAGATGGTGACTTCGCCTCTAGCCATGACTTAGAGTAATGGTTTTCAACCTGTCTGTCTTCATCTGCTGAAGAATCCTGCACATTGCAAGACATTCTGGAGCAGGGGTTCCAAACCTTGGGTTCCCAGGTGTTGCTAGACTACTGTTATCCCTAGCCATAATGGCCAAAGGATGATGGGAGTTGTTGGACTACCACATCTAGGACCCAAGGTTCGAGTACTCCTGCTCTAGAGCATGCGCTCTGTTCATGCAAGGGGCCTGTTGGACCTCACCACTGCTCTGTAGGGATGTGTATGGAACCAGTGACGGCTGGTTCAAAGGCAGGGGTTTTTTTTTACCTTTAAGGAGCAGGGAGGGTTCCCTTCCCCCCACCTTGTTTTCCCACCGGTGCTGTGTCCAAAAACGTTCCCGCGGGGTGGCAGTGTACCTCCTTGCCGCCCTGGAACACAACTGACGGCAAGGATGTATGCTGCTGCCCTGTGGGACTGTTTTTAACATAGTGCTGGAGGGGGAAATAGCACTTAGCACTTAGCAATAGCACTTACATTTATATACCACTTTATAGCCGGAGCTCTCTAAGTGGTTTACAATGATTTAGCATATTTAGCATATTGCCCCCCAACATTCTGGGTACTCATTTTACCGACCTCGGAAGGATGGAAGGCTGAGTCAACCTTGAGCCCCTGGTCAGGATCGAACTTGTAACCTTCTGGTTACAGGGTGGCAGTTTTACCACTGCGCTACCAGGGGCTCTTTGCAGTGGGGAGAGGGGTAAGAGTATCCTCCCTGCTCCTAAAAGGTAACCCCTCCCCACCACCAACCGCCAAACCACCAGAGCTTCAAACCGGTTCGGAAGTCCGTAAAAGGGCCTCCGAACCGGTTTGTGCACATCCCTAGTGCTCTGTGTGAGCTGAGAGCTTCACCAAGAACATACCCAGCAGTCTCCCAGGGCTGTATATGGAGAAAACTGGTCTGGGAAGAGACACTTTCCTTGAGGGAAGCTTTTTCACTTTCACTGATCTCCTTACTGAGGAACCTAATAAGCTTCAAAGAAATCCCATGATTCCCTGCCACTTGGTGTACATATAGAAGTTTTTCCTCTTCTGCATTGGTACACTGGAGACGTGGGCAAGAGTGGAGGAAGTAGGGTCACACTGATAGATGCACCTCCCCTCAAACATACCTCCCTTCAACTTGGTACCGTCCAGAAATCCTTTTCCACTTGATTCTGCTGGGAGAGCAAACTAGCTTTATGCTATGTTCAGCACTCAGCTGGTGCTTAAGACATGTTAAGTATTAGAAGTAAGCAGAGCAAGTGGTTCTTGGAGGTAATGTGTGATGTGTGCTCAAATTCTTAGGGCCCCTTTGCACATATGTGACTGCACATGTGTGTGTGTTGTGGTGTATACATGCAGCAGAGAGCTACAACCAATCCTGTCTCCTTGGCATATCTGTCTGTATAATACGTTTTGTCTAATACTGCCTGTCTTATAAGTTTTTTATGAAAGGCGGTATATAATTCGAACAATAAATACACAGCAGTGGGAAAGCCTGTTTGCTGCATATGCAGATTGTATTTCTAAATGTGCATTTTTATGGGTGCACCTAAAAATATTGACCTGTTGGAGCAATCAGCTCCAAAGAGGTTTCCATTGTTCAGTTTTGCACAAGGACTCTTCTGTCCTTTTTGCCATCCATAAAAAACCCATCCTCGTAATGTTTGCACAGCAGGAATGTAACACCTAGCTTAAGTTCTCACTTGCTTTTTGATTTGTAGGTGTTTGTGAAAGCTGGGGACAGAGTCCAGGTTGGAGATCCGCTCATGGTTATGATAGCTATGAAAATGGAGGTGAGTATCGTTATAACATTTTAATCGTTGGAAAGACCAAAGCATGGTGCTCCTTGAGGATTAGTTTTTTTAGCATATTGTATAATGTATGCTTTAAATGTTGCAGAAAAGATACCTTGACTAACTAGATGCTTGAGAATTGTGCTGTTTTTGTTGGCATAGATGATTTCTGTTTGTAATAGAATGTTCTAACATTTGCCCAGGAGCAAGTCTTCCATTGTGTTTGCATACAAGACGATCTTTTATAATCTAGCACAATTATTTTCCCTCTCTGCCATTTAAGTATTTCTATATTATCTGCAGTCGCCTTGTGCAAATTCTAGGATGCAACAAGTTTCACTGTCAAAAAACAAATAAATCTGAATTTTTCTTCTTTATAATGCTCCTGGTAATTAACATAAACCTTTGCAGGGTATAGATTGACAACTGAGTGTAGGCATTGCTGAAGTTCCTTAATAATAGCCTCAAGTCGAGTGGCTCAGTTTGGCTTATTAATCAGTGTTGAATTACACCCTCCTCACTGAACTGTTGATAGGCAGTCTGTAAATGGAGGAGTGCTGTGCCAGAAATCATAGTATTGCTACTTGATGCTAACTATTTTTTTCTCCCAGTGAATTGTACATTGTGCTAGCTTTTGTTTGTCCTGCTCAATATAATTTTTTATTACTTGCACTCAAGGTGTTTGTTTTTTTAAATAGCCTCTGAGAGTCCAGCCTCAAGGATGGGGGTTGGGAGAAGATGGGAGCCTTGAAATGGTTGATGCAGCTGGTGGAGGGCTGGGTTGGGTGATGGAAGTATCTGGATACAATCAGAGTTTTGACCATAGCAACAGGCACCTCCTGCTGAAGTAACTAAAAATGAGGCTCTCTGTAGATCACAGTCCTTATGCCAGCATCTACAAACCCAGTTTGCCAGCTCACCAGTGGTGAGTGTCCCCAGCCCTCTGGCAAGCAGGACACCCAGTGCCACACAGAATTCCTCAACAGAGTTGTCATTTCCACTGCCATTTTTTGAGATGTTGAGGAAAAGCAGGAATCCTCTCTGAGCAGTAGGAGAGGGCTCCCATGATTTCTTACCATCTCCATATTCCAGTGCAAATAACAGAAGACCTTCTTCATTCCTGAGTCCTCTTCCTGTGTGCCAGAACATGATCTGAGGGAAGAGAGGGGATTGGTGGTGGCCTCCAATCATAGTGGCTAGTGAGCTCAGCCTAAGTATGAGGACCCCTGTTCTTATGACTTCACAAGTGTAGATGAAAGCTTGTGGGACATTGTTCATTACAGTCATGGCTCTGGTCTGTTGGGAAGGAGGGTGCACCGTAATTTGAGTCTGGGTAACACTTCTTCCCCAGCAGAGGATTCCATGTTCTGATCAGAGGAGGTATTCATTTGCCACTGCATAATAGCTAGCCAGCATTCTCGCAGGAAGTGTCTCTCTCCCCCTCCTCCTGACTTATCCTACAGCTGATCAGTGTTGTGGTGTTGCTTAGAAGCAGATCAATTCTTTTCCACAGGGCTGAAAAGGACAAAGCTTGTAGTGAGACTGGGTAGCATTTCCTCACCAACAGATGATGTAATCATTGGTCAGGCTGGACTCTCATGGGTATTGGAGCGCCCTGCCTAACCAATTATTAGCATGACAGAGACTGGTGATCTTAACATTCAAACACCATATGTGCACTGTTAAACATTGTTGTTTTAGAAATGTATCTAAATTAAAACCTGTTTCGTAGATTTGCATGCTTTCATTTGTGCCCTTACCTATATGTTTAAGAGACTGTTATTTGCCCTGCCATTGCGACCACAAGAATTCAGAATTAGTCTATAGAGATTCTGCATATTTAAAATCAGTTGTCTCGATCTAATGTACATAACTCATATGTACAGATCTTGCACTCAGCTGAACCTATGCAAACAGATACAGGCAAAACATGGCATTTGCGGACCCGACACCCACAGTTTTGCGTACCCACAGCCGGGTAATTTGCACCCGACCTCAGCATACACAATACAAATTGGCACTCAAAGGGTTAAGATCCGCATATCCATGGGTCAGGGGGTGGGCAGAAATGACCTCTGAGGTTATTTCCGCCCACCATTTTACAACTCGGAGCCATTTTGTGGTTCATTATGTTAAAAATGTTCTGCAAATCATAGGTTTTGGGGGTTTGTGGGGGGAAGGATTTTGGCACTTGGAGGGGTCATTACTGGAGTTCTGGAGGCATGCGGACTATGGTAGGGCACTTTATTTAGCACCCCCCCCATTTTTTCCTCTTTCCTCTGCAGTTTTCAGGCCTCCAGGAACCTAATCCCCACCATGTCATTACCGTAATTACTCAGTATTCATGGTTTCCTTATCCACAGTAATGGCAGGGCATGGAACCCCCGCGAATACCAAGATTTCTCTACCAGTGTAGGAGGGTATCCCTTTAAGTGGATTGTCACCCCCACTTGCTCCCAGACAGGATCTTGTGAATCTTTAGGCTCCCATGGTGCCTTTGGGCTAAGACCTCCCAGTTTCGATCCTGTCTCGCTCCTCTGAACAGGTCTTCAAAGAGCTCCAGCGTTTTCTTCAACTTTTCCTTTCTTTATACTGTTTCTTGTTGTTTTTCTCTCCAAGTCTCTCTCCTCCTTTGCCTCCCCTGTATTTTCTCCACACACACCCCGAAAAAGCTCTTTACTATTTTTTCGTCCTTTCATTTCTCCCTGCTTTACTGTCCCCTGAGACCATGCAGTGGGCAGCACCTACGCCCTCCCTTTTGGAGGACTCTGCACCGATGGCCACCACGGAAGGGACATACAGAATGGACCGCAACCAAATGGCACGCGCAAGAGTACGGCACGCTGCCTCCTGAGAGTGGCCCCAACGAGTGCAGAGGTGTTGGGGTTCCTTCACCACCAACTCCTCACTGAGGAGAGCCTGGCTAATAGCAGCACAAGCCACACAGACTTCACAGGAGGAGGAATCCTTCCCACCTTGAAGAACCTCCCTGGTCAGGTTCTGGTGCACCGGGAGCTAGAGCGTGACAAACTGTTCATTGTGGACCTGGCCTCGCCCACCACCCACGAGTCCCAGCTGCAAACTGAGGTGGAGATCTTGCGAGACAGGAATGAAGGTGGGCTGCAGCCCTAACCTAACAGGGAACAGATGCCACCACTCCTACCACCGGAAAACCCGCTTCCACTGCCTCCACAAGAAATAATTGTGAGTACTCCGGTACCGTGTTCCCCTCTGCCTCCGGCCCTCCCGCCACAGAACTTGGAGCAAGGCGTACCCGGCCCTATTCCGACTTCTTCCTCCTCTGAACCCGCCATCTCTGCATGGAGACTCTTTGTCCCTGGATCTCTCTAATTGGATCTGGGAGCTCGTTGCGGCCGAGGTCCGCAGAGCAGGGTGTTACCATTACTATCACCAGGACCGCAGCTGCCTGCACAAGCCCCCATTCTCTCGGCTGCACCCAATACCAATACATCACAGCCCGCCAACCTATACCCAGCAGCTCCCCCACCTCAGCTGCGGCTCCAAGCTTGGAGGGAGGATGCAGAGAACTCCCTATCCTTGGTGCTCTCTAGCCTGGCTTGCCACCCAATCCCAGCCTGTGAACGTGGCTGTTTTTGTCCACGTGCACCAGCCAGGCGGAAGAGGCACCAACCATCCAGGTCTTATAGGAGTGACTGCAGGTACCCCCCCCCCCGATCCCTATGATCACGCTAGGGGTTTAAGGGGGCGCAGCAGGAGTAGATTCCCATTGCTGCAGAGAAGGCAGGTTCACTCTCCCCCTGCTTACAGGCCACCTGCTAGGCCCAACCAGGCAGCTATACAACCGCAATTTGAGGACCCTCCAGCATGGCCGCTGCCTATGGGTCCACTCAGGCTCATCTCAGTCCATTCCTTGTCTCTCTCTCCGGTTGGGGGTAACACAGGTCCTACTAACCTCAACATTCAGACTACTGTCCCTGAACTCTTATCAGAGTTCAGCAGGCATTACCGGTCGTCCCCAATCCACCTAGGCAAACGGTTAGTGCGGTTTCTCACACTTGCGTGTCCTGAACCAGAATGCACTGTGAGGCCTCCACCTCAGAATTGCATGACATCACTCCTATTAAGGAAGAAGGGGAATGGTCATCAGATGCTAATCAGGGGCCTCTGGCTCAAACCATGGAATGTGGACTCTAAATCAAAGGTGAACCCTCGTCTTCTCCCTTCCAAGGAACCAAGCTGTTTGGGTCAGCTCTCAACTCAGTCATGTTGAGACTAAAGACAAGAAAAAAGCAATGCTATTTCATCCCAACGGAGGCTTCTACAACTGACTAAGAGATCATAGAACCCCTCGTGCTAACTGGCACCAGCCTTGGAATCCCAGGGCCCGCCAACCAAACAGACAGAATCAGTCCAATCATCCATATACCACCCCACTATTTGCCAGGTCCTTCAATAAGCGGCAACAGCAGCCAACACAACAATGATGCTATTCCCCCTCCACGGGTGGGGGGGAACTCCTGGACTTTTACCACATATGGGAAGCTTCCACCCAGGATTAGTGGGCCTGCGATACTATGTTCTAGGTTTCCAACCTATCTCTCCTACACATTTCCGGTCGATACCAACCTCCAGGAACTCAAACAAACATCGCCTAATGATTCAGGCCATTCAACATCTAGTTCAAATTCCAGCCATAGAAGTAGTTCCATCAACAGACTTATGTCAAGGAGTTTATTCTATTTTGGTTTCAGTACCCCAAAAAAGACAGCTCCTGGAGGATGGTGTTAGACCTGAAATCTCTCAACAAATACATTAAAAAATGCAAGTTCCACATGGAAAGTACTGCAGCCTCTACCGGAAGGAGATTTCCTACATCATTGGACCTATAGGAAGCATATCTTCACATCTGCATACTATCAGCCCACTGCATATTCCTTCACTTTGCCTACAGTGGGAATCACTATCAGTACTGGGCACTTCCACTTTGCCTCTCATCGCCGCCCCCCCCCCCCGGGTTTTCATCAAAGTGATGGTTGTGTTCGTAGCTCATACGCATCTTCAGGGCCTTCATCTAGATCCTTATTTGGATTATTTTCTCGTCAGATCGCAGTCCTTATGCCAGGCAGAGGGATATATCCAACAGGTGCTCTGCCTTCTACAACAACAAGGGTTCCTGATCAATGTTTCCAAGAGCTCTCTCTTTCCATCTCAGCAACTAGAGCACCTGGGGGTCAACATTCAGACTCAGCAAGGCACAGTTTCATTAACCCAAGCCCGGAAGTCCAAACTATGATCCATCATAGCACAACTACTACACAAACTGTCTGCAGACCTCATGCTACTGGCCCAACTACTGGGGGCCATGATCTCATGCCTAAATATCGTTCCATGAAGACAGTGGTATTCCAGGCCATTCCAGTGGGTCATATTACCTCACCAGGACAACATAATAAGAACAGCCCTGCTGGATCAGGCCCAAGGCCCATCTAGTTCAGCATCCTGTTTCACACAGTGGCCCACCAGATGCCGCTGGAAGCTTACAGGTAAGAGTTCAAGGCATGCCCTTTCTCCTGCTGCTACTCTACTGCAACTGGTATTCAGAGGGATCCTGTCTCTGAGGCTGGAGGTGGCCTATAGCCCTCAGACTAGTAGTCCTTGATAGACCTCTCTTCCATAGTTATCCAATCCCCTCTTAAAGCCATTCAGGTTGTTGGCTGTCACCACATCTTGTGGCACAGAATTCCACAAGCTGATTTTGCGTTGTGTGAAAAAGTACTTTTGTTTGTTGGTCCTAGATTTCCTAGCAGTCAATTTCATGGGATGACCCCTGGTTCTAGTGTTATGTGAGAGGGAGAAAAATTTATTTCTATCCACTTTCTCCACACCATGCATGATTTCATAGACCTCTATCATGTCTCCCCACAGTCGTCTTTTTTCTAAACTAAAAAGCCCTAAGTGTTGTAGTCTTGTCTCATAAGGAAGGTGCTTAGGCCCCTGACCATGCTGGTTGCCCTCTTCTGCACCTTTTCCAGTTCTAGTGTCTTGTTTAGATGTGATGACCAGAATTGTACTCAGTACTCCAAGTGTGGCCGCACCATAGTTTGGTATCGATCCCTAGCGTAGAATTGGCCTTTTCCACAGCTGCTGCACATTGAGTCGACACTCTCAATGAGCTATCCACCATGACCCCAAGATCCCTCTCCTGGTCAGTCACCCACAGCTGAGATCTCATCAGTGTATTCGTGAAGTTGGGGTTTTTCATCCCAATGTGCATCACTTTACACTTGCCAACACTGAACCACATTTGCCATTTTGTCGCCCACTCACTCAGTTTGGAGAGAATCTTTTGGACCTCCTCACAATCTGTTTTGGATTTCACTACCCTAAATAGTTTGGTGTCATCTGCAAATGGCCACCTTGCTGTTTACCCCTACTTATAGATCATTTATGAATAAATTAAAAAGCACCAGTCCCAGTACAATCCCTGGGGGACCCCACTTCTTACTTCCCTCCATTGTGAAAACTCTCCATTTATACCTACCCTCTGAGAGAGAATCATGCCTGCAACCTTGGAGAAGCTGTTGCCAGTCTGTGTAGACAATACTGAGCTAGATGGACCTACGGTCTGACTCAGTATATGGCAACTTCCTAAGTTCCTATGTTCCTGTCCTTCAAGCAGTTACCAATCCACACATGTATTTGTCCTTTGTCCACATGTATTATCAAGAGTCTTTGATGAGGAACTTTGTCGAAACACATTAGCCACTGAACATTACCAGGTTCCCCTGATGGCCTCACTGCAGCGCTCTCTACACTAGTGGTCCTCTCCATCCCTAGACAGGGCTATGCCCCTTCGGGCCTCCAACCATCTAGTGATCACCACGGATGCCAGCAACACTGGATTGTTGTGTTGTGGGATGCACTTCACACAGGGTACAGATCACTGGATGAGCTCGATAACAGCATCAACTGGCTAGAAGTACAGGCAGCCATGTTGGCACTTCTCATACCAAATCCACAACCATCACGTCCTCAAACAGATGGACAACATAGCAACAAAGGCACACCTCAGTCACCAATGGGGCACAAGGTCTCTATGGTAGCTCTATCCACAGGTGTTTCAGCTAATAGCCCATAGCTTCGGCCTACCATTTCTGGACCTCTGTGTGTCACTGCTCTACAATCAACTCAAGTCTTTCTTCAGCAGATACCACTGCCATCAAGCTGCAGGGTTGGATGCACCCCTGGCCCCAGGGCCTAGTATACGCGTTCCCACCAGTTGCAAAGGGGGAACACTGCTCCCCGTTGCGATTGGTGGCACTTTTCTGGCCTAGAAGACCCTGGTTCTCAGACCTCAACAGCCTGTCTACCTGTCCCCCTGTGGCCTCTTCAAGACAGACCGGCCCCCCTCGCCCAAGGTCCACTGTTTCACTCAGAGCCGTCCTCGATGCTCCAGCAGGTGGTCTCTTCCTAAATCTTTCTCAGTCTGTACTACCTAACAGCGCTGCCCACCTGGAGACTACCGCTTTGGTATGCCCCACTTAAAGGGATACCCTCCTACAATGGGAGAGAAAGGAACATTGGTAGTCTTATTGTGAAGGTCCTTTCTTCCCAGTGTTTGGAGGATATCTAGCCCACCCCACATTGTGTGTGACTGGCTGGTTTTCTTCCCTTTTTCGGCTTGATTGGCACACTGCAGCCTACCCTTGTGTGTCCTTTCCTGTGATATACTAACAATGTTTTTTCTATTCTTAATTGTCATATGCATGTTATCTCTGACCACCGCCAGTCACCTCAAGTTAATGTTCTATTCTGTTCATGTTCTGTCTTAAATGTTCTCTTACCTGCCATGTTTGCAATACAGTTCCGCTGGAGTCTCTTTTTTCTGTTAGCATCTTTGCAAGACATTCACAAAACTGGGCAGTCCTAGCCCAGACCCACCATGGGAGCCTAAAGATTCATGAGATCCTGTCTGGGAGAAAATGGGCGTGACAACCCACTAAAAGGGATACCCTCCAAACACGGGAAGAAAGGACTACCTATGTTCCTTTTCCTGTAAATTGTTTTTAACATAAATTTCTTTCCCTGCAGCATACCATCCGGGCTCCAAAGGCAGGGATAATAAAGAAAGTTCATTATCAAGAAGGATCACAGGCCAACAGACATGCTCCACTAGTTGAATTTGTGGAGGAAGATTCTGATTCGGAGTCATAGTGATCTCCAGTATGAATGAAGTGAATGAAGGTGCCATTGATTCTTTTTTCTTTAAGAAAGCATCTTTATTCATTGAAATAATTGCTAATAAAATGCTTTTATTTCTCCTGGTGTTGGATATTTGTTTCATCACAGCTTAGCTTTGGCCAACTGCCTTCATATTAGGGATGTGCACAAATCGCGATTTGAAGAGAGATTCATAGCACATCCCCGCACCTTTAAAAGGAGGAGAGCAGGTCCATACCTGCTCCTGTACCGCTCGCCTGCAGCTTCCTGTTTGGGCAGCATGCCCCCCAGCTGCCATACCGCGCTGGTGGCACTCTCCCCAGCGGCCCTCATGTGACAGTGGCCGTCACACACGCAACTTAAAATTCAATAAAAGTGTGGATGCAGTGGCTGGAGTGATCGGCTCATTTATCAGTTTGCCTAACCTAAAACCTTCCAAGCATAGTTTGGAAGGAAGAGCAGGATGGAGGTGTGATGAATAAATAATATATGACTAAAATCACAAGCCTGCCAACCTTGCCCTGAGAAGGATATCTAGGTAACAATGCCTTGAAGCAGTCAAGAATATTGTGTCAGGCAACATAGCTGGGATGAAAACCGAGTGAACACCCTTGATTATGACCTACAACCTTATAGCCCTAAGAAAGGTGTCATAAGCCAATTGAAAGTAGTTGTAGAAGAGGAAACATGACAAGAAAGCTTGTCTTAGAAAGAGAAAAGGAAGAGAAAGCTTGTCTTAGACTTTTTACTTTTTCGTTGTTTTAAAGGTCTGTGAGCTTTGACCAATTTATTATTATTATTATTATTATTATTATTATTATTATTATTATTATTATTATTATTACATTTATATCCCGCTCTTCCTCCAAGGAGCCCAGAGCGGTGGTGGTTATTTAACCAGTAATCAATTACAACTTATAATTAGATCAAAATGTGTCCATAATTAGGGGTTGGACTGAAATGCACACCAATTCTTAGGCCTATACGGATGTCCTAGTTCCTACCAGCAAGTAACAAATTGGTTTTAAAACGCCATTTTTCTCTTCCGAGTTAATATCAACTAGCTGATACACCGCATTTCACATTAAAACCATTATTGCTCCTCAGAACCACAGGGACGAGTAGTTGACAGAGCTCCACTGAAATCTGTAGTAGCTGGGTTGAACATTTTAATTCCAAAGCCATTTTGACTCTGCTGTGTTAATGAAAAATGGAATCTGTTATATATTTTGAAGAACTGGGTGGGTGGGTGCAAAATAAAGTCATACTTCCTGATGACCTACAAACACCAAATTTTGCATACATAATCCTGGCACTTAAATTAGCTGAATGCACAGCTTTTTACACAGGAATATGCTAAAGAAAAGATTTAAAAATATTTGTATTGTTAACACTCAATTCATATCAATTCCAAAATGTCATCATGCCCAAGAGAAGCAGATCTTTCTCAGGTTCAAATTTACTAGGATTCAAATTAACTGTATGTGTTTAAGAATATAAGAACAGCCTTGCTGGATCAGGCCCAAGGCCCATCTAGTCCAGCATCCTGTTTCACACAGTGGCCCACCAGATGCCGCTGGAAGCCTACAGGCAGGAGTTGAGGGCATGCCTTCCCTCCTGCTGTTACTCCCCTGCAACTGGTACTCAGAGGCCTGCCTTTGAGGCTGGAGGTGGCCTATAGCCCTCCGACTAATAACCGTTGATAGACTTCTCCTCCATGAAGTTATCCAAACCCCTCTTAAAGTCATCCAGGTTGTTGGCTGTCACCACATCTTGTGGCAGAGAATTCCCACAAGTTGATTATGCGTTGTGTGAAAAAGTACTTCCATTTGTTGGTCCTAGATTTCCTGGCAATCAGTTTCATGGGATGACCCCTGGTTCTAGTGTTATGTGAGAGGGGAAATTTCTCTCTATCCACTTTATCCACTCCATGCATGATTTGATAGACCTCTATCATGTCTCCCCGCAGTCGTCTTTTTTCTAAACTAAATAGCCCCAGGTGTTGTAGCCTTGCTTCATAAGAAAGGTGCTCTAGGCCCCTGATAATCTTGGTTGCCCTCTTCTGCACCTTTTCCAGTTCTACAATGTAGGGATGTGCCTGGTCCGGAGCAGTCCGGACCGGCACCAAAGGGGGGCCTTTCTTTTAGGGCGGGGAGGGCTTACTTACCCCTCCCGCCTCTTTGCCCCCTCCAGCGCCCGTATTTTACTGTGTAATTGGGGCGCTGGAAACCAGCTGCCCCCGCCGCCCCCCCTCCCACGAGCGGATTAGGGCCAAAAGTAAACTATTGCCGCCGTCGCCTGCTCTCCCTCCCTCCCAGCCGCCTGCCCGATTCCTCACCACATGTTTTTCCAAAAAAGAGAGGAGCTCGCGAACAGAGCTCCTCTCTTGGCAAAGTCTCGGCTCCAACTGGGGCCTTGGGCGCGCACGCGCCGCAAAGGACGACTGGGAGTTCCGCCGGAGGCCTGGCTACCCGCCAGCAGGGGAAGAGGCCGGGTAGACCGGGCCTCCGGCGGAACTCCCAGTCGTCCTTTGCGGCGCGCGCGCACCCAAGGCCCCAGTTGGAGCCGAGACTTTGCCAAGAGAGGAGCTCTGTTCGCGAGCTCCTCTCTTTTTTGGAAAAACATGTGGTGAGGACTCGGGCGGGCGGCTGGGAGGGAGGGAGAGCGGGCGACGGCGGCAGTAGTTTACTTTTGGCCCTAATCCGCTCGCGGGGGGGGGGCGGCGGGTTTCCAGCGCCCCAATTACACAGTAAAATACGGGCGCTGGATGGGGCAAAGAGGCGGGAGGGGTAAGTAAGCCCTCCCTGCCCTTAAAGGAAGACCCCCCACCCGGACCCGGACCGGCCAGGTCCGAACCGGTCCGGACAGTTTGGAGGCCTTTAGAATGGCCTCCAGACCGGTTCGGACACACCCCTACTACAATGTCCTTTTTTACGATGTGACCAGAACTGTCACCCCTTCCTAATGATCTCTTGCATGGAATTGGCCTTTTTCACAGCTGCTGCACATTGAGTCGACCCTTTCAGTGAGCTGTCCACCACGACCCCAAGTTCCCTCTCCTGGTCAGTCACCAACAGCTCAGATCCCATCAGCATATACTTGAAGCTGGGGTTCTTTGTCCCAATGTTACACTTTACACTTGCCGACATTGAACTGCATTTGCCTCTTTGTCGCCCACTCAACCAGTTTGGAGAGATCCTTTTGGAGCTCCTCACAATCCGTTTTGGATTTCACTACCCAAAAGAGTTTGGTATCATCTGCAAATTTGGCCACCTCGCTGCTTACCCCCTACTTCTAGATCATTTATGAATAAATTAAAATCAATGTTACATTTGCTACTTTCCAGTCCTCTGGTACAGAGCCTGATTTCAGGGATAAGTTATATATTTTAGCAAGGAGGTCAGCAATTTCACATTTGAGTTCTTTGAGGACTCTTGGATGGATGCCATCTGGCCCTGGCGATTTGTTAGTTTTTAGTTTTTCCAGACAGTTTAGAACATCATCTCTTGTCACTTCTATCTGACTCAGTTCTTTAGCCTCTACCCTGGAAAAGCCTAGTTCAGGAACAAGAATATGTTCAGTATCAATTGCCGTGAAGATGGACATGTTTCAGTAAAAGGAATCTTGTTTGAAGTTGAAATCTTACAAATTTCGAACTCTGGTTTTACTTCCCTTTTGCAAGCACATTAATAAAGAACCTTATGACATATGTAGATGGCCTTCAAATAGTGATTCTGCTCATTGGCGAGCCACCTCCCTGCATTACAATTAGTTATTGTGGGGTGAAGTTTTGGTAATTCATGGCTTTCTACCACCCCCACCACCCCAATTAAGTGAGCCCTTTGGGGACAGGGGACCTTCTTATTTTATGTATCATTTTTCTGTGTAAACTGCTTTGAGAACTTTGGTTGAAGAGCGGTATATAAATATTCATAGTAGTAGTATACTGTACAGTTTAAATAGCCACTCTCCCTGCTTCTCAGCGGGTGCGCAGGCAGATTTAAAGTGTTGTGTGAGACACAGGCTTCTCCATCTGCTCTTGCCTGTTGCACCATTTATTTAAATCTCCGTGTCAGCTGAGAAGCAGGGAGAGTAGCTATTTAAACTTTACACCTCCGCTGGCACATGGAGAGGTTTAAAGTTTAAAAGGCCATTCTTCCCACTCAGGCTGCTCCATCCATTCTCACCACAAGATTGGATGGTTTAGCTAAGGAACCTAACCCAATTTTTAACCTACTTTCCAGTAGGCTCATGAGATCACCTGGCATTCCGTGTGTATGTCTATCTGTGTATGTGTCCATCCATCCCCCCGGACCAATATGAACCAAATCGAGTACAGTTGTAGGGACACATAGGGACACCTCAGTGGCATAGTTTGTGATGACATGTCATCCACCTTGATTCAAGATGGTTAATGCGTAAATGTTTGAGGCGCAAGTGGGCTAACTTGTGAACCGCCTAACCCATTTGAACCAAATTTGCTACAACTGTAGGGACACATAGGAATGCCTTAATGACATAGTTTGTGATTATGTCATCCACCCCAATTCAAGATGACAGACGTGCGAACGATTTGAACCAAATTTGGTACAATTGTAGTGACACCCAGGGACACCTCAACGGCGTGGTTTGTTATATCACCCACTCCAATTCAAGATGGTAGAAGAACAAATGTTTGAGGTACAAGTAGGCTAAAAGTGCAGGGACACATAGGGACACCTCAAATGCATTGTTTGTGATGATGTCATCCACCCCAATTCAAGGCGGTAGAGTAGACGTATTAATGTTTGAGGTGCGTGGGCTAACTTCTGAACTGCCTAACCACTTTGGACCAAATTTGGTCCAGTTGTACGGATAGTGAAAGGAAAGTAGGCAGATTAGTTCTTACTAGAACAACTTGTTTGAGTTAGATCAAGTATTCCAATATCTCAGTTTCCATACCCCTGCGATATTAGAGACCTCCTGGATTTCATTTCTTGAACTTTTCCTAATAGTTTAATAAATGAAAAATGACTGCTCAGGCAAAACAGATACCTACTAGTGTTCTATATTTCCAAGCTGATGAAAACAAAAATATTTCTTAAAATGGCATTTTCTATAAATAATAAGGAAACCACTAGTACAAAGGAATCACTGGTTTGGGCTTTAGATGTTGGAGATAGTGCTTCAAATCCCTGGTCAATTAAGAAACATACTATGTTGCTTTGGGGAAGTCCTGTTTTCTCAGTTTAGCTTACCTCACAGATTTGTTGTGAGGATGATGCAGGTAAGAAAAGCAAATTTCTTACAGTGAATTCCTTTTTTGAAAGTCCCAGAGGGCACTTCCTCTGCAACAGTAGGCAAAACCAACTACAGAAAGAGGGTAATTAATATATCCTGAGACCACCTATGGAACTTTAGGATAGGCACCAACCTATCCTTGTGAAAAATGCTGAGGATCCAGTGAGAGAGTTCCTAGCTGACACCTGTCTAGCCAAGGCGGTTGCAACCAGAAACATGACCTTGAGAGTTCAAAACTAGTCCTATGAAGGCCATGAGAACCCAATTCAAATTCCATGCGAGGGAAATGGTGCCCTACAGGAGGATTCAATAAAACTACCCCTTTTACAGACTAGATGTTTGCTGTGAGTCCTGATGAGAATGTGGATGTCCTAGAAGGCCCCAAAAGCCAACTTGATGGCCCAGTCCTCCAATAGTTCTTTTCACTCATCCCTTTGCCCTTCAACATGCCTGCTTTTGGTGCCAAAAACTCCCATGGCAATAGTGGCATTTTGTGGCCATTCTCCAGTGAAGCATTGCTCTCTGCCTTCAATAATGCTGCTGCCATTCTAGTGGGTGTGGCCTAGAAAAGCTGTAGGAGGCAAGACAGTCTAGCAGCTCTGTCCTCTGCCTGCCCTATATAGAAGGGAGGGAGTTGAGATGTGTGTACCAAGCACTGCTGTTGTCCTGCTGCATCAGCACATTTGTGGGGCCAACATGCCTGCTGAGCTTTGCTGTGCCTGGGAACAACCCTGCCCAGGCTGCTCAGCTCCACTGCAGCTGGGGTCTGTGGGTCAAGCCCTTAGGGTCCTTTGTCGAGAGAACAAAGCTTGGCAACATGCCGTCCCTTGACTGCTGCTAGCAGCACTGTTAATTCTCCCCCTCCTCACAGGGAAAAATCCTTCATCCTTGGCTAGCCTCCCTCTGCAGAGGCTAATTCTGCAATTGATCCTGCATACTATTCCAGGGGAAGGTGCCATCCCAATGTTTCTGAGGTGCCGTTCCTGGTAGTCAAGGGGAAATTATAATATTCTTAAAAACCAAATGCTGAAGAGTGCTTTAGCGATTAAATATATCGCCATGCACAGAACTTGCAAGAAGGAAAATTAACCTGAGTAAGTTCTGACTACATAATAGGCTTCACTCTACTGGATCTGAAAGTTATTTTTCAATGAATCATAGAACTACCAGGAAGCAAAATAATCCAAGCCAAGATCCTTCCACTTCCCCATGCCCCAGTAACTGGCACAACCCAGTCCGCATTGTGTCACAAGCAAGCTGAAGGGATGAATCATTAAACACTCGATGGGATGGGATGTAGATCAGCATGTCTCAGCCCACTAAAATAAAAAGGCTGGGGAATGGGGGGGAAGGTCTTACTCTGCATAGGATTGGGCTGCATGGTGCCTTCAGAGTTTATTTTTTCCCTTTTCAAAATCCATTTCAGAAAGGATGGAAGGTCCCACACAAGCTACTACCAAGGGCTTGGAGGAGTGGAATGTGTGAGAGATACAGAGGTACCTATATGGACATTTTCATCTGCATTGCCTGAAAGGTCTTGAGGAAAGAGGAGACACACAGATGCAGGCAAGACCCTTTCTCTTGCTCTGGTGCTCTTTTGTTTCACTGCCAGGCCAATTTAGATAGTGTGAACAGAAGAGAAATTCCCCTCATGTTTCTATCGATATCAGTATCTCCAAGGATGGTGGAATTTCAACCCATCAAAAGGGAAACTTGAAAGAGCAGGAGAGACACTCTCCATACAATATCTACCACATGGGTGTATTCCTCTGTATAGTACAACTAGGATTAGAATCTCACTCTATCAACATGATACTCCCAAACCAGAAGCCTATTAATGGGATTACTGCTACACTTGTATTCTGCCTTTCCTCCAAAGACAAAAGCTACATGAGGTCATCCCATTTTAGCTTCACAACAATCCTTTGGGGTAGGTTAGGTGGCATATGTGCATAACCCAAGGTCACACACCAAGCCTCACGGCTTCCTTTGTGGGATTTGAGGCACAAATACCCCAGCATAAGAGCAAGTCCATATGGATTTCTGATGTTTAAGGTTTCTGATGTTTCCCCTGCTAACTTACTTACTTACTTATTTATTTATTTATTCATTCATTCATTCATTCATTCATTCAAACTTGGCAAAGAGGCACCTTTTACCATGGTGATTCTCTTTATTTAGCATGGGGAGAGTAACTGGCCCTATCCACCCCCAGCACAGTACCTCCAGTGACTGTTGCTGGTGTCTATCTTATGTTTCTTTTTAGATTGTTGAGCCCTTTGGGGACAGGGATCCATCTGATTTATTTATTATTTCTCTGTGTAAAACCGCCCTGAGCCATTTCTGGAAGGGCGATGTAGCAATCAAATAAATAAATAAATAAATAAATAAGGCCCCATTTCTGCCACTCCAAAGTGGTGTGTATAGGGGAGCTTCCCAATTTCAAGAGGGACCCTTTCCCCTCAAAAATACAGGGGTATTCTCCCTCACTCCGTGAATAATCTGATCAAAGCCAAAATGTGTTTCTCACTGCTCCCAACAGGGTCAGGATCCTCACCTTGGAAGAACTAATCTAGAAGAGGGGAGGAGGAATGACCACCCTCCACCTCCCTGCCCTAGAGCGTCTCCAATCTCCCCTTATGGGCATGAAATAATGGTCCTACTGGGATTCAGAGCGGTGTTTAATTTGGCTCCCAAGTGTGTGGTCAGGATTTCACCCATGAGGGAGGAGGAAGACTAGCTGGTCACCTACTCTTAGAGTTCAACAAATGCTCAGGACTGTATTCCAGGTGAATATAAAATAAAACTAGAACCAAAGCAAGAAGTACTCCTCACTTTAATTCTAGTTTTATTTTCTGCTCCTAGGACGCATTATGCAAAGACCCCAGCTCCCTTGAGAAGTCCATAATGCTGGGGAAAGTTGAAGGAAAGAGAAGAGGGTGACCAGCAGCAAGGTGGATGGACTCGATTACAACAGCCATGAATGCACCACTGAGAGACCTTAAAGGCCAAGTTGAAGACAGATCATCCTGGAGAGAAACTATCTACGTGGTTGCTAAGAGTTGACACTGACTTGACAGCACTTAATCAATCAATCAATCAATCAGGGTTGTCAACCCTCCAGGATTGGCCTGGAGTCTGGCATCAGTCTCGCAGGTGACGCTTAAAAACAATCCTGGCGATCGGAACGTTTGAATGGCTTGATCCTGGGCATAAATATGGGGCGAGGGGGGGATAATCTCCAATCCAAGTGGGCAAACATACCCCCCCCCCGGCTCCCACCCCACAAGGATTTCCTGCATCCAAGGGAGGCGTGACTTCCATGGCCTCCAACAGGGATTTGCCCACACCTTTAAGGGAGAACTGGGGCGGTGTATACTATGTGAGTGAGAGACAAGCCGATCAGCCCCCCAGGATGGACTCCCTGCCCTCTCCTCCTTCCACGGTTCAGACCTCTCCCTCTGCACTCCTCCAGGTGTGGGGCAAGAAGTGTGACCCCCTCACAGGAAGGCACCGCCCCCCCCCCTTTTCTAGGAGTGACCCTGAGAACTCGAGCACTGGCCGGGCGGGGCCTCTCTCTCTGTCTTTCTTGTCCTTGTTGCTCCCAATGACGGGCTATGTGAGTGTGTGTCAGGATTTTACCTCTTCAGACCGGGCTCCCTCACAGGGGCGTCCCGCTGGAGGGACGGCGAGGAAGGCCGGCCAGCCTGCCTGTCCTGAGTGAGCGCCAGGGCCAACAGCGCCGCTGGCCGCTTCACGCGGGCCACCGCCCCACCCCCTCCTCCCCTCCCTCGCCCCCCGAGTGGAAGCTCCCGGGCAGCCCTCTGTAGGGCAGGGCCCGCCTGGCGGCTCTCCGGCCGGCCAGCCCCACTCTTGGTCTCCCGCACCGCGGCCCCGGCCCGGGGCGGCCCCGCCGCAGTGCGCATGAGCGGGTCGGCGGCGGCGGAAGGCAGGGCCCGCGAGGAGGAGCCCCGGGAGCAGCCGCCGCTGCTGCTGCTGCTGCCGCCACCACCACCACCATCTCTCCTCCTCCTCAGTGTCCGCCTGAGCCGGCTCGGGAGGGGAGAGAGAGACCCGCCGCCGCGCGCAGCCCCCACCATGGTGAGAGCCCAGCCCGCTCCGAGGCCTAGGCCGCTGAGGGAAGGAGGCGGGCGGGCGAGGAGCAGGGGAGGAAGGGTGGGACGGCGAACTAGCGCCGCCATCGCCTGGCAACGCGGGGCCTACCCGGGAAGGTGGCGGCGAGGTGGGGGCAATTGGGGGCCTCCTCCTCCTCCCCGGGCTTATCGCTCCGTCTGGCGGCGTGCTGCGTGTGTGTCCCTGAGGAGGGGACCCGCCGCCATCCCCGAGAGAGAGAGAGGTCTAGCGAGAGAAGGAGAGGAGAGGGGCTGCCTGTCAGCAGCGCGTCCTGCTCCCCCTCAGACCACCGGGGGGAAGAGAAAGGGCTCCGAAGGATGGGTGGGTGAGGGGGAGAGACTGGCAGGGCGCGTGTGCCAGGGTGGGGGCCTTCTCCCCCCCCCAACTGAGCATTAGTAGAGTAGGGGGTCTCTTCTTGGGGTGGGGTGCGCGTGGGAGTGGGGAGATGACTGGGTCTTGGAAACAGAACTCGGCTTGGGTGGCGGGGGGCACTGCTGTTTGCTTGGGGCTCCTGCTGCGGCGGGCTCGTTGCGCCGACCCCGGAGGAAGAAGGGGCTTGACTCCCCTGTGCCTGTGTGTGTAATCGCGATTTCTCTTTCTACCCTGAAAGAGTGAGTGCAAGAGGCAGCGGTGTTAGTCGGTTGCGAGGAAAACAACGCGCCCTGTAGCGCCTGAAGAAGGGAAGGCGGTGTGTGTGTGGGGGGGGGCGCTAACCATTTTACAGGGGAAGAAGCTTTCGTGGAGCAGAGACTTCTGCATAGAAAGTTGTCGGCCGATATCATTGGTGGGCTGTTGCGCTCACTCCTCTGGAGCTGTTCTGTTGCAGGCGGCTCTAAACGAAAATCTACCCCTAATGGATTGAATCGACAGACTTGACAAGGCCAGGAGGGTCCCCAGGAGTTTCCTCCTGCTGGGCAGATCTAGAAGAGAAAGCGACAGAACATCACTTGTCATGTCATCCGCAGCTCATCCTGGACAGCGATGCCCCTCTCTCTCTCTCTCTCTCTCTCTCTCTCTCACACACTCACACACACTCTCTCTCTCTCTCTCTCTCTCTCACACACTCACACACACACTCTCTCTCTCTCTCTCTCTCTCTCTCACACACACACACACACACACACACACACACACACACACACACGCGCTTTGGGGATTAGGACTTTCCTTGCTTCCTGGCAGACCAGAGCTACTCACCAGCAGCAATAGCCCACCTGATAGTCTCACAGTCTTGGAGACTGTGTACTGTAGCAAACCTTGATGCCAACCAGTGTTCCCTGTAAGAAGGATTCCCGGATGTTGTTGACTACAACTCCCAGCATCTCCAGCTGCAATGGCCTTTGGCTGGGGATTTTGGGAGTTGTAGTCAATCATGTCTACTGCCCTGGTGAATTCCCTGTTCCAGGTTCCCACCAGGGCATGGACAGAATCACTGGTGGCACCAATGTTGAAAACTCCAAGGCTTTTTGGAATCCTACTGGGTCCAGCAGCGTTTTTGGACAGATCATCCTAATAGGTCCACCACCCTTGCAGGGGTGGATTGTGGCTGTGAAACCAACCTTAACCAGGTAGTGGCCTGTCCATGACAATGGGCATTTTAAAAACTGTTTTAATAATGGTTTTATGTTGTTTTTACAGTTTTCGATTTTAACAGTTAGTTGATTTTAGTTTTATTTTAATGTAAACTGCCCTGAGCCATTTTTGGAAGGGTGGTTTAGAAAATAAATAAAATAACATCTTGGAACCCCTTGTACAGGGAACACTGATGCCAACTCTGTCCTCATTTCTTCTTGGGCAACACTATTACTAATGACAACTGTTAGGTACTCGTTCACTAGCTTATATTTTAAAATGCCATCACTTGCCAGTGATGCCCTTGTTTTGTCTATATGGGGCAAACAAGTTAGTTTCTGCAAGATAATAAATGGGCACAAAGCTGTCATCAAAAATGGCAGCATGCAGAGCTGGGGTGGGGGTGGGGGACAGTATCCCAGAACACTTCGTTGCTTACCTCAAAGTCACTATACTTTGTTGCTGTTCCAATATGCTATTTCTCAACTAGGATTCTCAGCAAGTTTGATTCTATTCAAGTTGAACTTAATCAGGACTATGGCTTTCTTTCCCACTACAAGAATTGAAGTAGCATAGCCAGAAATAGCCAGAATTAAAGTAGCATAGCCAGTAATCATATCATCGCTACTGATTACTGTTGTGGATGGAGAACTCTGTTCCTATCTTGAATACCTTTTGAAATCTGCATAGAAAAGCCACAGACCTATTACCCTCTTGTATTTACCCTCTTGTATTACCCTATTGGCCCTATTGTTTTTCTTTTTCCCTTTCAGAAATAACCTTTTATGTATCGAATGAAGTGGGCTCTAGTTCAGAAAGGTTTAATTGTTGTTTTAAAATTTAATACTACATTAAATGTGACAGTCTTCTAGTTGCCAAAAGACTGTTTTGTGTGTATTTCCATGTATTTGCAAACACGCTTTAAGTCCTCCTGATTTCAGAGAGACTTAGTTCCAAGTAATTATACTTAAAGCAGCAGCCCTGTGCATACTGACCCCAGGAGGAAGTCTTCCTGAATTCAGTGACTCTTGCTTCCCAATAACCATGATTAGGATGGGGCTGTAGGTTGTGCTCATATTTGTTTAGCTTGGTGGCTAGGTTTGGAAATAATATTAAATGACAATAACTTTTTGCTGTTAGGAATCCCTAATAAATGACAAGTGGAAGATGAACAACTGCTACAAGCTATTTTATAGGCTGAAATCCTCAAAAGCCTTGAGCAACTCCTGTGAAGTTAACATAATATTTTGTAATCAGTGACTGACATCCAGACTAACATGTGCACCAAAAAACATTGTCTGTGCACAATGGGGGAGAGGTGATCTTTGTTTATTTCCCCCCTTCTTTCAGTAGCCATCTGTGCCTCCAAAAAATATGTCCCTGAAGACTGAGGAACCTCAGAGGCATATTTTGGCAGGGCACCAAGGACTTCAAAAGGAAAGAGGAAAATCAACAACAACAAAAAACCCACCCCATTGTCATGTGTACGAAATGTTATTTGGCTCACACAATTTTAGTCTGTATATCAGTCACCAGTTTGAGAAATGTAGCCACAAAGGGTTTTTTTTACAATGTATTGATTGCATCAGTGGGCTTCTATTATATTATTATTATGAATAATAATAATAATATTGTTAGCTGCCCCATAAAAATGGTTCTCTGTGCAACTCACAACACAACATTAAAACATCCAATAAAAACACATCAAATCACAACACACACACAAATCTCAATACAAAACTTGGTTTTTAAAATTATTTTTTAAAAATCAATTTTAAAAAGCCTGAGTGAAAAGAAAGGTCTTCACCTGGCATCTAAAAGAACAAAGTGATGGTGCTAGGTGAACCTCACTGGGGAGGCTGTTCCATAAATCGGGTGCAACCACCAAAAGACCCTCTGCCTAGTCACCACGTGCCTTGCCTCGTTTGGCAGGGGCACTCGGAGCAGGGTCTCCAAAGAAAATCTAAAAGTCTGAGTCAGGACATATGGGGCAAGATGCGCTCTCATGTAACTCGGTCCCAAGCTGTTTAGGGCTTTAAAGGTTACAACTAGCACTTTGAATTGGGCCCAGAAATGGACTGGAAGATGGACTGTTAGTGGGCTTCAGCTATCTTATCCTGATAGAAGTGACCTAGGTACTTCCTAGCTATTTTTTTTTGCCTCAGCCACATTGCTCAGGCTTTCATTAAACACCTCTTAAGATTTCTCAGGAAGTACACACACCCAGGATGTTTTCTCTTTAAAATTAATTTGTTGTCTGCTCACACACCCCAACTCTGCTTCCTGGGATGAGACCAACACAATGGACTACTTATCTGATGTAAACATAAGCTTTGGCAAGTTATATTTATATACTGTAGTAGCTGTCTCAGGAGTGGAACATCATTTTTATATAGAAGATGGAAAGAAGTTCATCTGGATTCAGTTTCTTTGGCTATGTAGTAAGTTTTTAATATTTTCCTCCTGCCATTAGAACATGAAGCTATAGTAAAATGAATCTACTAGTGGAGGGTATATTATGACGTTCTTGACTAATACGTAGGCCAGTGATTCTCAAACTTGGGTCCTCAGGTGTTATTGGACTTCAGCTCCCATAATCCCCAACCAAAGGCCACTGAGGCTGGGGATTATGGGAGTTGAAGTCCAATAACACCTGAGGACCCAAGTTTGAGAATCCCTGGCGTAGGCTCTTGGAACCATGTGCCACATAAGAAATACATTTTGAAAATTCAGGAGATCATATTAATTCAAATTGTACATACTTATTGGAGCAACGGTAGTGATAGGATGTAGGGTTGCCAGCCAGAAGCCAAAGAATGTGAATGTTGCTTTAAATTTGCCAGTGCAAGGGGAGATAGGGCAGCTGTGGCTTCTTCTTCCCCTGCCTGCTGTCTGACACAGGCTCATCACTACAGCAAGCAAACGGAGTGTGGGGGAGAAATCAGGCCTCTTCTGTTGGACTGGGGAACTTAAAGCTTCTTATTGCTTTATATTAAAGCTTGTTATTGTATTGAATTTGCAGTCTGTCAGTTCTTATCTGGGTAGTAAGCTTGTGAATTGCATGGATCCTTTCCTGAAGATCAGAAGAGTTCTGTGCAGTTTGAAGGCTACCTATTTTGTTGTCACAGTAAATCAAATAAAAGCTCTAAATTTGGGGGGAAATGGGTTATATATAAATGTGAAGGAACTCAAGCAAATTCTTGTGTAAGCTCAGCAACTTCTGTCATAAACAAGTTATCTCAAATTGTTCTTTTAGTTGAATGGCCAACAGTTGGTTGGAAAACGTTTAGCAACAGGGACCTGAAATTCCCTTGCTTTTATATTCCAGCATCAGGTTCATGACATCACTCTAGAAACTCTTAAGACTGATGTCTGTATGTTTACAAAGTTGTTATGGAATGATAGTGGTGCATATTTATATGTTTAATGTTGACTTGTAGGTTGCTGTTTGTACTTCAGACATTTAAAACAAGCCACAGCACTCAACAGTCAAATGTGTAGGCTTTATTAGCTGTATATGGGAATCAGTTCAGATTATTTCTTTCTCTTTTTTTTAACTGTGACAGCTAGATAGCTCACAATTGATGTCACACTTATCTCTGGGCTTCATGTTTTGTCAGTTTTCAGGATCTAGAACTGAAGAAAAGTTCAGAAATGGTCACTTTTGTGTATGGTGGAGCTCAATATTTTCTTGCATTTACTTACGTTTCTGTGTTTGCATCATAAAAATCTAGTGTTTTTGAAAAACTAATTGGAGGCCTACCACCCTCCCAGATTGGACACCTTTCTGGGCAGATTTTGGCACTCCTTTTTACCTTGATTAGTCTTAGGTGTCTTCAGAAACTGTCATCTTTTACTTTTTGTATGGAACTCTGTTTTATAATTATGATTCTTAAAATATTCATTTTTATCCATGAATTATTTTTCTGAGTTTTTCTTTGGTTTACCATGGACACAGCTAAGTAGTAATGGCTACAGTGGCAGTATTAAAGTTATACAAATTTAGGTGCCTGAAAGCACAGCAGAAGTCGAGCATCTTTCCTGCTGTTCTAGCAGCTTTCCAGAACAAGGCTGCTGGGGAGGGATCTAAATAGAGTAATGCATGTGGTTCTACATGCTTTCGTCCATCACTAGATAGGGACTCTTTCCCTTCTCTGTGCAGCTGCCCTGCTGTCAGCACACCTGTAATGGTTATTTGTGTTGGTGATGATGATCTGTAAA
Source organism: Hemicordylus capensis (assembly GCF_027244095.1). Classification (NCBI taxonomy): domain Eukaryota; kingdom Metazoa; phylum Chordata; class Lepidosauria; order Squamata; family Cordylidae; genus Hemicordylus; species Hemicordylus capensis. The sequence continues at coordinate 346,157,902 of NC_069659.1, read as the reverse complement.
TAAAGCACCTTCAGAAGGGTGGCCAGTTTAAGTCTGTTGCAGCAAAAACAAGAGTCTTATGACACACATTTTTTGTAGCTTAAGCTTTCGTGGAATAGAGTCCACGTCATCAGATGCATGAAGTGTTATCCTCAGCTGGCAGGTATATAGACACATTGGTCCTACTGTTTACTCCCCCGCTGGCTAAATATACGAAATGGTCATGAAATGGTACAGTCTGTGCCAATTCTTTGTAAAGCTTATATTTATACAGGTTGAGTAGCTCTAATCCGGACATCTGAAATCCGGACTGCTCCAAAATCCGGAAACCACCACAGCTATTTTTAGTAAGTACAAAACATTATTTTCACATGAAATCTGAATTTCATCTCCACCTAAAATTCCATGTTTGAGTCTAACATGACCAGCAACATTATTGCATTGAAAATTTTCTCGCAATTAGTTTTCATTACATTTACAGCTACCTGTAGTTATCGTAAATTCAATGCTTATTTGATATAAAACCTAAAAAAAAATAAAAAAATACAGTGTACAGTAACCTTTCGTGTTTAGACTTGGATCCCATGCCCAAGATATCTCAGTATGCAAATAATCCAGAATCCGGAAAAGTCCAAAATCCAGAACACTTCTGGTCCCAAGCAATTCGGATAAGGGATACTCAACCTGTATAAGGTTAGCAAGCACAGTGGCAATTCACACCAGAGCAGCACAGTATTCCTAGCTTTGATATGTTAATTAACATGTGTGATTCTCTTATTTTTAGCATGGAGAGAGCAACTGGCCCCATTTAACCCCAGCACAGCATTTCTTCAGTGGCTGTTGCTGATGTCTCCCTTGAGTTTCTTCTTATACTGTGGGCCCTTTGGGGGCAGGAGACATCTCCTTCTTCTTGGTTGTTTTCTTTGTAAATAGCTTTGAGAACCTTTTCATTGAAAAGGGGTATATAAGAAGTAGTAGTACTAGAGAGGAAACCATTGTCTCGACTGAGGCCTAAATGGGCAGCATCAAATTTACTGACAGTTTTTCTCTAGAGTCTCCCTTTGAAGTTCCTCTGTTGCAGAATGGTGACTTTCAGGTCAGCAGCAGAGTACCCTGGGAGAAGAACCTTTGTATGGGTGTGTATCTGCCCACTGAGGATAACAGTTCATATATATGAAGTGGGCTCTGGTCCACTAAAGCTTAGTCCACAATATACTTGTTGGTCTTGAAGGTCCCACATGACTCTGGGTTTCTAGGACCACCGTGTTGCCTTCAGTGTCACCTTCTAATTTATTGTGCTGCACTTTGGTGATTCACAGATATTTATGATGATGTAGTCCCGTTGAACATGGTTCAGGTGTAGCTTGTAGCTAGAGTACTGAACTACACATTTCAGGTGACACAGGAGCCCAGTTCAGACATTATGCTGTATGAGAGTACAGTACACACATGCATGTGTTTGTGTGAATGACTGTAGCTGTCTGTGGTCATGTTGAAAGTGAACCTAGATATGGGGCCTTCAAATGCATGATACAGACAGGAAGTGTACTGCTGTACCTGCATTCACCATAACACTGTACCTGTGTACAGTTCTGTACCTGGATACACTGTACAAGTGTCGAACATAACATGTGAATGGACCTAGGGATGCTGTCCAAAATGACCCATAGGAACAAAGGAATCTGCCTTATACCGAATCAGACCCTTGGTCCCTCTAGCTCAGCATTGTCTACACCTACTGGCTGCCACTCTCCAAGGTTTCAGGCAGGAGTCTCTTCCAGCCTGACCTGGAGATGCCACCAGGGTGAAGATGCCGTCAGGTCTCTTTGTTGAGACCTCCCTCTCTTCTGTGTGGCAGCAGTAGTTCGCCATGTTGCGACAAGTGATATGTTTCCCTGCCCTCATGTCACAAGATTGGCTGGCAGAGGCAGGAAAATGCAGAGTGACGCCATGGCATGGACAGTATCCTTCTGTGTGTAATATGTAGTCCTGTTCTAAGAGGTTTGTGAATGGCTTCTTCAGACAGTTGAGTTGGCACTGAAGTCCTCAGCGGTGAACTTCCTTGAAGCTAGGGACATAGTTGGGAGTTCTGTTGCACAACCCAGGTGTTGCTGCCCAGGGCTGAGGACTGCACTGTTAAACCTTGGCAAACAGCAAACTAACAGACTATGCTCGCTGTGTTCTTCAAAGAAAAGAAAGGAAATGCTTTATGAGAATTTTTAATTTTGTGCATGTAGGATTATGAAATTACACCTTTGCATCTTTCTGTTTCTAGTTTACAGTGGCCGGGGTCCTAGGAACCACACAGCTATTCCTGTGCACCCAGGAGGCCTTTGGGCTTGTGCCTCTCTAGCAGCAGCCCCTCATGCTGCATGGCAAGGCTCTTTCGAATCCACGAGGAACTTCAAAAGTAGTTTGTGATATGCCATTGGTTGTGATATGCCGGCTACTCTTCAAAGTCTCGCTGGGCACACCCAAGCCCTTGGACATGGCTAAATGGCTCCTTGGATTCCAGCCCATGCAGCCAGATTCCCTGATTAGTGTATTATCACTCTGTAATTATCACTCTGTGCAGGTTGCTGTAGGGAGGTGCATTTTTAAATACGTGGCCTTTCTATTCTTGGCTTCTGCCTGAATTCTGTAGTTTGCTGCTATTCTGTTTCTGTATAGTTTTGGTTATGTTCTTTGTCTGAAACCATTTTTGTCTTGTCTGTTCATTTTCTCTTTTCCCTCACTTTCTCTCTTTCTAAGAGGTGTTTAACATTTCTAGATTTTTTTTCCTATCACCTGTTCACGTAAGAACCTGCCCAGTCTCTGAGATTTGGCTTATAGTGCCCCCTGCCTGAAGGGGTTAAGTGAGTGGCAACAAGTGCTAAGACCTCTTCTGTGTGGTGTCCCATCTTTGGAATTCCCTCCCCAGAGGTATTCAGATAGCACCAAGTTTGCTATCTTTTAGGAGAAGAAGAGGCTTTGATTCTCCCAGGCATTTGGTGGATGCTTGGTTTTGCTCCTGCTTAGAGCACATAGTAGTTCTAAATTTCTCAGGGTTTATGCATTGTGTTTCCTGTTGTGAGATTCCTTGCAGGCATCAAGCAAAAAGGAGGGCAGAATTTTTTTAAAAAATGTTTTTAATTTTAAAAAAAATTATACAGAGAAGCATGGTCATGATGAGTATTGAGAGCCAGCGTGGTGTAGTGGTTAGAGTACTGGACTGGGACCGGGGAGACCTGAGTTCAAATCCCCATTCAGCCATGAAACTAGCTGGGTGACTCTGGGCCAGTCACTTCTCTCTCAGCCTAACCTACTTCACAGGGTTGTTGTGAAAGAGAAACTCAAGTATGTAGTACACTGCTCTGGGCTCCTTGGAGGAAGAGCGGGATATAAATGTAAAAATAAATAAATAAATAAATAAATATTTCTGCACAGGCATAAATAAAATCTGACTACCCTTAAAGTTTTGCTTGTGAGCTCCTTTTTCACTGGTAAATGTTGAGGCAGGGATTCTCAAACTTGAGTCCCCAGATAGCTTCAGCCATTGTGACTGGGGATTATAAGAGTTGAAGTCCATCTGGGGACCCAAGTTTGAGAATCCTTGAATTGAGGGATATAAAGAGGAACATCTTAAACGATGTCCCATTCATGGCTTCTACACTTTCTTACTTAAACCAAGGGAAATCAGTAACCGTAGATGTGCATGGCTAAGTGGATTCTTGTCACTGTTGTAACATTATAGTGTTTGTTTTATCATGGAAAGACTTGGCATAGTAAATTTTCCTCACCTGATGGTGCTCTCGTTTGGCCTTCTTTCCTGGCTGTGTTTGTGAGATGCCTCTGAAGAATCCACAGCAGTCAGGATGCATAGTTAGGTGTTAAGTTACTGTATCCTCCTCCCTATTATGATATAATTTGCAATACTGAGAAGAATTATGCTTAGTTTCCTGTGCTATAAATTTAGCCTTCAGTAAATAGGATTTCAGTAAAGTATAGACTGTGATCTAAAGGGGTTTTTATGTTGTCACCTTTTTAAAAATGCATGTTTGTGCCATTGTCTCTTCAAACTCCCCCAAATTCAGTCAGTGGTTTGGGGGTTTTGGTGTGGGAACAATACTTAAAGCGAAACTGCCAGTGATATGTGTACAGTGTTCTTTCCAGCTTTATTTTGCTTTTATGTCAAACCATCTTTTGAACCTGAGGGAATGTAAGGAGCCATTTGCAGGTTCTGAAGAGGAAATTGACAAATTGGGGCACCTTTGTTTCAAGCTGCTGTTTCCCGATTAGGCCCTGTGATGTTTTTGTAGAGTTTTTAGAGGATGTGCGGTATATTAGTATTCACATGGTTGTGATGTTCTCACAAATCCATAAGTTAAGTTGCTGGCTATTTCGAACTGGAAGAAGAAATTCTATATAACCGTGTCTTAATGTGAAAGTATTTGACCCAGTTACATGGTTGATTGTGTTGGACTTGTGAACTGTATTAAGCAGCATTGAGCAATATTTTTTGTAGTTAAATTCCTAAATAAATAGGAGTCCAGACAAGATAAGGAATCTGTACCCTAAGCAGATGTTTACATATGTATGTCTCGATCCTCTGTCAGACAACATTCCTCACTTGTAGAGAGGTGTGTCTCTAGGTTCTCTAAGCTTCTTTTCCCTCCAGGGAAGGACAAGTCAGGTCTCACTATTGTGTCTTCTGATACTTTTCCAGAACAAATTGAAGTCATCACAGAAAGATAAAGTTCGGCAGTTTATGATCTTCACACAGTCCAGTGAAAAGACCGCGGTTAATTGTTTGTCTCAAAATGATTGGAAGTTAGATGTTGCAACAGATAACTTTTTCCAGAATCCTGAACTGTATATACGAGAAAATCTTAAAGGATCATTGGACAGGAAAAAGTTAGAACAGCTATATAACAGATATAAAGGTGAGTACAAGGCACTTCTGTTGAAAAAAATATGTCTTGCATGCAGTATCTGTTTATAGATTCCATTCTGTTTGGAATGCAGGCTGTGAACCTGGGGTAGAGTGATTTCCATCCTGAGCAAGCCAAGGAGGGAGACAATTCATGACCGACAGGTGTTAGGAGAGCAGCTTCTTTCTCTCTCTCTCCTCATATTACTGGCATGGAATCCGAATTACCTTGCTTGTCCTCCTCAAATATGTCTTGCTCAAAAATGGCTTATTTCTCAGCCTCCTGCTCCCAAAGGCCTGTGTGTCTAACTGTAATTATGTCAGAAAAGTAGCATCTCTGTCCCTGCATGCACCTGCTCAGCAGTCAAAGAAGAGTGCCCTTTAGACACGTTCCAGCTGCTTTTTTTTTTTTTGTTCTGGACCCTCACTGCTGATTATGAATGGCACAGCTCACCTGGCAACTGGAGTGTTTGGTTTGGCGTGGTAGTCAGTCTGGAAGAAAACTACTACTTCTTCTACATGTATTTAGATACCGCCTTCCAGCCAAACTTTCCAAAGCAGTATACACAGAAAAATAAACATGTTTCCCTGTTCCCAAAGGGCTCACAATCTTAAAAGAAAAAACTCAAGTGGTGCTGTGTTGCGGTTGATTAGGGCCAGTTGTCCTTGGCCTGGGGTTATCTACTAGGCCCATAAATCTTTTTTTTTTTTTTAAGAACAAAAAACAAAAGCAGCCAGTTCCCTTCCAACATTCCCACCTCTCATTCCCACTGCCTTAGCTTTGCAAGTAGATTTCCACAGGGTGATTTCTCCTGGCTGTGGCCCCCTCATATCTGAGCTCTCTCTGTCAGTTTTCTGAGGGCAGTAGTTGCAACAGCCAAAATATGCCACTCCCCTCCACCTCTGAGAAACAGCAGTGATACGATGGGACTACTAGGCTTGCTCTTGAAGCAGCTAGATACCACGAAAGCATTTTTTTTAAACTCGGGCAACAACAGGTATGCCGTTATCAATAATAATAATAATTATTATTATTAGCATTATTAGCATTGGTTTAGTATTAGTATTTTGTATTGTATAAGGGAGGTCAGTATTAGTATCCCCATATTACAGATGGGAAGCTAAGGCTGAGACAGTGCCTTATCTAAAGCTACCTAGTGAGTTCATGGCCGAGGTGAGATTCAAGCCAGGGAAATCTTGATTCACAACTCATTGTGCTAGCCACCACTTTATGCCAGCACTCCCGTTTGATCTAGATGCCCAACCACTGTTGGGCCACTGTGTGAAACAGGATGCTCAACTAGATGGGCATTCTTGGGCCTGTTCCAGCAGGGCTGTTCTGATGTTCTAACCTGTCCACATTCCTCCTCCTGTGGCAAGTCATCTCTACCCTTCATCTACTGTAATTTGTCACATCTCCCTTTTCCCATTCAATTTCTCCCAAGAATCTTCTCTCCTTGACTGTGCCTCAACCTCTGTTCTTAGGAAAGGCTAGATAATTGTCCTTCAGTTACAGGAGTGAGTCAAGAGATTGATTCTTCATCTCCTCTCTGAAATGGGTATAAGTGGCCACCTACCTTACAGCACAGCTGTGACCGCAAGCACTTTAAAAAACACACACACTTTGAACATGCTGCATAAGAGATGATTGTCAAATGGCAGCTGCCAGCATTTTATGCCCTGGGGTTAATAAGTGGATTCTGATGTGTACACTACTGTATTCGTGTTAGTAAGAATGGCTTCAGAAAGTTGTGATTTTTTTCTTTCATTTCACATTTACATCTCCAAGATCCTCAAGATGAGAATAAAATCGGCATAGATGGGATTCAGCAGTTTTGCGACGATCTTGCCCTTGACCCAGCAAGTATTAGTGTATTGATCATAGCCTGGAAGTTCAGAGCTGCAACGCAATGTGAATTCTTAAAGATGGAATTCATGGATGGGATGACAGAACTAGGGTAAGTGCTCAACAGGCATATGAAGCTAGCCCAACCCCTGCCATAGAAGTTTTCAGCACATTGTGATAGGCAAATGGGAAAGAGCCCTTCACGTGCTAGTGAGAGAGAGAGAGAGACTTCTCGTGCCACCGATTTCCTATTGCCAAGCCATGCACTGGGGAGTTGGGGCAGCTCTAGGATCTCCTGGATGCCAGGCTTTCAGCATTGTCCTCCACCCTCACAAAGCCCATGGGAAGCAGATGAGCTGGCATGTTGCTCTGGCTAGGAACAAGTTGTGACCCTTCCACCAAATCCAGTATGTTGCTCCCTTAACTGAGGGGAGCATAGGGTCAGACTATAAATGGAAAATAGTGGCTTACATAGTGCGCAGCACTCTGCTGATGGAAGAGCAAAGCACACATACTGGTTCTGTGAAACAGCAATGCCTGTCAATGCTGCTAACAAATGCTGAGAGCCTCCGTGGCTCCTACGGACTGCGTCTACACTGTAGGATGCTTCTCCCATCATTCCCAATGGGAGAAGCATCCTGTAGAATTGTGTCTGCACTGTAGGATGCTTCTCCCATTAGGAATGATGGAAGAAGCATCCTCCAGGGCAGATGCAGTCCATAGGAGCCATAGAAGCTCTCATCATTTGTTAGCAGCATCGATAAAGCTTCCCATTCTTCCATCAGCAGGGTGCTTTGCAGTATGTAAGCCAGTATTCCAAACAAATCTGCTACTAGAGCTCTCTTCATAATATGTGTTTAGGGTTCCGGCTGCTAAATACTGGCAAACGTGTTGGTAAGAGAAAGCACAGATGGTATATTTCTGTATGGCAATTAAGCACTTCTTTTAAGACTATGCCTGTTCACCAGAACAGGAAGGTGCAACATCTCCATAATCATTTAAATTAAATGTACCCACTTTTAAGACCCCCCCCCCCCCACAATGGTGCTCTCCCTCCTCCCCTTCCTGGCTGTGTTTGTGGATTATGTTCCCCGCTGTAACCATGTTCACAGATCTGAAGAGAAGATGTGTTGAAGCCTAAAAGGGGTTTTTATAATTTATTGGGGACACGGCCCCAACCATCATTGTTTACTGAGAACATTTCAACTTCTTAGTATTTATAACATATGTGAACTTGTATTTTCACCACAAGTTAGTATGTGTTAGATAAACCATGTATCTCCTTGCCAAAATTAATGTGACATACTGAGCAATGTTATGCATGTGGTGGAATGTAATGGTTGCAGAGTTGTGCAAGCACAAAAATAGTGCAAATGGTGTTGCATGGCAGTGAAGCCATTATATGTACTGTCACACAACTCTGCTTGAACAACTGCGCAAACATCACATTCCACCGAGCACATAACATTGCACAGTGTGTCCACCAAGATTATTTATTAAAGCACTGTTTGGTCATAAATACTTTTCAGAATTTTATTTGAAAATTTGCTTGTCTCCGTGGCCATTGGCCTGTGGGGTCCTGCAGGGTTCGGTCTTGTCCCCCATGCTGTTTAACATCTACATGAAACCGCTGGGAGAGGTCATCCGGGGACTTGGACTGAGTTGTCAGCAATATGCGGATGACACTCAGCTATATTTCTCCTTGTCACCTGATCCTAGGGAGGCAGTGGATGTCCTGAATCGGGGGCTGGAGGCTGTGATGGGTTGGATGTGGGCTAATAAACTGAAATTGAATCCAGACAAGATGGAGGTCAGTAGGAGAACCAATCGGGATGAGGAGATTTTACCAGTTCTGGATGGGGTTGCACTCCCCTTGAAGGAGCAAGTATGCAGTTTAGGGGTACTACTGGACCCGGCTCTGCTTTTGGAAGCTCAGGTGGAGGCGGTGGCCGGGGCACCTTTGCACGGCTTCGGCTAGTGCGCCAGCTGCGTCCCTTTCTTGAGAAGGCAGCTCTGGCCACAGTTACCCGTGCCTTAGTCACGTCACGGCTGGATTACTATAACGTGCTCTATGTGGGGTTGCCCTTGAAGAATATCCGGAAAATGCAGCTAGTGCAAAATGCGGCAGCTAGGGTTTTCTCTGGAGCTGTCCAGTGGGAGCACATCACACCCATTCTGAAAGAGTTGCGCTGGCTGCCAGTTCGTTTCCAGGTCCAATTGAAGGTGCTGGTTTTGACCTTTAAAGCCCTTAACGGTTTGGGCCCAGGATACTTGAGGGACTGCCTGCTCCCAAGGGTAGCTGCCTGCTTGACGAGGTTGTCTGAGGGGCTCTGCTCCAGGTGCCAACAATGAGGGAGGCTAGGTTGTCGTGCACTTGGGACAGGGCCTTCTCTGTTGCTGCCCCCAGACTCTGGAATGCTCTCCCGGTGGGTATCCGCTCTTCAGTCTCCATCACAGCTTTTAGAAAGCATATCAAATCGTGGCTTTTTACCCAGGTTTTTACATGATTGTCTCCACTGCTGCTTTGTGTATTTTGTACTGTTTTCATGCTAGTGTTTTAATTTATTTCTTTTTTAAATCAGATTTGTTTTTATATTTTTAAGCTCAATATTTTAATGTGTCTTTTTTATAATCTTGTTTTTAAATTTTATTGTGAGCTGCCTTGGTATTTTCTTAATGAAAGGCGGGGTATAAATGTATGTATGTATGTTATAATACAGTAGTCATTGTGATGCCCAGACAAACTTTTTTTTCCTTTAAATACAGATGTGACAGCATAGAAAAACTAAAGGCTCAGCTTCCAAAAATGGAACAAGAATTAAAAGAGCCAGGAAGATTTAAAGATTTTTATCAATTTACTTTCAACTTTGCAAAGAATCCAGGACAGAAAGGTTTAGGTATGTTTGCTGATATTCTCTGGTACAGATATCTGATACAGATATGGGTGAGTCAAGCCGTATGGAGGAAGTCAAAATCCCTGTAAGGCTACTGCAGTATCTGAGGAAAAAATACCTTCCTTCCATCAGATGTAATGAGAACAAATTGGCCTGGTTCACAAGTTAATGGGAAAGGAAAGCTTTTGCTTTAACTTTAGGAAAAAAAACTATACTTCCAGGTTACATGGGAACTGTGGGTTGTTCCAATTCTGGCTTGTTAAAACAAATTAGGATCTGAAGCCACAGTTTGATCCTGGTTTTGTTTTAATAAACCATATATAGAAAAACTACAATTCCCCGAATTTGTATATATACAGAATTGTGGTTTTCAAACTAAATCCAGAGATGCTCTTCTGCTTGTGCAATTTCTTGCACAAGCAAAATCATACAAACTGCTCTTGAACTTACCTATTATAGCGCTGCACGGACTTTTGTGCAAGTTCTTGAACAAGTGTTAATGAACGCATGCCACTATTTTCCTTCTGCTCATGGTTCTTTGGATCTTCTAATCCATGGTTTCCTGTTACATGTGAACCAGTCCATTGGGATCACATGGGATCAGGCTACTCAGTGTCCCCCAAGCAGAAGTCTTTCTTACAAGATCTTGCCTCCACCATGTAGGGCTTTCAGCAAACTCTGCTTGTGAGACAGTGCTTCTGACTGCTCTGTTTCTGAAGGGAGCTTCATTTGCCAAAGGACAAGCTCTCCCCATATTCTGGTGTCCATTCAGAAACATAGCACAAAGACTGGTGGGGTGGAAGGAGAAAGTGAAGCCCCACTGCACAACCTCTTGTCTGCATTGGCCCCAGTTCTGGTTGTGGGAGTCTTCAATATCTTGGGGAAAGGGAGAATCCTGAAGGTTCTTGGCACCCTCAGAGTGTTCTTATCCTGAGAGAGTTTTCATCAGTAACCATTGATTGATTATGAATTCCAAGTTAGCAAGCCTAAAAAAAAGTTGAATTTCCCCCTTTTGATTTTTTATTTTATTTTAATGTTACAGACTTAGAAATGGCGATCGCCTACTGGAATTTAGTACTTCATGGAAGATTTAAATTCCTAGACTTGTGGAACAAATTTTTATTGGTAAGCTCAAATATCAGATGCCTCATTAGGAACAACTAGATGTTCCGTCCTGGAAGGTTCTGCAGCTGGCCTTGTTGCCAGCCTACTCTAGAAGAGACCCAGGCTGACCTTTTGCCTGCCAGCCGTTCTCAGCAGCTGATGGCCTCTGGGCCAAATCCACGTTGGGGACAACTGGCAGCTGTCCTTGCTTCTAAAGCTTTGAATGGTTTTTAAACTTGGAAGATGAGGAATGTATGGATGGCAGCACAACAAATCATATATTTTCCCCAATCCCAAATGATAAATTCTACATTTCTCCTGGATATATTTTACAGAATACTTATGGTTCTCCCTTATACTGAGTAAGACAACTGGTCCATCTGGCCCAGGAGTGCTTGCTCCCAACGGGGTGGTAACACTCCAGGGTCTCAGACACAGGTTTTCTCAACACCTGCTATCTGATCTTCTTTTAACTGGAGATGCTGGGGGTCGAACCTGAGACCTTTGGCTTGCAAAGTACATCCTCTGCCACTGAGCTGCCACTTCTGACCTGCTGAAGACTAAATCAAATAGCTCCATTTGTGATGATGGTTTTTCCCTCAAACAGGAACACCATAAAAGATCTATACCGAAGGACACTTGGAATCTTCTTCTAGACTTCAGTGCAATGATAGCAGATGATATGTCAAATTATGATGAGGAAGGTAATACTGCTACTTGATCCTGTCACTGAATATTTGGAATGTTTTTTTCTTCTCATGTGTCCCTCTCTGTATACCAATCCTTGAATGAGTAAATCGTCCTCCACAGTCGGTTCTGTGTTTGCACAGTTTGTGCTACCAGAAACTTCAGTACCCATCCACTATCTCTTTTCACTACAACATCTGTGAATTTGTTGGCACTGTGACATGTTGTGTTTAATTGTGAGGGGAATTGCAGACATACAAAGTTTATGCAGCTTCCAGAAAATAAGGTGTATCCTTTGCACAGACACTGGGCAAAATACAAGAAGAACATATTTATATACCACTTTTCAGCCAAAGTTTCCAAAGCTGTTTACATAGAAAATAAATAAATAAATAAGATGGATCCCTGTCCCCAAAGGGCTCACAATCTAAAAATGAAAAATAAGATAGACAAGAGCAACAGTCACTGGAAGGACACTGTGGAGGGGGGTGGATAGAGCCAGTTCTGGATAGAAATCCAGGAATCTTCTTGTGCAAAAGGGTCTGTATGTGAAGTGATGCACAGTGATTGTTTTGTTTTTCAACTTCTGTTCAGAAAAGAAATTAATTCATTATCATAAATTGGAAGGATATGGTTTTGTACATTATACAAACTTTTCCAACTTTTGCTCCCATATCTTTGAAAATTGTATATTGAGGAGAGACTGTCTCAAGATTGTTCAATAAAAGCAGGATAACTTTAAAACATGAAATAATAAAATAAGAATACTGGCCTACCTTGCAGGGCTGTTTTGAGAACTTAACTAGAGAACCTATGTGAAGCGCTTTGAACGTTTGAAATTTGCTGCAAAAATGCTGAGTATTTTTTTAATCCCCCCTCCCCGGTAAGAGCTGTTAAAAATTCTTGTTTTATTTCATTAAAACTTTACAAGAGGGTTATAACTCATCTTTATTTCCTCCTTTCTCCCAGGGGCTTGGCCAGTTCTGATCGACGACTTTGTGGAATTTGCACGCCCTCAAATTGCTGGGATCAAAAGTACGACAGTGTAGTGCTAAATGAACCTTCTAGAATGTACAAATAAACATAATGGGGGAAAATTGCACAGTCAATTTCTGCTGACTGGACTGAACAGGACTGAAGACCAATCCTCAAGAAAGAGAGGCTGAGGGTTGAGGATCTATCTTGGACCATAACAGACAATGGATGGTTTGGGCTTCTCTCCTAGCCTGGGCCCTCTTTGCTCATTTGAAAACTCCCAACATTGTGGATACCATCGTTTTCTTCCTTTTTTCTTCTTTTAAATGGAGCACCCTAATCCTTTTCATAAATCTTAAAATATTTCTGGATGGTTATTTTGAAAGTTCTGGTTCCACCTCAGGCACGTGCTGTCTTCACCAAACAAACCCTTTGGCATAAGAGTGTCACAGATCAGCATTGCAACTCGTTTGTTTTATTTTTTTAAAAAAAACCTTAAATAACTTGCTTTTGGGCTAACTGCAAAGACTATGCTGATAGAGAATATCCTAAAAGAGTGATATGTTGAAGTGTGTTGGATCTGGTTTCTTATGATCGCTTTACAGGTATTGTCAAAGTGCGTGGTGAGGGATCTTTGTCCGTCTGTCCGTTCAAAGCAAATGTAGAAAGACCCCAGCGAATGCCTGTGTTTTCCTCCCCACTCCTCCAATATCAGTAAATCCAGCTCTATGGGTGCTTGACTGAAGTTTTATTGTGTCTAACTATGAACACTGTTGAAACCGCAGCACAGTTACTGTGCACTGAACGGTACCCATATTTTAATAATCTAGTCAGAAACACTGGGTGCCTAATGTAGAAAGTTGAACGGCCATCGGGGGCCCTGTCCCATGTAAAGCTTGTTTGAGTCTGCCTCTTAGTTCCGTCACCCCCATGTCGTGGGTGGCTTCCATTGGCTGCCAGCACCCCAGCTCTGTTCACCATGTTTCTTCCCAAGGCCAACCATGCAGTATCAAAGGGAACAGGCTGGAACTCGCCAGACCAGTAAGTGCACAGGACTAGTGGTGAAGCTAGCTTCACCATTTAACTTGGTAGTGCTGTTCCAGGGCAAGGCTGGGCAACTTCTCCGGTGAATGGAGACGTTTCTCCTTATTACCCCATAACCCTTGGGGCAGATTAGTGTAACTGCTGTTCTTCACTTAACTCCAGTGTCCACGTGTTTGATTCCAATTGACACAAAGTGGGCCGTTACAATGAAGGTATCATGGCCCTTGGGCTGTGTACAATGTTGTTTCTAATTTCCAGGGGGTGGGAGGGTCAGGTTTGCAAAAGGGGGATGATTTGGTTTCATCTAGAATGTGGGTAATACGTTGCTCACAGCTGCTCTTAGAGTTGCCCAATAAAAATTTGTAGTATTGAAGTGCTCATTTCTTTGTCAAAGAAATCTTTCTTTTCCCCCCTAGAGTTCTATTGAAATGCTGAAACTTGAATACAGTGCTGAGTTTGTAATGTTTGCTACACAATATCGAATTCTTGATTAGGGCCAGGGAAGGTTTTGACTGTGGGTTTGGAATGGCAAGGCATGTGCTGTGGAGCTCCTCTAAGGTTAATGATTTGAGCCCTATAATATAAGTCTTTATAATGTCAACAGTACTGCCATGAGAGTCAATGCCATTGATTCTTATCAGATTTAACTGCAGATCTCTGTGGTTGCCAAACAGAGGCAGCAGTGCCCTGACCAAAAGCTCAGAGGGGCTGTGCATGGAGACCTGTGTGAGGAGGGGCTTCTCCATTCACGTTGGCAACAATGGGGGAGGGAGGGAGGGATGCATGCATGGGAGTTGTTGCTGACACTGGAGTTCCTGCTTAAGTGAAGCCCCTGCATGTGTGTCCTGCAACATCGCTGAGCCAGAACTCAGAAGTCCATCTTGCCCAGGCAAATGTAGATGATCTCAAGCACAATCCAGCCAAATGGGTTAAGCGTTTTGAGTGCAGCATGTACTTAACTCTGCCACAGTACTCAATAGACCATAAAAGTGTGCTTAACTTTGACTGGATCGTATGATCCAATGCAGATGTAACATTTCTCTATCTCTTAGCCATGGTTAAGAAACTGGGAGTGCTTCACTGGTGTGTGCCACCCGCTTTCCCTCCAGCATGCACTGTTTTTCAGCATTAACCACGTTAAACATCTCCTCAAAAGTTGATGCTCACCATGGCTAGCTCTAAATCATCAGTTAGAAGCAAGGTTAGGAGCTGGCTTTAACCAGGGTTTGCAAACTAAATATGGTATTAACTTTGGTGTAGATGTAATGCTAAACTTGGTTAATGCTGAAAAGGGTAGGGAGACAGGTGGCAGGAGCCTAGGCGTCTACCAACCTTTTAACCATGGATAAAAGATTGGGCAATATTCTAACTCTCCTTGGCCACAGTGTGCTTGTTCTGCCACTGCATTTGTGTTTAGATTTGTATATGTGTTTGTGTCACAGAACTGGCTGTTCACTTCAAACCGTGGTTTTAGTTCTTGTCTGTTTTACATGACAGCAGCACTTGAGATGCCTCCTGGCCCTCATGTCACCTCAGTGTCATGAGTGAGACTTAGCTGCTTGCTTAAAACATATCACTCCACAGGGAAAGCATTCTGAAGTGTCCCACTCAAGGTGTTTAATCTCTACAATAAGAGGTTCAGGCTCAGCATCTTACGCAGTGTCTCATGACTGGCGCCTCATGGATCCTTAATTAGAAACACACTTTTACGTACATGCTAGAATAATTTTTAAGAAAATCCTTGAGTATTAAAGTCCTTTTTTTTTTTTTAAACCCTGTATGCATTGAAGTTGTCAGAAAGGTGCCTCCCCAGCTGTGCCCTTTTGGTAAAGCTTAGTCTTGTGTTAATTCACGGGAACAATTGGATAAAATTGGGTATCTCTTCTCCAGCGGCTGGAATTGGCCAAGTCAAATATATTGCTTTATGGCTTTCAGTGTTTATTTTCTCTAGTTTGTGTAAATATCAGTGGAGACTTGAATTATGAAAACTCTACGAGGTGTGTGTGCTGTTTTCTGTCTTAAGAAAATTTGGGTACAGCTTTCTCAGAATGATTCATTGATGTATGCTGTGTATTTTTTGTGTTCTGGTGTTCTTGTGTTTTTTGTTTTGTTTTTAATGAAATGTACTTAACTCTATCCCGGTGCAAAAGTCTAAGGGTTGGGGCATAAATGCTGTGCTGTTTTTGTTTTTTAAGATTATTCCTTTTGCAATGTTGAGGCCTTTTCAACAAAATGGATTTTGCCATCGGTTTGGTACTACACAATTTATAATTACTGTGTAATTATAAAACTGCATTACATAAAGCATTGCTGTCTTAAGTAGCAGAGAAACTAAGGTTATTTGTGTCGCCGCCTCTTTGAATTTTAAGAGAAGGGCTTAGTTCACCAAACAGAAGCTGGCCAAACCCCTCTTTTCAGAGGGACGTGTACAGACCAAGCAATGCTTGGCTAGGTTGTGTCCAGTGGCAGGGATATATTTGGCCTAAGGGTGGTTTGCATCTGAATGTAAATGCCTGGCTGCTGGAAAGAGGAGCTGACGGACGGTGCAGTATTCTGTGTGTCTTCTAGAGAAATGTGCGCACAGTTGCCCAAGAGTGCTCTTGCGCAAATGCAAAAATCATACATGCACAGTTGCGTGGTGGACAGCCATTATTTCCAGTGGCCATGTATCATACAACTCAGTTCGTGCAATTTTTGCATTAGCACAAGAGCACTTCTGTGCAACTGTGCACACATTTCATTAAAAGGCACACACAAGACTGCTCAATATGTTGGCCAGTGAAAATTGCTCAGACATGTGCCCAAATGTATGCGTGCGATTGTTTTATTTAAAAGTTGTGAACTGAGTACTTACTTGGGTTTATGTTATTAATAAAACCAGCCCAAGCTTTGATCTGGCAGTAACCTTCCTCTTCATAAATAATTTACCTTTTGCCAAATGTTAGAAAAATGAATGAATGCTTTAAAAAAAAAAAAAAAACCACCCACATTTTGGGAGTTTATACTAAAATCTAGAATTAGAGATATCCAGCTACACAGAATAGTTGGGAATCAAGGTTGTATTTCAATCAAATGATGAGCATTTTTCTGTAAGTTGAATTGTAACTTCTTAAGAAAATCCCTCTTACAAACCAGAGGCAATAAAGTTCCAGCCCAATTGTCATGGTGAAATGTTCTCATTAATTATTTCAATTTGAAAAAGGAAACAAAAGCATGCTGAAGACTTTTTTTAAAAAAATCATGGTGGGGAGAAAGACGAGCGCAGAAAACTGCATACAGCATCCTGCAAGCCATGAATTGTGGAGACTTTGTTTGCACAACGGAGAGGTTCCTGTCCTCAGCCCATGGCACACTGGTTGGAAATTATTTTTTAGAGGTGGTTGCCACCATGTTTGTGGTTGGTTCATAGCTGCAGCATTATGACTCTTGAACAACCTGCTAAAACTCATTTCTTCGTGATTTTATAATGAAATTCCTCTGAAGGGTTTTACAAGATTTAGAGGCTGTTCACACAACCGAAAACTGGGTAGGATAAGTGTCCAACCCAGATTTGGGTGCTGTGCGTGCTCCAATGTTTGGTTGTGTGGGAGCAAACAACTAGGTAGGAGGAGAGAGAAGTAGGATTGTGTGGGAGATGGGAGCTGGATAGGACAGTGTTTCCTCCTACCTTGGTCATAAGAACAGCCCTGCTGGATCAGGCCCAAGGCGGCCCATCTAGTCCAGGATCCTGTTTCACACAGTGGCCCACCAGATGCCGCTGGAAGCCACAGGCAGGAGTTGAGGGCATGCCCTCTCTCTTGCCGTTACTCCCCTGCAACTGGTACTCGGGCATCCTGCCTTTGAGGCTGGATGCGGCCTATAGCCCTCCAGCTAGTAGCTGTTGACAGACCTCTCCTCCATGAAGTTATCCAAGCCCCTCCTCAAGCCATCCAGGTTGTTGGCTGTCACCACATCTCGTGGCAGAGGATTCCACAAGTTGAAGATGCGTTGTGTGAAAATGCTGCTGTCCTACCCAGCTCCAGTCTCCCACACAATCCTACTTCTCCCTCCTCCTACCTTATTGTTTGTTCCCACACAACCAAAAACTGGGAGCACCGCTGCCAAACCTGGGTAAGACGCTTGTCCTACCCAGTCTTCAGTTATGTGAACAACCTCTTAATGTAATTTTCTTTTAAATTGCCACAACTTTTGACAGTCACCTTTTATTTTAAAAACCGTCATGAACGAAAGCACTTGTCATCCCAGATAAGAATCTCCTGGGGGGAGGGGGGCAGGGGGCTTTGTCTTGTGAAGTCCATAGCCTCATCCCACACCGTGTTTGGCATTTGAAATTCTGCCTAAGATCAGGCTGCTCATCTCTGCCTTCTGCTAATTCTGTGATGGTGGTTGCAGCCAGTGCCTCGGAGAAAAGGAAGGAAGGTTGTGCCCTGCCTTTGTGAATCAAGGGCACCAGCAGCAGAGGCCAAAGCAAGGGGGGAGATCTCAGATGGGAGTGTTTTACAGCCCCCACTGAATTGAGGTGGGGTAGCTTGTGCTCCTTGGCTTAGTTCTGGCAGTGGGGCAGGATTGGGATAGGAAGGAGTTTGTGCAGAGGTAGAATGGTGCTAGGAAGCTAGAGAACAGTTTGTTCGTAATGCACACCCATCCTTACCACAGCACCCATGGGGAAGTGCAGGCATGTAGAGCTGACTGTGAAAGGAGCACAGCCATTCACACACTGCTACTTTATACAGCGTCTGACCCTTGGTCCATCTAGCTCAGTGTTGTCTACACGAACTGGCAGCGGCTTCTCCAAGGTGTCAGGCAGGGCTCTCTCTTGGCCCTGTCTTGGAGATGCTTCCAGGGAAGGAACTTGGAACCTTCGGAATGGAAGCACACAGGTGCTCTTCCCCATCATCGAAGGGGCATCACATGTCGGCTCCCATCCAAATGCAAACCAGGGTGGACCTTGCTTAGCAAAGGGGACCATTCATGCTTGCTGCCACAAGGCCAGCTCTCCTCCCTACTATCACTGTGCAGTTGCCTGTGCTCTCTCAGTGGGCAGGGCAGTGCCAGCCAGCCTAAGCCTCACGGGGCTGCTCTGGGAGAGTGGGACAAGCAATGCAGAGGTGGCAGCCATGACTTCTGCATTCGCACCTTTGCCCTTTCCCTTTAGGTGCTGCATTGGTGGGGGTTTAGCTCCATGGGTCTCTGCTGCTGATCTACTTCGAGAGGGCGCCAGCAAGTCTCCCAGGAGGTTTGCGCACCCAGAATTCAATCCTCCTTCCCAGGCACTCAGAGAGAGGTGAGGAATCGAGAGCTCCTCCCTGACCCGACTGGGCGGCCTCATTGGCCCTGAGCCGTCTTCCCTGCTGCCCAGAGAGGACACAAGCAGGCCAAGGCAGGAGCTGTGGCATCCAGGGACAGCTCTTGCCATGCCTTGCAAGCGCCACCAGCACGTGTCCCAGTCTGGACAAGTGAGCAGCGGCTGCCCTGTGCCCCCTTTCCTCTGAGTTGGAGGAGGAGGAGGAGGTGCTGCTAGTTGGACGCACGGCAGAGCCAAACTTCCCATGGGAGGAGAGCTGGGCTTGCGGCAGCAAGCGTGGGCTAAGCAGGGCTTGCCTTGGGATGGGGGGTGACAGGTGAGTGCTGGGATGTAGATTCCCCTTAGGGCAGGGCGTCGGCAACCCTGGCTCTCCCGCTGTTGTTGAAAGACAAGCCCCAGCATCCCCAACCACAATCATGGGAGTTGTCGTCCAGCAACAGGTTGCCTACACCTGCCTTAAGGGGATGGGGCCGCAGCTCCATGGCAGAGCATCCACATGCTTGCATGCAGAAGGTCCCAGGTCCAACCCCTGGCAACCTCTCTAGGTAAGACTGGGAGATACTTCTGTCTGAAACCTTGGAGAAGCTGCTGCCAGTCAGCATAGGCGATACTGAGCTAGATGGACCGATGGTCTGACTCAGTAGAAGGCAGCTTTCTATGTTCCGGTGAGGTTTCGGCAGCTGCTCAAAGGTGCCAAACCCTGATGCCAGTCTTGTTGTTAGAGAAACATGCATAGGGTTTCAGCCTAAATAAGAGTAACCATGCAAAACATCAAAGGAACAGAGCAAACCCATTAAAACGCTAACTGTTCTTTGTATAAGATGGCTTTGCTTGCTATTAAAAGGCAAAGGTTGGCCGCATTCACATGTAACACGGAACCGGAGTTGAATGGGCCAGAGCTTCCCAGTGCGTTACATGCGATTGAGGTTTGGTGTGGTGATGCACCTGAGGTTTCCAATTCCTGGCTCCAATCTGAACCCTCGGGTTGTGGTGTTCTGTCATTGCAGCCCAAGGTTGGACACAGCCTGTGTTGCATCCAAATGTGGAACTGCAGGCTGCATCTCCTTCAACTCCAGCTGTGATTGACTGTACATACTGTCCTTCAAGCAAGCAAGAAGCCCGCACAACCAATCCTCCCTCTCTACAGTCTCGCTGACTGCAAAAAAGATCGCTCTCTGTTATGTCCGATTTTGGACGGGGTGGAGTGGAACCACAGGTCCATTGGACCCATGATTCTGCATTACGTGTGAATGCAGCCATTATGTTACAGCTGGCAGAAGAGCCTTTGTTTCAACAGAAGCTGCATGTGTTTTACAGGCTGATTCTGTGCTTGTTTGCTTAGAAGTGAGTGATGCTGAGTTAAATGGTGCTTACTCCCAGGTAAGTATACCTAGGATTGCTGCCTTAGCACTGGACTACAGCTGGTATTTCCTCCTCCCTTTTTACCAAAGATCTCAACTCATTTTTGTAAAGTAAACTTGTGGAAGGGGGAAGCATTCTGAGAGCTTTAAGTTAAGGCTATGCCAAAGATCTGGTTTCACAAAGAATCCTGATTTTTAAAAAAGATAGACCAGTTTTCCCAAACCCTATTGGTAGAGGGTTGCAGTCATCTAGCAGGAAAATTATATTGGAGCAGATGAAAACTTGTGCCATTAAGAGTTGTTAGCCCTTATACTGCCGCAGGACTGCTTCCTGAAAGACTTGTAACTTTTTAATATATATGCCAAAATGTATACTCTTCTCACATTTTGGAGGTTGTACACAGAAAATATAGATTACTAGTAGCTGACCAGGCAAAGTTGTTTTGCATAGATTATCCTTATAGGAGAGTTCAAACATTGAATTGATGTAACTGAATTTATTAGTGTGCTTGCCAAAGGGAAGTAAAAGAACAGTTTGAAATTTGTAGGATTTCAACCCGCAGCATAGCAAGGATGCTGGCGGCCCCTGTCCAGGTTGATGGCAGCAGCCCCCACCATTCTAGCCACTCCCCCTGCATCTGACGCCAGACGCGGGGCATGGCCACGATAGCAAACAGGGCTGCATGCCCCGTTTAGAAGTAAAATTCTGCCAGCACCCCATTTGCAGCATGGCCCAGATGGCTTCCCCCTTCTTGCAAAAGCAGGGAGAGGCGTTCCCGGCCAGGCTCGGAGCTCAGGGCTGGCTGAAACTTCACAAAAGTGCCATCCTGGCCATGTTGCAAATGGGGCACTGGCTGAATTTTACTTCCAAATTGGGCACGTGGCCCGATTTGCTAATGTGGCCACGCTCCCTGCACCTGACATCAGACCCAGAAGTGTGGCTGGGGCACTAGGCATGGTGCCTGGGGTGTGGCGGCCAGGGTTCTTTGAACCCTTTCGCTCAATGGCTGCTACACCCCTGATTTCAACTTCAAATATTATTCATTTTATTGAATAATTGCCATATATGGGAAATTTGAATCATAGCATGTTTAGGAACATAGGAAGCTGCCATATACTGAGTCAGACTATTGGTCTATCTAGCTCAGTATTGTCTACCCAGACTGGCAGTGGCTTCTTCAAGGTTGCAGGCAGAAGTCTCTCTCAGCCTTATTTTAGAGATGCTGCCAGGGAGGGAACTTGAAACTTTCTGCTCTTCCCAGAACTCCATCCCCTAAGGGGAATACCTTACAGTGCTCACATGTGGTCTCCCATTCAAATGCAACCAGGGCAGACCCTGCTTAGGTAAGGGGACAAGTCATGCTTGCTACCACAAGACCAGCTCTCCTCTCCTAATCTAAGATCTGCTTCTCTTTGGCATGTCCTTTTGGAATTATTGATCTGATCGTTAAGGGTTAAAAAATCTAAGAACAATAACAGTTAAAATATGATTCTGTTCAAAATTTATTCTAAAAATGCCATATTTTAAAAAATGTATATCAAGCATATTCCACTGTAAAAAGCAGTGCATTCACAGTCAATTTGAGTAGCAAGATTGTGTGTGCAAAATTTGGTATTTGTAGGTCACTAGAAAGTATGACTCTATTTTGCACAAACATACAAATTATTAAATATATAATAATAATTGAGGTTTTTATAAATATATATATTTTTGCAAGGAAGGTGACATCAAAAATTGAAAGGGGGAAATGCCAAAAGTTATAGAATAACAAATTAAAAGTGTTAGGAAAAAGGCAATCCATGTTGCTTTTGATAAAGCCTGTTATTAATGTATGGTTTCACTGATAAAACAGATATTTGTTTTAATAAATGCATAATAAATCCCCATAGCCGTTATTTTGAGTAAGATGTGCAGTTTTTGGTAACTTTACACATTATGGTGTGACACCCTACAGGTGGTTGCAACCAATCATAGCTCCCAAACAACAGTACCTGTTTGAGACATGAATGTATTGCTTACATGTTACATTTCCAAATGCATACTCCAGAATCTTAGGTGTCCTTCTACCAGGGATTCTCAACCTTGGGTCCCCAGATGTTATTGGACTTCAACTCCCACAATCCCCAACCAAAGGCCACTGGGGCAGGGAATTATGGGAGTTGACGTCCAATAATATTTGATGACCCAATGTTGAGAATCCCTGTTCTAAACAACGTGAAGTGGCTCTTGGATTCCTAACACAGGCTGCCATCAGAGAAATCTAATTACAAATGCCAGATTTCATCTTTTAAAAAGGCTTTATTAGCAGGTTAATGGTATTAGAGGACCAACTGCTCCCTGGTGCCTTTGCACGCACACAAGGTTTCTGTCTTCTAAATCGTCACTGCTTTGTTGACTCTAGAGGTCCTCCTAAGCAGGTCCTACTGCTTAGAACTCCTAAGCAGTAACTAGAGGCAATTCACTAGGTGAAGGTTTCCCAAAGGTTAACTGCAATCTCTTCCCAGCATTGCATTGGTAAAGGTGCTCATTACCTCAACCTGAATGATGCAAGAATATTGGTTGTAACTTTTGCTAAACCTGTTCCTATCGTGCCCTCTTCTTTTACAATAAAAATTGGCACAAACCTATTTGTCAGTTAAAGAAAACCACAAACCACCAGCGGCCATCTGTGGTTTTGGTATTTGTTTTGTCTAGCACAAATAACTGCAAAATAAACATTGTATCAAGTTTCATATATATGGTAGGGATGTGCATGGAACCGGTTTGGATGGCGGCCGGTTCTACCAATTCAATGGCGGGATGTGTGTTTGCTGCTTTAAGAGCGAGGGAGGGTGCACTTACCCCTCCCTCCGCTCCTCCCCTGCCAGCACTCCTTTTTTCTAAAGTCCATCAGAGCGGCAGCATAGCTCCCTGCTGCCCCCGTTTACTGGATACAACCAAAAATATCCGATGCGCCTGTGTGCACCCCCCTGCCATCGAACCACTCCCGCCTGGTTCAGTGCTTGAATCATTCTCTTATTTGGGTATAGGATAAGTGTAATAGGAACATCGGAAGCTGCCATATACTGAGTCAGACCCTAGGTCCATCTCGCTCAGTATTGTCTACACAGACTGGCAGCGGCGCCTCCAAGTTTGCAGCCCTATCTTGGAGATGCCAGGGAGGGAACTTGGAACCTAGATGCTCTTCTCAGAGTGGCTCCATCCCCTAAAGGGAGTATCTTACAGTGCTCTCACATCAAGTCTCCCATTCATATGCAACCAGGGTGGAGGTGTATCTACCAGTTTTCTCCTGGATCTGTCCCTGGGCATTCTGGGAACAATGGGAACAGTCTGAACTTCAGCCTTGTTGTTGTCTTTGATTAAGGGTCCCATGCTTGATTTAGTCCCAGGAAAGGTGGTGCCTTTATTCAAGAGAAACTACTCGTGCTGCAATACTAATCACGCATCCAAATGATGCTATCTTCATATCATTGTTACAGGCTTGCTCTTTGCCCTGCCAATGACACAGATGTGGTTGTCCAAAGCTACCGACAAGGCCTTTTCAGTGGAGGGCCCCTGTCCTTGGCATGCCCTCCCAGGTACTTCATTAGTTCCCCTCCTTGATTAATTTTAAAAACTTGAATACTCTTTTTCAAAATGCATTTTAAAAACTGGCTTTAATCAAACTTCCAATTTTAGCCCTGTCTTATATTGGTCACCATACTATTTTTGCTGCTTGTCTGTTTTTATGTCTGTTTCTTTAATTTAATTCTTATCTTATATAGCTTTGGTGGGAGTTGGACTCCAATTGCACCGGATCCGATGAGATGATGGAAGCTTCGTCTTGTGATGTCATCTGGGATACTTTTGAGCCTAATGAGGACATGGACAGAATTCTCTCTGGTATGGGTGCTGTGACTTGTAGCTTGGTTCCTTGCCCCTCCAATGGAAGATCCTGGCTTCAGGAGTTAGTGAATTCTTCTCTTCGTGAGGAGTCTGTGCTGGCAGCCTTAAAAAAAGGCTGTGGTGCGCCCACTTTTGAAGAAGACTTCTCTCGATCCTGAGGTCCTTGATACTTATAGACCAATCTCCAATCTTCCTTTTGTTGCGAAGGTTTTGGAGAAGGTTGTATGTGCCCAGCTTGAGAGAGCTCTGGTTGAAGCTGATTTTCTAGATCCTTGTCAGTCGGGTTGCAGGCCATGACGTAGCATAGAAACAGCACTGGTCAATGACTTGTATCGTGGCCTTGATGAGAGTAGCGCCCCTCTCTTGGTCCCTTTAGTTTTCTCAGTGGCTTCCGATACCATCAGCCATGGTATCCTTCTGGCGCATGGGTTGGGTACTGGGGGCACTGTTTTGCAGTGGTTCCGTTCCTTTCTCAGTGGGTGCTTTCAGTCAGTGTGCGTTGGTGGCAAGTGCATTGGTGGCAACTCTTTTGTGGGGTGACTCAGGGCTCCGTTCTCACACCCATTCTTTTTAACATCTACATGAAACCGCTGGGGCAGGTCATCTGTCAGTTGGAGTGAGATTCCATCAATATGCCGATGATACTCAGCTGTATATTGCCACCCCAGGCCACTCCAGAGATGCCATTTCTGTGCTTGCCCAGTGACTGGAGGCTGTCAGGGTCTGGATGGGCCAAAACAAGCTCCAACTTAATTCCTCCAAGACTGAGTTGCTTTTCCTTACTCCTCGATCTGGCCAGTTGCTGAGTCGGAGTCTCTCCCTGGATGGGGTTGCACTGCCCATGAACGAGGTGGTCCACGATTTGGGGGTCTTCTTGGACTTGCGGCTCCTGCTCAAGCAGCAGATGGAGGCCACGGCCAGAGGTGCTTTGCCCAGCTTCGGCTGGTCCACCAGTTGCGACCACATCTTGGTAACGGTAACTCATGCCCTTGCCATCTTTTGACTGGATTACTGTAATGCGGTCTACCTGGGTTTGCATTTGAAGATGACCCAGAAGCTTCAATTGGTCCAGAATGTGGCTGCCCACCTGCTTATGGGTGGTAGGAGATATTATAGTCCGACACCTCTCTTGCAGTCACTGCACTGGTTACCTATTTGCTTCTGGGTCCAGTTCAAAGTGCTGGTTCTCACCTTTAAAACCCTTCAGGGCTTAACACCTGCTTACCTTCAGGACTGCCTCTCCTGGCCAATCCTGTCCCATCCTGTGAGATCTTCTCAGGTTGCCCTTCTTTCGATCCCTGGTCTCAGAGAGGTCCATAGTACTAGGGCCCATGGAAGGGCTTTCTCTGTTGCTGCCCCTTCACTTTGGAATTCTCCCCCCCTCCTCAAGATTCAGTCTGCCTCCTCTCTTTCAGCCTTTAAAATCTTATTGAAGACATTTCTTTTCCGCCAGGTGCTTGCCCTTTTAATTATTATTTTTCTTTTAAATCTCAGATGCTGTTCTTGTTTGTACACTGCCCTGAGTCTGTGGATTGGGCGGTATATTGAATCTCTTAATAAATAAATAAATAGATAAATAAATAAATAAATAAATAAATAAATAAATTGTATATTCTGCTCTTCCTCCAAGAAGCCAGAGCACTGTACATGGCTATGTTTAACCTTGCAACAACCCTGTGAGCTAAGAACATAAGAACAGCCCTGCTGGATCAGGCCCAAGGCTGATCTAGTCCAGCATCTTGTTTCACACAGTGGGCCACCAGATGCCGCTGGAAGTCTACAGGCAGGAGTGGAGGGCATTCTCTCTCTCCTGCTGTTACTCCTAGATGGGTTAGGCTGAGAGATATGTGACTGGCCCAGAGTCACTCAGTATGTTTCAGGGCTGAACAGGGATATCTCCCTGATCCTAGTCCAACACTCTAACAGCCACAGCATGGGCTGCAAACAGCTCATGAATGAAGGACATCTGCTGCAAAATCTGCACTCGAATTGCTGATTCAATTGAATTCTATACAACAGTTCAATGATCTGCTTCTAATAGCAGGAAGCAACCTTTTGATAACCCTTGTGTTGGAACTATGTAAGAGATTCGGTCTTTGTAATCAGTATACTCTTCGCTTTAATAATCTTGGTCTCCTGGTGTTTTAATGGTGAGGTGGAGGTTGTCAACTTTGTCTATACAGACTGAGAATTTGTAGTGATGGAAGGGAATTATGATAAGAATAAATGCTGTTAAAATTGTTCAAACTAGCTGAAACCGCACAGAGCATCTGTGTGCTAGGAGTTGGTTGCTCTCCTTGACCCCTGCCACAACCCCTGCTTTATTGCTCAGTGTCAGCCACCCTCTCTCAGCAGCCCCTCCCCACCCACCCGCCACTCACTCACCTCCTCCCTGCTCCTCTTCCCTATCTGCATATGGAATCCCCACTGCCCAATCACCACGGTGCTTCGGCTCTGTTACCTCTGATTGGTAAAGCATTGTGTGTGCAGGGCTTGCCACATACAACCTTAGCGTATATATATGTGTGTGTATATATAAATATCAACCTGTGCAGAGCATCTGTGCACTAGTACTTGATTGCTCCCCACACCCCCTGCCACAGCCCTCAGAGATCTCCACACCCTCACCTGAGCTGCACTCCTGCTCCTCCTCCTCCATCCCGTTGCTTCCACGCCCCTCACCCCTCTTGGTCACTCCTCCATCCCCCCTCACAGCTCTTGGTCACAGCTACAGCATTGCTGGCGCCCATTGGCCAAGCTGCAGCCTCCTATCACCAGAGACCTCTCCATATTAGCAGCAGCAGTGGTTGACTGGGCCCTTTCTCACCGCCACAATGGCCATGGTTGCTCATTCCCCTCAGGCTGCTGACAGGCCCGGGCCCGCCCCTTGCCTGCCTGCCTCCCTCTGAAAATGGCAGCCCCAAACAGCAGTGGTAGTTGACCGGACTCTTCCTTGCTGCCAGTGCCTTATCCCTGCCAGGCTGCTGACAGGCTTGGGCCCATCCCTCGCCCTTCCTTCTGTCTCTCCTCCACTTCTTCTCCCCCTTCTCTTCATGTTTTTTCTCTCTCTCCCTCCCTGAGTTCAGTGATCTTGTTTCCTCATCTAATGCACACAAGGGCAGCCTCCTTCTTCTGAAAGGGCTCTTTCCTCCCTCACGACCCTTCTCTTCGCAGACCCTTGCCTGCCATCCTTTTATTTATATAGACTGACAGACAGATAGATTCTTCTCCTGTACAATCAAAAACATCTTCAGACCAGTAACAGTTGCATTCCAACTGACGTTAATCTTCAGACCAGTAACAGTTGCGTTCCAACTGACGTTAACCATCACAGGCTCCTCCTCCTTATCTGCATATGGAATCCCCGTTGCCCAATCACAATGGTGCTTTTGCTCTCACAGGCTCCTTCTCCCTATCTGCATATGGAATCCCCACTGCCCAATCAGGTGCTTCGGGTTTCGAACTCTTGCGAGAGCAGCCACAAATGAGATTAGCCACGGGTGTGCCTTAGAGGATTAAATATATAGAAGATACTAGCTTAACTCACACAGAGCACCTGCGTGCTAGTACTTGATTGCTCCCCTCACCACCACCACCTTGCCTCAGCCCCCTCACCTCAGAGATCTCTCCACCCTCACCTGAGCTGTGCTCCTGTGCCTCCTGCACCATCCCATTGCTTCCACCCACTTCACCCTTCTTGGTTGTGGCTGTGATGTTGCTGGTGCCGATTGGCCAAGCCATAACCCCCTCACCCAGCTCCTGCTCATCCCTGAAGGAGCAGCAGCTGCTGACCAAGCTCTTCCTCATTCCTGCTGCCATAGCCACTGTGCCTGGGCCCATCCCTCACCCTTCCTTCTTCTCTCCCTCACAACCCCTTTCTTTGCAGACCCCTGCCCACTAACAGTTGCATTCCAACCACCACAGGCTCCTCCTCCCTATCTGCATATGGCATCCCCACTGACCAATCCGGTGCTTTTGCTCACAAACTCTTGTGAGAGCTGCCACACACAGGATTAGCCACGGGTGTGCCTTAGCAAAATATATATAAAGAAGAAGAGAGAAGATTATCTCTGCTTCTTGGACATCTATTCAGTGTACTGGAGGACAGGCTAGAATGACTTTAAATCAATCATTCAATCAATAGAAATAGAGTACTACTCCTGAGCATGTGTTCATCATGTGTGATGAGTAAGTGCTTCTTATTTTGCTGTGAACCTGTATGTGCCAGCAACTGGCAGTTCTCTCCTCCTTCCAACTTCCCAGTCTTCACTGTGGCATTTATTTTTAAAGTCCCAGGCTGAATTCTCATGACCCAAAGATTAGCCCTTGGCAAAGTTGCTTCTTCCTCCATTCCATGATGAGGGGTTTGGAGGGAAATAGCTAGGAAATGGGGCCCCACGAGAACAACCAGACCACATATTTGCTGCCATGAGCCTTAAACTCATCACCGATTTTTCAGTGTACAAATCGGCCCTTACCTCAGCTTCCTTGTGTGTATGTTTGCTGTTATGTTGCTAGCAATTCATGGTTTGAGCAATTTAACAGGGTTAAGCATGCTCAGCTGCATGGTTAATCCCCTGGCATGTTAACTGTCAGCAGGGCTCTGAAAAAGACTTCCTCCTTGATGAAGCTGATCTCACACCTCATAGAATGGAGCTAGCGAAAGGGAGTAGCATCTCCAAGGGGGTTGGGAAGACTCTTGCCTGTAACCTTGGAGAGCCGCTGCCAGTCAGTGCAGACAATACTAAGCTAGATGGACCCATGGCCTGACTCAGCATTATGCAGCTTCCTATGTTCCGATAAGCTTAGCGAATAAGGTTAAGTTCACAGTGCAGGATAAAGCGTGATGTAGTGGTTAGAGTGCTGGATTAGGACCGGGGAGACCCGAGTTCAAATCCCCATTCAGCCATGAGACTTGCTGGGTGACCCTGGGCCAGTCACTTCTCTCTCAGCCTAAACTACTTCACAGGGTTGTTTTGAGGAGAAACTTAAGTATGGAGTACACCGCTCTGGGCTCCTTGGAGGAAGAGCGGGATATAAAATCTAAAAAATTTAATAAATAAATAAATAAATAAACAAATAAATAAAAAATAAAATAAAATAAAATAAAATAAAGTATAGGTGTGCCTAGAATAGGTGTGCCTAGAACCAGTTGCAGGGGAGTAATGGCAGGTGAGAGGGCATGCCCTCAACTCCTGACTGTAGGCTCCCAATGGCATCAGGTGGGCCACTGTGCGAAACAGGATGCTGGACTAGATGGGCCTTGGGCCTGATCCAGCAGGGCTGTTCTTATATTCTTATGTTCTTAATGGCTGCAGCCCATTGCTGAGAGTCTGAGCAAAGCTGATCTTTCAGATTTCCTGTCTCCAGAAGCTGATTTGATGAAGATACATACTGAATGCTTGAAGTACGGAGGTGCAGTGAAGGCCATTGCTTCTGTTTTGATTTGAATGGAGCTGGCTTTTAAAGTGCACAGAGAGCTAAGAGGAACTGAGGAGTTCTGTGTGCCGAGTCTCGGAGGAGGCCAATGGCCCTTAGCTACCTTGGGAGAGGAAGTCCATTTCCCTCGGCTGAGAGAGTATGTCCCACTGCAAACTCTGTGGTCAGCTGCTTTAGAGCAATGTCCTGGCAACATCCTCCCTGTGGAGAGTTTGAATGGAGACAGTGTGTTGAAGCATGGGTGAGGGCTGCTTCGTGGGTCTGATGTTTCCAAAATGGAGAAACTCCGTTTAAGTAGAGAAAACCTGCACACAGCCCATCAGCAACTAGAGGGCTGCTTTGAGAACGCCATGACTCCCCCAAACCCCTGCTGCCAGATCCTCTTGTCACAGCTGCTGCTCTCACCCACTCTTGGTCTGGAAGGGGGATTCGAGGCAGCACCCCATAAGGAGCTCGTTGGGCCTCTGATCTCGATCTCTCTCTCTCCTCCCCCCCATTTTGTCCTGTCCCACGGAATGGAAGTGTCCCCCCCCACTATAACAGAGAATGGATGATTGTTCTAAGAGCTAATGCATGCATTTTCTTTCTTGAAACCGCTATTGTGCATCCTGTTAAAGCACCACATAGTGACAGAATACAAATGTTAATGTTGTACATCCGGGAAGCAGCACTCGGCCATTCCAATCCACAGCTGCCTGTTTACACCAAACTCTGCTTAAGCAAAACTCTAGGCAATGCGTTCCAGAAAGGCACCAGAAGTGGGGAAATGCTGACTCTTTACTTATGCGCCCATGTTCCCACTGAAATAGCTCACGTTTCCATTGAAACAATGCTTGTGTGTCAAGTCCCCCAAAATGGGTTTTGACCGCCATTTTGTGGTGGGGGAGAAGAGACTGCTGTGCAAATAACTGTATGCATACTTACCTGGCTGTAAACTCCAGAGCAAGCATCTCCAGGGCTGAGTCTGGCTTTTGTAATTGAGCCAGACCAGTTTTAGATGTACCGTCCATCTCGACTAGCACCTGCCCTCTGGGGTTTGGGGGTAGAGCTACAACTTGATAGGTGGCAGTGGGTGCATTGAACCCAGGCTCTTCTCAGTGCCAGGCCAGTGCCTCCATTTATGGAGCGATGGGGCCTGCTGGTCTCTTTGCTTAACCCTCTTCATCTAAAGTCTGCTTTAAGTAACTGGGGTATTGTGTGCAATATTGTACACCTTACGGTGCCAATCCCCTTCCACCCCAAGAGGGGAACTTGAAGTTTAATGGGGACTATTGGGCCACATACTTTTAATTCCACTGCAAATAGTTATAACTTTTGTCTTCTCCAGTCAGTTAGAAACCTGTTAAATATGGCAACCAGGAAAACCATCTGATCCAATCCAGCAAAACAGACCTACACAAGAATTCCCCACTACAGAAAGGACGACTGCTGCAAGTTCGATGTGCATTTGATGGAGATGTTGAGTAAGCATCTGCACGGCTTCTAGTAGGAGGTGCACCTAAATGCAAGATCTAATGAAAGCCATGCGGTATGAACAGGCAGCATTCGCCTTTGGAGGCGCACCCAAGTTCTGGGGCAATTTGACGCAGCTCCTTAAGTCTGGTGAGATTGTATCCACAGTGCAAGTTACCTCTGTATAAATTCACATGGTGGCCAATGTACAGCAGCAAGAGAGCAGCTTAACAGAATTTCCCAACGAACTGCACCAGTACGGCAGGGAAGGAGTAATTGTCAGTGCCCTCGTCTTGCCCGTGAAGCTTTCTATGCCATCCCCAAATATGTCCCTGACAGTTGTGCAGACCTTGGGGAGATATTTTTAGGTGACACAGAAGGCTTCCTGGGGAAGGGGAGGGTGCAAAATTTGCCACTTCCCTGCTGGTGTTGGTTGGGAAGTTCTGTTAGGCTGCTGTCTCGCTGCCCCAATGCAGCCTTGCTCTGTATGTCAGATGGTGCATTTATATATTTATGTTGAATGAGGTCTTAATTGTCTGGTGGTAGACATTTCTAGAACCTTCTGTGACTGTGAAACAGGCACACTCATCCCTTGCCAATCATGGTTTCCCCAGTCATGGCTTTGAGTATTCCACAACTGGAAAATCATGACCAGTCTCGCCAACCACCACCCAAGTATCCATGGCTGGTGAGATCTTTTTGTGATGGGACGGGGGGTTTCTGTGATGGGGTGGGATCAGAGGTTGAATCTGCATACTCCTCTTGCTGACCCTGCCGACTCCTCACGACTTAAAGTGCCGTGGAGTGATTTTGCGGGGTTACATTCCCCCCCCCCAAGAGGTTCAGTCTGCTCACTCCTCTTGCTGAATTTTGGCCATTGTAAGGGATTTTTGGGGGCCAATTTTCTAGTATTTTTTCCTTTATTTTTAGGTATTTCCATGACCGTGATTCCCCTAACCCCGTTTCCCATTGGTTTTAATACCTCATCAACCACAAATTTGCTAATCGCAGGGTTTTCCAGGAATAGAACCCTCGCAGTTGGCAAGGGATAATTATGTTGTTGGGATTACTATATGTTGCTTCTGCACTACTGAAGTTGCGTGTCCTTATTAAAAGCAGCTGTCAGGGTTAAAGGAACAGGTATGTCTGGTGGCGCAGTGGTAAAACTGCTGTGGTAAAACTGCTGTGGTAAAACGCAGTGGTAAAACTGGTGGCGCAGTGGTAAAACTGCTGCCCTGTAACCAGAAGGTTACAAGTTCGATCCTGACCAGGGGCTCAAGGTTGACTCAGCCTTCCATCCTTCCGAGGTCGGTAAAATGAGTACCCAGAATGTTGGGGGCAATATGCTAAAATCATTGTAAACCGCTTAGAGAGCTCCGGCTATAGAGCGGTATATAAATGTAAGTGCTATTGCTATTGCTATTGCTATGTCGCCTGGGAGTGCTTCTGGACCCAGGCCTTACCTTGGTGTCTCAGGTGGAGAATAAGGCCAGGAGTACTTTCTATCAACTTTGGTTTATACGACAGCTGGTTTTGTTCCTTGAAGAGAATGATCTCAAAACTCTGGTGCACTCACTGACCCCTTCCCAGCTTGACTACTGCAATGCACTGTACTTGGGTGTGTAGCTTTTTTTTTTTTTTTTAACTTTAACTTTAACTTTAAAGTTAATTGGTCTCCAGGGTGTCTCCAGATTGGTCTCCAGGGTTTCTCGGAGAGACCATATTAGGCCTGTTTTAAAACTGGCTGCCAATACGTTTCCAGGCAAAATACAAAGTGCTGGTCATTACCTTTAAAGCCCTAACAACTTAGGACTGAGTTACCTAGGAGAGCACCCTCTTCAGTATGATCCCCACCGCACTTTCAGGTCAGCAGGAGAGGTCTGTCTCCAGCTGCTAACAGTTTGCCTGGCAATGATCAGGCCTTTGCCTGGGCTCTAGAATGAACTCCCTATGGATATTAGAGGCTTAAGAGTCTTAGCAGCCTTTAAAAGAGCACTAAAAACTTATCTTTTTAGCCTGGCCTTTAGTGATTACTGACATGATTTTAAACTGGTTTTAATGAGTTATTTGTTTTTATATTTGTGTACTGCTTAGAGCCATCTGGGTGAGGCAGTAAAAAAATACCTACCTACCTACCTCTTATGTCTACTTAAGCCCTAAGGATGCAATGAAGGGGACAAGCCCCCAGGTTTCAGGTTTGCTCACAAGACTAAATTCCTTGCCTGACAGCATGTATCTTTGGGCAGTGGGTTTGCCTTCTATCTGTTCGAAGCACACAGAAGTTCTGAGGGACTGCATGGGACATTCTCAGTGAAGCTAGCCGGGGGTAGGTTTGCCTAGGGGCAAAGAGATGGGTCAAAGATAATCCTTCCACCCCTTTCTAGGATTCTGCCAGTGCAATTTTGCAGCATTCATTACCCATTAGTCACTGGGGGGTTGAGAGTCAGTCTTAGAGGAGCAAGTGTGAATAGTCCCCTTTACTAAGCAGGGTTTGCCTTGGTTCCCATTTGGATGGGTGACAACATGTAAGCACTGTCTGCTTAAGATACTTCCCTTAAGGAATGGAGCGGCAGCTTGCTGGTAAAGCATCCAGTTTCCGTGCAGAGGGTCCCAGGTTCAATCCCTGGCAGCTAGGGATGTGCACGGAACCGGTGGGTTCGATCGGTTTGTGTACGGTTCAACCAGTGGGTGGTTCTGCCGGTTCGAAGGCAGGGGTGCAGCTTTAAGGGTGGGGGAGGGTGCACTTACCCCTCCTGCTGCTTCCCCCCCGCCGGTGTCCAATTTTAGTAAAGCTCATCGAGGCGGCAGTGTATGAGATTTATTATTATTATTATTATTATTAATTCAATTTCTATACCGCCCTTCCAAAAATGGCTCAGTGCCATTTTACCAGCTTTACCGCCCTTCCAAAAATGGCTTTAGTAAAAAAACCACAGTGTAC
Source organism: Hemicordylus capensis (assembly GCF_027244095.1). Lineage (NCBI taxonomy): Eukaryota > Metazoa > Chordata > Lepidosauria > Squamata > Cordylidae > Hemicordylus > Hemicordylus capensis. Next base: position 346,124,080 of record NC_069659.1, on the reverse strand, counting down.
GAGCTTTAGAAAAGCTTGTCGGGGCGCCTCCATTTACTGGAACTACTCAGAGGTATTTGGCAGGCGCATGAAATACTTCTGGGTAGTTCCAGTAAATGGACAACAGGGAGTATGCTGCTGCTCCGATGGGCTTTATTAAAACTGTATGCTTGGGGGTGGGGGAAGTGGTGGGAAGGGTAAGTGCACCCTTCCCCGCCCTTAAAGCTGCACCCCCGCCTTCGCACCGGTTCGGAGGCCCATGAAGCCCCTTTGAGCCTACCCCACCCAGTTCCGTGCACATCCCTACTGGCAGCATCTCCATGGAGGGCTGGGAAAGACTCCTGCTTGGAGCCTTGGAGGGCTTCGGCCAGTCAGCGTCGCAGATAGCACTGAGCGAGAGAGACCAAGGAGTTCCTAGGCAATGAAATAAGCCGAGTCAGTTAGAAGTCAAGAGTTTTATTCAATAAATATAATTTCTATAAACTTTTGCAGAACAACTTATAGACATAGCAGTACAGTAAGCGCGCTGTCGTAAACTCTACGAACAAAAACGGCAGAGATGGCCACAGTGCCTGCGGTCAAAAGTCCTTGGTACTGATTATTGCTCTGGTTCCAATGGTTAGTGCTTCTACCATGCCTGCCTTGCACCGTTTTTAGTCAAAACACTCCGGCTGGCAGTGTACATTCCATGCTCCTTGCAACTGTCCTCTTCAGTGAGCATGAATGCAGCTGCCGCCCCCAACCATGCTTGCTCTTCAGAACCGAGAATCCCGGGGGCTCATGGTTGCTTTATGCACATCAGAAATATTCAACAGGAATTAAAATCAAGCAAGTTTCACGAAGCACAGTCTTTGGCATAGTAAGAATGTCTCTTGTATCTGAAACAAACTTCATTAAAAAAACAACAAAAAAACCCAAACCTCTCCTGGCTTTGTGAAAAGGAGTGTGTACATTTTTAATCCCACACTGCTAAAAAACAAAAGGGCTCCTTTGAAATGGCAATTCCTTCTGGAAACAAGGAGCAGAATTAATTCGTAGTCTCTTATCACAAATACAAATTTGGCTCTAAGCCAGAGACTGTGTTTAAATCCCACTGAAGTAAATGGGCCTTGATTTCCCACTGGAGTGCGGTAGGACTTCAGCATGGATTCCTTCGGGCCATGGAACAGGGCCAGAAGGAATTTTAGAAGCATCTGTTTCCTAATAGGACATCCTATACCTCTGGATGCTTTTTAATCACTATCGCCTATTATCTATCAGGCATTATGGAAGTTCAATATAAACATACAGTAAGCAAATGGACAAGATACCCAAAGTAACTGCACTCTCCAAATTACTGCTGGTGTTGTATGTCAAATCCCACTGCTGACACCCTGTTGTTTGCACCCAGCAAACATATAGAGATAACTGACATGGAGGCAGGATACCACACACACACACACACACACACACACACACACACACACACACACACACACACACACCCCCCTACCTTTTTACTTGGTCAGAATCAGTAGGCAACTGGGCTTACATACATAGCTGCCTGTTTTTATACCTAGACAGTGCTAAAGTAAGCTTATACATGAGTGGTCCTCAAACTTACATATGAGTAACAATCTCTACTCATGGTAAGAGCATTGGCTAGGCCAGTAGTCTTCAACTTTTTCAGACATCACCAGCTGGAGGTGGCTTATAGCCTCCAGACTAGTAGCCATTGATAGGCCTGTCCTCCATAAATTGGTCTGAATCCCCTTTAAAGCCATCCAAGCACATGGCTAGGGATGTTCCTGAACCACGGTTCAAAGCATGGCTCGAGCACTTTGAAGGAAATTAGAAAGGAAACTAAGCTGGAAGGAGTGGTGGAGAACAGGTAATCCCCTGCTCCCCATTTTCTTAAAGTTCCCTAATTTCCCTCGAACTGAGGTTTGGGCACATCCGTATTAGTGGCCATCAACACATCCTGTGGCGGAGAAGCCCATAGACTAATTATGCACTGTGTGACAAAGTACATCCTTTTGTCAGTCCTAAACTTCCTGGCCATCAGTTTCATGGGATGACCCCCAGTTCGAGTGTTGTAAGTGAGGGAGAAACATTTCTCTACTTCATGCATAATTTCATACAGCTCTATCATGTCCCGCTTTAGTTCCTCTTTTCCAGACTAAAAAGCCCCAGATGCTGTAAGGAAGATGCTGCAGGCCTCTGATAATTTTGGCTGCCCTCTTCTCCAACTTTTTCCAGGTCTACAATGTCCTCCTTAAGATACAGTACTCTAAATGTGGATGCACCATAGTTGTGCATAAGGGCATAATAATATTAGCAGTTTTATTTTCAGTCCCCTGCCTAATGATCCCTAGCATGGAATTGGCCTTTTTCACAGCTGCCATGCACTGAGTCGACACTTTCAACAAGCTGTTCTCCATGACCCCAAGATCTCTCTCCTGGTCAGTCACTGCCAGCTCAGATGCCATCATTGTATATGAGAAGTTGGGTTTTTTTGCTTCAATATGCATCACTTTACACTTGCTTACATTGATCTGCATTTGCCATTTTTGTCACCCACTCCCACGGTTTAGAGAGATCCTTTTGGAGCGCCTCACAATTGGTTTTGGATTTCAGTAAACTAAATAGTTTAGTGTCATTTGTAATTGTGACCACTTCATTGCTTGCCTAAACATATAGATCATTTATGAGCAAGAGCACTATTCCCAGGACAGATCCTTGGGGGAACCACACTTCTTACTTCCCTCCAACTGCCCATTTATTCCTACCCTCTGTTTCCTGTCCTTCAACCAGTTACCAATCCACAAATGAACCTGTCCCAGTCCCCTTATTCCATGACTGCTAAGTTTGCTCAAGAGCCTTTGATGGGGAACTTTGTCAAAAGCTTTTGGGGAGTCCAAATATACCATGTCTACCAAGTCGCCTTTATCTACATGCCGGTTGACACTCTCAAAGAACTCCAGAAGGTTAGTAATCCACCCTGGGCACCCTTCACCAGAGCTTCCTTCTGTGCTACTGAAGACCAAAGGAAGTTAGAGGGACTAACCGATCATTCGCCCTTTTCTTCCAGCAGTTCAGAGCAGAGAGCGCAGGTCCAAGGGGAGAGTAAGGTCACTAGCAACATGCTGGGTTTTACATTTCCCCAAAAGGGGGACTTGGTGCAGCAAAACTAGGGAGTCAACATTGCTAATCAGCACAAATGGTGTGACACCCACCTATCTGTGTTATCCTAATTGGAACATATTCCCTCATATTTCCTAATCCAAATATATTGGCAACAGGGGAGACAGGAAGGCATTTTAATCCCACCCCCCCTTTTTTTTGCAGTGATCTTCACTACTGTTCAAGCTGGGCCCACTTTGGAAACAACCCTTATTTCCCATCACAATGAGTTCTATGCAGCACTATGCTTTCCACAGCACTGTGAGAGGGAGCTTTAAGAGAAACAGAGCCCTGTTGAGCCCCAGCACCATACTGGAAGATGTGTATGGAGCACTGGAAAGTGTTGGCCTTCTCAACACTTTCCCCATAGAGCTCTATGGAGACCATGCTGGGAAGGACGACACTTCCCAGTGCCTGGTGCACACCTTACGGACATAGGAAGCTGCCTGATACCATTGGTATTGGTATCATTGGGCCATCTAGCTCAGTATTTTCTACACACTGACATCAGCTTCTCCAAGTCTTCAGACAGGAGTCTCTCTCAGCCCTATCTTAGTTAGAGATGACAGGGAGGGAACTTGGTACCAGTGTTCCCTCTAACAGGAACTCCCAGATGTTGTTGACTACAACTCCCAAAATCCCCAGCCAAAGGCCACTGCAGCTGGGGATGCTGGGAGCTGTAGTCAACAATATCTGGGAATTCCTGTTAGAGGGAACACATGCTTGGAACTATGCAGATGCTCTTCCCAGAGCAGCCTCGCCCCCTGAGGGGAATATCTTACAGTGCTCACACATGTCTCCCATTCAAATGCAAACCAGAGTGGACTCTGCTTAGCAGAGGGGACAAGGGCTCCATTTCCCTTAAAGGAGCCCATTGGCACTGGGAAAGTTGTAGCACTGCACAGTGGGAAGAGCTGCCTCTGCATGGTGCCAGAGGAGCTGTGAGGAATATTCGGCTTCATCTGACGCTTCACACAGGCACAATAAACAGTTTGTCAGAAAGCACACTTGAAGGCTTTCAGGCCTTACAATGAAGAACACTGCCTTATTGTGAGAACCCCACTCCTACATATTGCCTCCATGACAAGTGCTATTTTGATGCAGGCATGATTGCAGAACATAGCCGTCTTGAAGGTTTGTGAGCAAGGGATGAAGCACATGTGAAGCAACCCTGCTAACTCGGCAAAGAGGCACCTTTTAATGTGGCGATTCTCTTTATTTAGCAGGGGGAGAGTAACTGGCCCTATCCACCTCCAGCACAGTACCTCCAGTGACTGTTGCTGGTGTCTATCTGATGTTTGTTTTTAGATTGTGAGCCCTTTGGGGACAGGGATCCATCTGATTTATGTATTATTTCTCTGTGTAAACTGCCTTGAGCCATTTTTGGAAGGGCGGTATAGAAATCTAATTAATAATAATAATAATTAATTAATGTGGCAGCTAGGTACACGGAGGATGCTGAAAATGGCTTCCTTCAGGTGGGAGATTTTCCCCACCTGTTTATCGGTTTATCAGAAAGACTTAATTGTAAGGATCTCTACAAATATCCACAGCTGCTCCAGAAGTCACGAAGAACATGAAGGGATGACACAAACTCACAAAAGTGATGGTGAATCACACTATAATTAAGGCCTCTGCTTGCATGGACCAAGCTGGGATTACTTAGCGGGCGGGGCGGGGGATGGACTGTTTTTGGCAGCCTCCAGATTGCAGCTGTGACGTTTCTGCTCCGTCAGCAGATTTGCTGCCAAAGGCTGGGACTCAATGTGCACAAGGGAATCTGAAATCTGCACGAAAAAGGGGGCTGCCCCATTGTTGTGCTCTGTGTAACTGTGCCTATTGACAACCCAGTGTCTACCAGACGTTTAAGCTACCACTGTCTCTTTATACAAAAGGAGGTTTTGATGAATACCAAATTTACCTGAATGGAAGAGGACCCTGAATTTAGGACAACCCCCTTAAAAACAGAGGTTAAAGAGAGGTTATACCTGTATTTAACCAAAAGGCAGAGGACTCTGAATTTAAAATGACCCTCTGATTTCTATCATCAAAGAACTTGGAAAAAACTCAGTTTTGGATTCAGTTAAGTACAGTAAGTGATTTTAAGCATGGTTAGGCTCCTTTTCATGGACCAAACTGTAAAATCTAAACCAGTTCAATGTTTCACTGAAACAATGGGATCTTCTTTGGGGATTTTAAGTTGAATTTCCATGGTCCTTCAGGTTCCTCCGCACTATACCCTGTAAAGCTTGACTAGCAAAGCCTGCTATTTGCGGAGAAAAAGGGGTCACTTCTGTCCAGGCATACCCTTATGGGCTTTGCATTACCGTTGCTGACTCATGTTGAGCACAAAACTTTAAAGGAGCAGAAAGAAACTCTCCAAGTTGGTTAGAATTGCAAAGAGAAATCTACTGTAAGCTGCCAAAGAAACAGTCAGAAAGGCTCACACAGCACCAGCTCCCATCCTCCCCAAAAGGGGGTAGGGTGGAGCACACTCCAGAAGTAATGTGTGCAATTTAGAGCAGCCACCCTACAGTCAGGCCTGCTTCAGACAAACCCATGGCTCAATGTGATTTCTGTCAGCCTCTGTCTTACGTGAGAGGACAGGAAGTATTCCATTTCTATTAGCGGTTTAGAACAAGCCAGGATATCTCATGATGTCTGAACTCAACAAAATATCTCAAATCCCAGATTGTTCTACGCAGAGTTTGTGACAAGCCAGGATTAAATCATGGTTTTGGCCAGTGTCTGAAGTGGACCTAAGAATGGGGTTGTCACAAAACCTGAGTATGTGCAGATTGCTAAATTTTAATTTGCACTTAAATCAAGAGACTTTGGCAGCTGGAACCAACATATACAGCTGCCCAGGAGACAACCCAGTTTGGGTCACTATGACAGAAACACATAGGCTATTTCTCAGACGATGTCAGAGGAGATGACTTCCTGAGTTGCTGGGATATCCCAACACCAGCATTGATCAATCTAGCAATCCTGATGAGCAAATGAGGGTTCTGTCCTGAAACATACACACAGTTCTCTACTGATTTCAAGAATTCCCTCCAGGAATTCCTCCTGCACGGAAGCCCTCTACATAGACATGGATGGATACAGAGAGCACAGCTCAGATATAGCATCATGGGCACCTCAGGATCTCAGTGTTTTGGAATCTAGCACAAACTTTTGACTGGGGAACTGTAAGAAGACAGGATACAGGATGGTACAGTTCTGATTCCATCAGGCAACCAGCGATGCACAATGCTAATTTGATGCAAGGTGCTGTTTGTGTGCGTCAGCCACTGTAGCGACTTATGAAACACATCCCATACATGGAAAAAAATAATGCAGTTTTTAAAAAATCGCCCTTCTTTCCTTGGCTTACAGTGTTCCTGGTAACTGGGATTTCCAGATGTTGACAACTCTCATCATTCCCACTTGAAATGACCTTTGGTGGGGGATTATGGGAGCTGTAGTCAACACCATCTGGGAATCCCTGTTACAGGCAACATCGCTCAGCAGTTACTGCTATTTGCCTCAATGTGTTAGCAGCATCCCTACATTTCACACTGAGTTCAAACACTCGGATTCCCTTTGCTCTGCATATACTTCTGCCTATGTCTGAACCTAAAACTAAACATAGCAAGTTAATACACAAACACTTCCCTCCCAAAAATAAAGATATAAAAGCATTTCTGGTCCAATACAAAATATATTTGCTCTGCTTCCATTTGACCCAGGTTCTGTTTATCATACGTGCACAAATGTAAATCTTCATTAGGTTTTTTCCCCCTCCTCAGATAGAAAATTATACCTGGCTTGGACAGGTGGATTCTTATCCTCCTCCTGAATATGTTTAAATGCATGCTTCTTCTGTACCCTTACAAACACTGAGGAGGAGAGGAGAGAGGGAGGGAGGAGAGATGGGAAGTTAAGAAAAAAAAGGAGGTCAATTACTCTTCAAATAAGAATTGTGCAACTCTGGACAGAAATATCTATCTATATATATTCAAAGTCTTGCTCTTAACAAATGCTTGGAGCCAAGTTGCTTTTTAAGTCTGATGCCTTTCCCAGCAGTTTCCTTGAAAAGGATGAAATGAAAAATCAACATGGCAACAGAACAGACAAACGAGGGATGAAGAATGTTGATAAATGGACGATGGCTGATAAAAGGACATTTGAAGAAACAATGAACCAAAGGAACTGACACAGTCAGCAGATAATCTTATTGCAAAGGACACGATCCACTGGGATGTTCTCCCTTGCAAGTTTCTTTGAAATGGATAGGAGCTGTACAAGGGTGTTATTGTGCACATACAGGAGAGTCATGCACTGGAGTATGACTGGTATACATGGAATTATTCCTTCCCATTATAACTAAAAAAACCTCTGAAAAACAGCTTTGCAGACATTCAGAAAAAAGTGGTCCAATTCACTCACTGCCTAGAGCAGAGAGTCTCAACCTGGGGTCTCCAGCTGTTATTGCACTTCAGCTCCCATAATCCCCAGGCCTAGTGGCCTTTAGTTGGGGATTATGGGAGTTGAAATCCAATAACGTCTGGGGACCCAACATTGAGAATCCCTGGTCTAGAGGATTATGCACATAGGTGATGTTTCTAAGCTCTTCCCCCATTTTCAGCAGCAGTCATGTGGATGCTAAAGAAGCTGCCTTCAACCCTTATGACAAGTGTAGTGCACACAGGTACGGATCTGTACACAGGTGCAGTTATTCACATTCCCCCGCCCCCCAAGATTCATCCAGCCCCCTCCCTGGCTGCTTTTAAGGCCCTTCTTATGACCCACCTGTTTCGCCAGCCGTTTGCCCTTATATATGAGAGAGATTGATTGATTGTTGTTGGTATTTCTGTTGTTCACCGCCTACAGCAGGCTTCCCCAACCTGCGGCCCTCCAGATGTTGCTGAACTACAACTCCCAGCATCCCTAGCCACAATAAATTGAAGGAAGCCTGGCCTAGAGTCTTTAGAGGAGGCAGTATATAAGAAGGTTCAATAAATAAATAAATAAAATTATGTTGAACACAAGTACAGCAGCACACTTCCTATCTGTACCATGCATCTGAGGAGCCAATATAGAGGTTCACTTCTTAAATGAATGCAGGTACAGTCAGGTGGAAGCATGCAGACATCTGTACATGCGTACAGCATAATGTCTCCATAGGGCTTATACGCGATGCAATCCTGCTTATTTTCTGCACCCCCAAATAGCTGTCCATGAAGTGAGGCAGGGGCAGGGAAATGGCACCACAACACTCGTCTTCTTTGACTGGATGTTATTGGGGAGTCTCAGGAAGGAAACATGGGTGGTTCCATTAAGAGGACAGGCTGACATCCTGTGCAATTGTCTGTCTGCCTTTTAATACCTTATAATGGAATGCAAGACATAAAACCAGTGCATACACAGCTGCCATTTTCTCAATGGTTGTCCATTGTACAACTGTGTTTCCACAATTCTTGCCTCTTGTGCAAGAGTAACTACATGCACACTCTGTTAAAAGGCAGGCGGAAGTTTGTGCAGTATGTCAAACACAGTATAGATAAATATATTGGGGGAAATATATGCAGAAAAGTCCCCCTCCCCACAAGCCCAAACACAGATTTAAATCATGTACGCCTGGGCAAGAAAATGATCGATTTATTCAATATGGCTTCTTTGGGTTTTTCTGCCCATGTTTGAACCCTTCCAAGGCTGGCTAACAAAGGGTATGAAGAATATCCAGTTCTCAATTTGTAGAGAAGATGGAGCTACTATTTTAGCAGAGCTGGTATCGCCACATCTTGATTATCTTCAAAATAGTCACAAACATCCGGATATCAGTTCAAGTTCTTTTTGACCATGGTAAAAGCAAGTGTATCCATCTGCACAATGCTAATAGAGCTTCAGCTTGTCCTTTTCAATGTAGTCTGTTGAAAATTATAAGCTGTACCTTCAGATCAATGAACTTTTAGAAGAATGACCTGGTTCTTGCTTCACGCCAACATTTCAAAGGAAATGCCAACCATTCCAGCCAAGGTATTGGCATGGCAATCCAGAGGAGGCACCTAAATATCTTCCCTTTAAATCTCTAACAATTTAGAAAAGTGTTGAGAAGCTTTAGGTCAAGTTTTTTTTTAACTTCCCCCGCCCCAATGTTTTGCAGAGCAACATGAGTAACGTTTCCACAAGACATTGAGAAAACTCTCAACATGCAATAGAGTCCATTGAGGACAGCGTCAAGATGCTTCGGTCGTTGGTATAGAAGGGTTCCGTAGTGCTCCAGGATCTAAAGTAACAATAAGAAACAGGTTTTGCTGACTAAAAATGTTAATTTTGGTTTTTAAAAATGAAATTAAACAAAACAAAGCAAAAGGGACTACGCCAGAGTCCCCAGATGCGCTTAATCTTAACACACCTTGGACATGATTGAAAGCTCTCTGGAGCAAATATGCAGTGTAGAATATTCCTGGACCTCAGAAGAGAAAGAGGGAGTTCCCTGTGCAGACTTTCACATGCACACTGAGAGTGCTCATGTTGCTGGATCATAGCTATAATGTAGACATACGGCTCCTTTAACAAATGGAGCTTGCTCTTTTAAAGGGGCTATGATCCAGAGCCCAGCATGTCTCTCAGAGTTTGGGAGAATGCTTTGTTTGTGTGCACACACAAACACAGTCTCTTCCACTAGATATGGAACATTTTCTTCTCTAGGAAAGAGTCTGAAATCTCCATGTGTTAGGTGAAATGTGCAGTGGAGACACTGGCTGACATCCAGAGCAGTGAGGGAAGCTGTTCCTAATACAGCCAGAGGCTTCCCAAGCAGCAGAGTGTGCATGCAGGAGGAGCAGGGAAGGCTTTCTGCTGACCTCCCTTGCCTCCAGAAGAGCTTCTTACCTTCCAGAAATATGTCCCAAAGGGCCACACAGCCCTCAGGGACCTATTTCTAGAAGGCAAAGAGTACTTCTGGAGGTAGGGGAAGTCAGCATAAAGCCCTCCCTCTCCTCCTGAGCACACACTCTTCTGCTCAGGAAGCCTCTGGCTGCGTTAAGAGCAGCTTTTCTTTATGAGGAACCAGATCCTGCTGAATCCTCAGAATACTGATCTGTATGTCAGCTACTTAATCACACGGTGCATTTTAAGAGAAGGGGCGCCAAATGAGCACCATTTGGGAAAGATTGAGAAAGCAAATATTTGGGTCCAAACCAGAACATTAGGAGTAAAGCAGGAAAAGTATCTATCTCTTCTATCTCACTGATCTGAAATCTGCCGATATACTGTTAATACAACAATGTGACACAATTAGTTAATAAAAATAATGTGACCCAACAGTAACATTCTAGTGACTGATGCAAAAATGACAAACAGTTTAATGGAAGACAGATGAGCAACATATTTTGGCAATTTAGAAAAGTCATGCATAATTTCCTATTTTGTAATCAATGAAAGTGTAGAATTGCCCCTCCAAATGTCTATTTTGAAGCATCAAGGAGATTTTAAGCACCACATCAATTCCCTTCTACTCCAAGCATTTGTACATTTTTAGATGCAACAAAAAGGTTTCCATCCAAAGTGGCACCAAGCACTGATTTTACACTTCAGTCCTCATATTTGACAGAATATTGTGGAGATAAGACACTAAAGGCAATGCAAATTCCTAGAGCAGCTACTTAACACCACAGGAGGTGGTAAATCAACAAGTCCAATGGATGCTTGACTTTGAATTGTAGCCTCCATCTGACCCACATCTGTAATGCATAGGAGATTGACCAAGGTGGGAACACATCCATAGTGGTGGGAGCAGAGGAGAGTTCCACATTACACCACTGAAACAAGAATATGCCCCTCATGCTATCAACCATTCCAAGACAGAGCCAACACTTAAGACTTGGCCTATGATACAGATTTCATTGAACAAGATGGAAGCTGGAATGTTCTCAGCCCACATCCACACCCAAATCCAGGTCCCTGTATGTTGAACAGAATCCTGTGCGCTCATCTCCGTGATCCACTGATTTGGGAAGATATACTGAAGCCTGATACTGTCCAGTCTCTCTCAAATCACAATAAGTTGGGCAATGGCTATTCTGTATAGTACCACCTACTACACCACTGGTGCTAAATTAGTGCTTCTAAGTCAAGCTGAATCACAATTAGTCCCAACTTTTTCTTGCATTACTAAATAACCTTAGTCTGCCCATAATAAAAAAGAGCTGAACTACAATTCTAAATTGCACAGTGAAGAGTGTCGTGTAACACTAAATCCTGCACATTTGTTTTGCAAATTAAAGCTGACTTCAATATTCTGTCTCTTGAGTATCTAAACCAGTAACCCGAAGTATTTCAGCTGAACTCTGATTTGGGGGGGGTGGGGGGAGAAAGAAGAAGAAGAAATAAAGTTGATTGTGGTTATTTAAAAAATAGGAAAAAGGAGGCAGAACCTACAAAGAATGTCAAAAGGCCCTTTGATCAGCACTAAGCTAGGTTCTATATATTGGTTTACTTCTGGCAGGCAAAGAGGTACTTGAAAACCTTCAAATGTTCTATTCTGTCAAATATGAGACTTCAGTCACATGATGCAGGTTGCGCCTGTGCAGACTCCCACAAAGAAGAGCAAAAGCCATCAGAACCCTTACCCAAAGTTGAGTGTGGAGCAGATCATTATACCTACCTTTGCAAGAACCATACATGGCCAGCCATATTTGTGGCCCAATTTCTTATTAGCTGGCATTTGTTACAAGACGCAGAAAGCAAATTACAGATCTGTGTGTTCTCTCTCTACACACACACACACACACACACACACACACACACACACACACACACACACACACCTATATTCCACCACATTCCAGTGTGCCCAAGGGGCACTCAGCCCTCAAGGGGGCAGTGCAGGTGCAGACTCAGTTGGTATGAACAGGCCTGTCTCTAAATTCCAGGGGTCACCAAAGGCAGGATACAATATACAGACCCACACGTATCCAATTTTTCATAATGACATGCATTCCGTTTGTTGAGAATAACCAAGAAGTGAAAAGGGGTGGGGGGGAGTTAAGCGTCAGGACAATCAAGATCTCCTTCTGTTTTAAAAATGTCTAGTAAAATTTTTATTTTTATTTTACATCATGCTTGCTTTCTATACAACATGAGATTATTAGAAAAATTGGACTTGTAAGAGTTTCCCATTTTACGTAACAATGGCATTTAACAAAGGAGAGGGAGAGTGACAGACACTGGATTATCAAAACTCATTTGTTCAAAAAGAAAAAGGAACCACAGAGAAAAAGGTTAATACTGGAAAGTCAAAACACTGGCAGACAAGACTATGTCAATGCACACAACCCCCGTTCTTCCCCCGCCCTCCTTATCATATGAAGGATACCCCAGCCTTTTATTTTATAAAGGCCACTGGAAAACTCTTAGAATGCCTTCACGTGTCTGCTGAAAGCAGCCCCTGAGACTGGAATCCTGTTTCTTGGATTGCACCCTGGAACGATCTACAGTGTAGAAGTGTGTAGACACCACACTTCTCCTTGGGTCCGCTCATTTCTATGCATTAGCTAACTGGAGGAAACACTGATGTGCTTGTATCTGACTGCGATCCAGGACAGCTAGATCTGGGTAGCAAACAAGTGCTCTAGCAGACTCCTTAAGGAGCCCCTAATGGATCCTTCCTGCTTGAAAGAAAAAAAATGCTGGTTTTCCAGTTTGGATTAAAGCAATGAAAGGCTGAAATATCATTCAGAAGCCTTTAAGACATAAAGTGCAAAAGATGATTTTCTACCCCACTCCCTCAAATAACTCTCTGTACTTAGTTCTATTGCAAAATTTGCTGGATATGCTCATGCTTTTCAAATATATTTATCATGGCTCTTTTGGAAATGCAGGGTTTTAAAAGTACATAATATTTAGGTGACTACTGTTTAAGAAATTTAGCACTTAGTTCTGAATGGCACTCGGCATTTGCAGAAATAGAAAATGCTTGACAATTTTAAAATCAAGATGATGTGAGGTTTTGGCTCGATCTAGGATTTATTTCCAGTTAAGTGTATAAAATATTCATTCTGTTTTTGTTTTTAAAAATATTAGTTTTCACACTGTCAATGACTAATAAAAATGTCCCAAAAGCAAAATCCTCAAACCTTTTGTTTTAAAGAGGGAGGTGTTACCGGGGAGAAAATACAACCCTTTTATAACCACAATCAGAATATGGACAGTGAGCAGACAGACACTGAACAAACAAGAAACAAGCTTTGACTTCACACACTAATTCCTGATTTGTGAAGGCAGAGCAGCTAGATCAGGAGGACAAAATGGGGGCAGTGATCAGATTTTAAGGAAAATGACATACAAAGCGAGAAGAAAGGCTGTACTGACATAGGACAAGAAGCCATCTGAAGCTCTGATTGGCTCTGGCACACACATGAAGTTCTGCGCAAGCAGAAGCAAACCTGTTCTGTTCATTATCAAAGACGTGACTCATTTGCGAATACTGCAGAGAACACGGGAGCTCCTACTCATGTGAAGCTTCATGTGTATGTCAGAGCCACCACAGACACACTGCAGCTGCATTAGAGAAATCCAACAAGGCTTCAGAACACACAGATACAAAACCACCTTTCCCCCCTCATGGAAAACACTTTCAAAAAGCACGCTGATCTTTTAAGATCCCCCAAAGTGCCTGAGTGGCGTTCCCTGCCTTTTATTTAAACAAGACCTGCCACTGGTTTGCTAGACATCTACAGCTGCAGGCTCGTCGTGTTCCAGTTTATAGGAGAAGCGTCTGCAGCAAAGGCAATTGAGAGAAATTCCACACCTGTTGACCCGGGTTGGGCTGCATCGTCCCATTATTCGTTCCAACATTCTTCTAAGAGGTGTGCATGCTGTTTCCCCATCTGAGAAGCAACACATGGAGTCCAAGCAGTTGATACCTGTGCTTGTCTCAGTAAGCTGAGGCAGGCAGGGAAAAACATAAAGGGGGAAAAGATTAGCAGAGCAGCAGTAGCAGGTCTTTGTTTGCTATTAGAACTCTTCTTCTTCTTCATTTTAAAGCAACAAAAATCTTTGGCTAGCTTACATGCATCCTCTTTGCAGATTGTGTACCAATGGTGTTGGGGCAATTCAATTTATAATGGTTACGAAAGCTGCAGCAGCAATAGCGATGGTAGTGTTGATAACTTGGCCATCTTATGTGAACACTCTCCTTTACACGGTTTCTAAGATGGGTGGCCAAAAAATATAGAGGTTTGGGGTCCAGTCCATGGTCTATCTATCATCCATCTCTGTGCTAAGGGGTCCCACCAGATAGGTTTATTCTCTTTCTGTCTCACTTGCCCAAGAAATTATAAACTTGTCCTAATCAGTGCTTGAGTTACAGGGGGAGGAAGCAGGGGCCCACCCACTACCTTTTATGATGGTGTCGTTAGCTGTTGCTTTTAGAAGGCTGTGGAGAGACACACAGTTTGCCTAACACAGGGAGGGGCGACCCCAGGTGTGGGCCTTGTAGGTTTCAACAAGGACCTCCTACCACGCCCCTACACAATGATTTGAACTCTAGTCCTACTGGTCTTGGTTTCTCCCATTGTTAGGAGCCAGCCACAACCTCAACATCTGGCAGTCTATCAATAAGGTCTGACTGATGCTTTGGGTGTTCAAACTAAACACATGGGAATCAAGGAGGACTGCACCAAAGATCAGAAAGTGTAACTAATAGGAGCCAGAGGCTTCTATCAACATATGCTCTACATGGAGAGCAAGTATTATTTATTTAAAATATGTATGCCTCACTCCTCCAGTGAGTAATAAAAATTAAAATATGTATGCCTCACCCCCACCCCCCCGCTCAGGGCAGCTGAAAAAATTAATAGACAATGTCAAATAAAAGACTAATGGTGTTAAACAAGTTAAAAGACCAGGCTAAAACCACATTTAAAATTGCATGTGTATATTTTGTTGTAATGTGCAGAGTAGTAAACAAACCAGCTGACACCGATTTTCTTATGTTGTACCAAGGTGAGGGAATTATGGCCTTGATGTATCAAGATGCTGTTGGGCAGGTCATGGAAACCTTTTCTATGGGCAAGCTGAGAGCTGCACTCCTGACACAACAATCACCATCTCATGAAAACATTCACAAGACCAGTTTCATACCTATGGTCTCCCAGGCGCCACTACCCACCCAATCAGCTTATGGCGGTGCTGGCACCCCCGCCCCCCAAAAAATCACAAAAGGCATTGTACGCAATTAGTGCAAGGGCACACAAAATGAAAGTCCTTTATAATAAATTGTAGGGATCCTGCTGATCAGTGGCTCCCAACCTGGGGTCCTCCCAGCTGTGGCTGAACTACAATTCCCAGCATCCCCAGTCACAGTAAATTATAGCTGGGGATGCTGGGAGTTGTAGTTCAGCTACAGGTGGGGAGGACCCCAGGTTGGGAGCCAGTGCTGTAGGTAGTCAATCCCAAGTGAATAATGCACACATATATCCATCTATTTATTGATTTGATTTATATACCACCCCTCCAAAATGTATGCATTACATGCGCTTGACACAGGTGACAAGCCCCATGCAATTTTTAAACCATTATTGTGGGAAGTTTGTGGACACTGTCATATATTGGTTAGAGTGTGGAGCTGGGAACCAGAGTCACATTACTGCCTATCCATTTGCTAGGTCTTCTTGGGCCAGTCTCTATCTCTCAGCCTAATCTCTCTCAGAGGGTTTGTTGTGCGTGTGTGAGAGAGAGAGAAATGCAAAAGCTCCCTGTATACCTGGAGTTCCCAAACTGGGGTCTCCCGCTGTTGTTGGACTACAACTCCCATCATCCACAGCCACAATGACCAATCAGATTTGTCCAACAACAGCCAGAGACCCCAGTTTGAGAACCTTTGCAGCGTACACCACTGTGTTTCTTGGAGGAAGTACATGGTGCAAAAGTGTAACAATGGTTTAATCTTGCATTGAAGTGGCCCTAACAAATTCTAATCTGAAAAGGGAGAACAGGACAAGGAAGAAGCATGTTAATCTCTAGGTATAAAGTAGCAACAATAGTCAACACCACCCAGGAATGAATGGAGAGGAGCAAAACATACAAACTACAAGGAACAAAAAACAGGGTGCCATCGGTTAGTATGAAACTGGTAGTAGAAAGGCAGGCACTGAAAATGTGAAGAAAAGTAGTTAGTGGAGAATAAGCAATAGTTACAGATATGCTTGGACTTTATCTCTGAGCTGAAGCCTTCTACCAACATTCTTGAGGCTCCTGAGAATTCCCAAACCCTCGTTAGAATGTCTGTAACACTGCAGAGGAATTCAGCAGCACTTGAAATGTTCCATTTTCTTCAGAGGGGATTGGTCTGCTTGCTCTGTTTGGTGTCAGCAGCAATCTCCTGCTGTAACCACCGCTGGAAGGGCCTTTTTGCCACTGTAGGGCTCACACTTTCTCAGTGGTGGAAGTCTGCCAACTCGCTGGGTTTAGAGGTGGAAAATCTAGCTGTACTTCATTGCATTATGGGAGGATCAGCATGCAAGACTAAATGTTTCTGCTATTCAAACAATCATTTCTGTCTCATGAGCTGGAATAGTCAGGTAGAGCAATCTTTGAAAAGATGGATTTTAGAAGGGGAGTGTGAGAAGTCAGCCTGTTCTTCCTCTTCATATGTTGTGGCCAGGTAGACACGGTTAATGATGTTCATT
This sequence comes from Hemicordylus capensis, assembly GCF_027244095.1. Taxonomy (NCBI): domain Eukaryota; kingdom Metazoa; phylum Chordata; class Lepidosauria; order Squamata; family Cordylidae; genus Hemicordylus; species Hemicordylus capensis. The sequence goes on along the minus strand of NC_069659.1, from coordinate 346,107,257 downwards.
TTTAAAAGAACCTTGCCTAGAAGCCTTGGTCTCTTATTGCAAATTTTCACTGGCTGATTGCAATTGCTTTGTGTTTTATGGCTGAAGCCGGCAAGAGAGACAGGTGCTAGTGGTCATCCCTGGCTCAGATTAACCCATGATTTCAGCAAAGACAATACAGAGGAGATGTGGGCCTCATGTGCATTAGTACATAGGGGCTGGAGACAGACTACAGCTTTTAAGAGAGATGGGAGATGAGACTGAACCATTGCTGTTTCTTAAAAAAACACCCTGCATTCACTTTGGCTAGCTTCCTCCACAGGAGGTAGTTTTTATGTGATGGGGGGAATTGAAGGTTATGGCTCCTCCCACCTTCTTCCTCAAGGGTGAGTGGAGCCACTGCTGTGCTGATAAAGTTGTGCCATTGAGTTGGTGTCGACTCCTGGCAACCACGGAGCCCTGAGGTTGTCTTTGGTAGAATACAGGAGGGGTTTACCATTGCCTCCTCCCACACAGTCTGCCTTTCAGCATCTTTCCATATTGCTGCTGCTCGATATACGTGGAATTCGAACCAGCAACCTCTGGCTTGATAATCAAGACATTTCCCCACTGCGCCATTAGGTGGCTGCTGTGTTGATACCTCTCAGTAATTGAGGGTCTTTTACAGATTGCTACTTTGTATAAGTATACCCCTTAAGGCCAGAGTCCTAATCAACACGCTGATTTCTCTCAAAACTGGTTTTGTGTATATCTGTTCTACCCAAATAACTATTCTTAAGAGATATATACACTCTTTTAAAAGGCACATGTAAGAAGCATGCTTATAAAAAGGAGTGGCATAGGACCACGTCACCAGGTGATCTGATGATCAGAATCCTCTTTGGGACACCAAAACCATTGATGGGATCTCTCTCTATGGCACCTTTTATTAACTGTCTCTCTCCTAGGAGACTGAATTTTAGAATGATCCAGAAAAAACAAGGACAACATAATAGCAACATTCCTTTGGGTGACAAATCTGAGCTACAAGTAACACAAAGATGTGCACTTGTGCCATGACTTACAGCATCGGGCAGCTGCTGTTACGAAGGAGATCTAAGCTCTGGTTACATTATCGTATAACCCTTATACCAGAATGTAACCAGAGCTTCCTGCTTAGAATGGGAAGCTCAGTAGTCTTCTTGTCTTAACAGAGGCCCAACCACATAGTTATGACTGACAAAAGGATGGGGTAGGATTTGCACAGAACCCCGAACACACAGGATACTGATCTGGACTCTAGCTAGGGGTAGAGGTGTGCGATTAATGGACTCCTCCTACATATGCTCTGAAGAGCAGCAAGCAGGACAGAGCCCTTTTTGCTCAGCATGATTCATCCACATGATATTACATAAGAATCTAAGAACAGTCCTGCTGGATCAGGCCCGAGACCCATCTAGTCTAGCATCCGGTTTCACACAGTGGCCCACCAGATGCTGCTGGAAGCCTACAGCTGGAGTTGAGGGCATGCCCTTTCTCCTGTGACTGGTATTCAGAGGCATCCTGCCTGTGAGGCTGGAGGTGGCCTATAGCCCTCAGACTAGTAGCTGTTGATAGACCTTTCCTCCTTCAGGAGAGTTAGGTCTCCTGGCTGAACACTATTATGCATTGATGGTGCCTGGCCCTGAAAGTTAACTGGCACGGTTAGTTTCCTTTAGTGTTCTTACACAGTGGCACCATGAAGAAGCACTTATATCCATTGCTGCCGTTGGCTAACATGATATGCAGCATCATGGAGCCGTAACACAATACCCCGGGTCTGCTGCACACTTCCAGTTGCACATATCTATGCAGATTTGGCATTCGAGTCTCATCCTTGAGAGGTCTTATGCAGCTAATGATTTGCTCTAGCTCTTCTCTACAACTAATTTAACATTTTTTATGTATGCTTCTACGGCGGTCAGAATTATATATGCACAGAAATGGAAGAGTAATGAACTGCCTTCGAAAGAAGACTGGCTGATAAAAATTTTGGAATATGCGGAGATGGCAAAACTTACAACACTAATAAGAGACCAAAACTTGGAATGTTTTTAAGAAGATTGGAATCCATTCTTGTTGTATCTAAAGAATTACTTTCCTACTATGGACTTTACAGCAGGGTTTGAAATTTAGCAAAAAACTGCAGGTTGGGTAAATTAGCTATGTTTGTAAGGGTTTAAATTTATGCTTTGAATTATTATTATAGCAAGGGTAAACTTTATAGCTGATGAATCAGGAAGAGATGTGTGCGGGAAGTCCACCTTTTTGTGTGTATTTGCAATGAATGATAATATTACTATTGTTAAAATTAATAAAAATTGAATTTGAAAAAAAAAAGATTTGCTCTAGCTCAGAGGCAGCACAATGCCTTGTGTGTAGGATGCCTTGATACAGTCTCAGATCTAGTTAAATGATCTCAGTCAGCAGGGGCAGGAGCTTTGAGGGCCCCACTGATAGCTCTGGCTTTGAAAGGAGATTGGTCTGACTCCGAAGAAGCTGGTTCCTTTTATCCCCAAGACACACACTGTGTGCTAGCAACAGGGCCAGATGGGGAATCTGGGCTAAAGCAATATGAAGCAAGGATGCTTCTTTGAGAAATTCAGAGCCAGAAGTTAAAAGGGGGCGGCGGGAAGCGGTATATGAACCAACACAAATCTATCAGGAATTATGACTAAACACAACAAAATATATACTTTGTGCTCTCACAAGTTGGGGTATTCCTAGATTGACGTGAAATTCTGGTCAACCTCATTAATGAACATTCAACTGTTCATTTAACATTTAACTTCCAGGCTGTAGAAATGTTTCCTACAATATTACTTAGATGTGCTAATGGTCATCTTAATTCAAGACTGTTTCCCACAACTGTTTCCCCCATTTGCTCCTGCTTTGCTGCCATTCTTCCTGGTTAGGGCTCCTTCTCTTCATTTTCCAGCGAGTCTGCCAGTCAGGGAATTCATGTTCTGAATGTGATGGCGACTGAATGAGAGAGAGGGGGTTAGACTTGTTGGATCAGATCACATGTGTGATCCAAGTCATTAATTAATCCCCTGCTAGCAGAGCAAAGATGCACCTTTTTAAAGTAGTGGTTCACTTTATTGAGCAGGGGGAGAGCAACTGGCCCTATCTATCCCTAGCACAGCATCCCTCCAGTGGCTGTTGCTGGTGTCTATCTCATGTTTCATTTTTAGATTGTGAGCCCTTTGGGGACAGGGAGCCATTTTATTTATAAACTTATTTATATCTAAGTCAACTACTTTGGGAACTTTTGTTGAAAAGCAGTATATAAATATGGGTCATATTCATAATTATATAGTTAACATTTAAAGCTGACAAAAAATACTTTCTTCCAGATCACCGTTGCCATTAATTTATGCACTTTATAGACTTAACCAGGACATGAAACCATGGTTTGATATATGTCAGCAAACTATAGTTTGTGTTAACCATAGTTAAGCATGACTTCTACACTGAGCAAACCATAGTGAAGGATGTTTTCCTGCCTCTTCGGTCTTTATGCTTGTAAGCAGACAAACAGGCCTGGCAGTTATCTCCCTGTACATGCCCTTTATAGTAAGAAAGTAAAACTTTATTTCTGTCGTAGACCAGCAATAGCCCTTTATAGCAAAATAATTTATAAGCCAAATCCTCACACATATGAGATCCTAACCAGAGAAGGCAGCAAATCAAGTCTTAAGTGTTATGTTTGTGTTGGACCTTTGCAGTTAATATAGCGCTTTCTTACTACACATGGGCCTCTTTGTATCCAATTCTAAGACCTGGGGCGGCTGGAAAGATTTGGTGGAGGTTTTCTTTCCCACCTCAGCACCAAGAGAAGGCAGCCTACAATGAAGCAGCACTGCATGGAATGCACACTTAAGAGAGGCCTGCTAATGTTAAAGCTTGATTAATGTGTAATGCTTGAGAGGCCTGCTAATGTTAAGGCTGCAATGCAGAGTCACCCCCCCCCCCCGCCCCATATTAGAGGATGTCATGTAATGGATTAGGAAAAACCAAATTAAACCGATGTATCAATTAGTGAGCAATTTGTTAGAGCGGGGAAAACCCACCCAGAATCAGAGGCATGCCAACATGTCAAAGGACTAGAGTACTACCTAGGGCACACAGGCACTCGTCACCTAAGAACACGAGTTAGCAGTTGTCTCGTGTCCTCCCCTCTGTGCCTGCTTTCAGTAAAGTCAAATGCTGAGCTGACTGAGCCCCTTTCTTCTTCCATCTAAAAGGACAGAAAAAAGCAACAGATCTTAAAAAGCACCCCAGCCCTGTAGCGAAGTGCAGAGAGCAGTAACACAGAACACCATGTCATTTACCTAGCGGAACTTATTTGAGGCAATAGTGCACATTTGCTTACCTAGAGTTGAAGTGCTAGTATTTGAGGAATGTGAACGTTTGAGTCATGTGTCAAAGGCACATCCTTGCTTTTGCTGGGCACGTTCTTGGACACTGGGGTGTCTGCCTCCTGTGTCCTTTATAGCATATCACACACAATGGTGGTGCTAAAACAGATGGTGAGCACCAGGAATAGGGTTGGAGATGTGTGTGTGACATAGGAGTCCAGGAGACGCAGCCCTGTGCTTTAATATGTACTGGCCTTATAGTTCCCATAGCAGAAGGCAATTCACAAGGAGATCTGGGGCAACTATGCAGACTGGAGAGACAGGGCCCAACAGCTTAAGAGGGCCCATAGTCGTGTTAGCCGCAGACCAGACTTATGAAGAGTGAATTTTTAGGACATGAGATATGGATGCACAAGACTCCTTGGAACAGTCTTACTTTTATAACTTAATCTGATGATGGTGCAGGTTGTGAAAGAGTACTAGCAGAGTCCTTCCTAGCTGGCCTCTGATGACCACAAAGCACCTAGTTTTCTATGGTGGTTTGCACAGAATTATGGACAAGAGACTGGCAGAAAACTCCTCGATCCCCACCCCGCCCAGCCATTACGTCACTGAACATTATCCTTTTAAAAAATTATTTATCATATTTGTGGGGAAACAGGAGGACATGCTCAAGTAGCACATGAATGGTGCTGAAGAAACTCTACAGTAGTGTAAGAGTACTTGACACTATCCAGCACACTATTCAGTTTTGTTCATAAACGGTTTTCCTCTTGTATTCCCACTGCAAGAAGCCAAATTTATGCAGAAGAACATTTAGGATTTTAAAACAAAAAGGGTTGACAGACTACATGCTGCTTCCTAGATGAGGATAGGACTGTAGCTCAGTGATAGAGCATCTGCTTCACATGCAGAAGGTCCCATGTTTAATCCCTGACATCTCCAGGTAGGGAGATGGGCTGGGAGAGACTCCTGCCAGTCAGCGTAGACAATACTGAGCTAGACAGACCAAGGGTCTGCTTTGGTAGAAAGCATCTTCCTGTGCTGGTGGATTTTGCTTTTATACAGCACTTCATTTACAATATCCTAAAGCTTCATCAATTTTAAAGGAGCTCTTTACGAAGTTACACTTTAACTGCTTTGCTTATGATTGTTCTGCTCTGCTACAGCCTTAGAATGGGCAGTTGGGTACTGTGAAAGTAATGCCATTAACATTAGATTTAGATATTCCTCCAGATCTCAATGCTTTGGTATAGGCAAGAAGCTGGACAATTTATTTTATATTCGGTAACAGCAAAAACAGAAGACCTAAAGAACTACATGGTAACCAGCATGCTCGCCATTTTTCACTATATCTCATGATGGATTGGCTTGCAAGGAACTTGAAGAAAATTCTGTCAGTATAATTTCAAAACAGCACTTACTGAAGACATAACAGAAATTAATTTCCAGGTATACTATAGAATAAATAATGTTTAAATGTCAGATAAGGGTTACAGAAGTGATCACTATTTATGTTGAAAATGCTTCAGCATCAATGTTTGAAAATGCAAGTATTTGATAGCATTAGAAGTAAACTGCAAATTCACCTTTGTCTAAAAAAGAAATCAGTATTCTGCTTTAATTATTGCATGCTTCAAATGCACCAATGCTCCTGAACTTCAGATTTTGTAGTGCCTTTTATGAATGTTTATAAACAATGCCACAGGTTCTGTAATAAAGCTATAGTGGAGATAGGAATTTAGACAGAATAACTCAGAGTCTGGGGAGGCATAGATTTCAGTGGAGCTCTACCTATGGATTATTTTACAGGGAAAACCTCACTGAGTTTAAAGGAGCTGTGTGTTCACAAGTTCTACAAGAAGCCAGAATCATTCCCTGCCAGTCACAATATGCTGATATTAAAGGAACAATTTATTTTCCTTTAACCAAAGGGTTCTTTAAAGTAGGGTTTGGTAAAGCAGTACTGCCAGCTGTCAATAGGTAACAAAACAAAGCATACAATGTATATTAAGTCAGTTCAATACATTTTCACATGAAGTCACAGTGCAGCTGTAGGGTCTTTTTAACTGTTGTGCAAAATAGCACTTGACATTTTAGGATGTCAGTGAATGGAAGAGCTGAGAAATTCTGACATTTACCAATAAATCCGAAGAACCACTAAAAAGTCTTTGGCCTCATTCCCATCTTTTGTTGAGGCATGCTAGAAAAATATCCACGATTATGAAACTCTTCAGAATATTCTACTAAGTCTTAATTGTGCTTAATTGTATTGCAATACATAACTGCCTTTACCAGCAAACATGTTTCATTTAAAAGTTGTTTTACGGATAGAACACTTACAGAGTTACTGAAAATAGAAGAAAAATAGCATATAAAAATGAAGATGCAGGGATGCACTAACAGTGGATGAATGGCTGATTCATGTCTGGAAAATAACAGAATCCATCAAGTCACTATAAGCAGATTTGATTTTTCTCGATTCCATTGTTAATGTATAATTTACATGTCAAAGACTTCTGGATACTGTGTGATGCTTAGACAATCATTAGGCTTGTTAAACTTGGACATTTAACAAGAAGTCTTGTAACAGGTCAATGGGCTGGTGACATTACAGAGAGCCAAGATTAAGCCTTGGCACAACATACTGGAATCTCAGGAATGTGTGCCTCCTTGGTGCATGAGCCTTGGAAGAATTCTATGACTGTGGTTAGAATCAAGCCAGGATCAGTCATGATGACTGAACAGACACACGTGTGGTTTACTCTAACTAGAGGTCTTCAAAATAAACCACATAGTTCATACTATGGTTTGTTTCAAGAGGTTTGGTTGGAATAAGCCATGATTGACCAGATCAGAAGTCATGACTAATCCTAGCTTGTTTCTAAGCACAATCGGAAAAAGAGTTCTTCCAAAGTCCATGCATGATGGGGGCACAAGGCTCTGAGATGGCATGCCAAGTCAAGGCTTAATCTCTTGACTCCATGTAATATCTGAACTGGATGTAAATGGAGATGAGATTCAATTGTCCAGAAAAGTGCTTGGTGGTTCTTAAGTTTTATTGGCCTTTGCCAGTTTTCTGAACTTTCCCACATTCACTGTCCTAGGGTACCGATTAATAGTTTCTGAGAACTGAAAAGTTTGTGCTTTGGATACATTTCTGATCATAAGGAGTTGTGTCCTGCACAAGAGAACCTTAGAGTCAAAAGGCAGTTCTCATTTTAGCATTTCCAAATACTAATACCATTGCTGGAACATTCTTTGATCTCACTGCAAGTACATTCACACTCCAGAGAAACAGGAAGTTGGACAGTTCAGATTTCACACAGGATGAGAAGTGTGTGTATGTACAGCAAAGGCTACATTTGCATAGACTCTTCGAATCCTACTGTACACCACTTCTTGAGCCATGGCATGTTAAGTAAACTTGCAATTCAGGATATTAGCTTCTTGGGCATTAGATGGGAGTTGTCACCTCCCAAATGGACAAAGATCAAAGTTATCAGGAGAGAAACCAGGCCCTTAATTTTGTCTTTGTAGAGAAAACTCCTACATTTCAGCAATAGGTTTAGGCTACTATGTAGTAACACCATTCCCATTGACCCTCCTGCTTAGAATAAAACACATCCATACTACATTAAAGATGCAAATGCAATATAAAGCTGCACCAGTGTACGTAAAAACACAGTCCACATAAACACAAGGACGTTCTTACCCCAAACTTACAAATACATGAAATTAGCAAAGATGAAATAATTAACAAAGAAGGGGTTCCTTTGCTGTGGCTGTTACCTTCCAACATGCAGAAAGCACTGTTAATGCCATGGATGGTTAAGTTAAGCAGAAGCACTGGGACCATGCTGAGAATTTTAAAAGTTCTTTTACACAATGGAGCTAGGAGCATACTTGGCCGCTATACACTGGCCACCATGCTTAGAATCTCTCCTTCGTTCCGCTAATAAAAAAGCAAGTACATGCTAAATGCTTGGCCTGCAAACACAGAGCAAAGCCAAGGCATGGGGGTGGGACAAATGCCAAAAAAAAGAAGAAGAAGAAGAAGAAGAAAGAAAAAAAGAAGAAGAAGAAGAAGAAGAAAAAGAGATTGCACTATTACTGCCATTAGTCCACACTAGAGTTCATGCCTCTTTCCCTTTTCTCTCTCTCTCTCTCAGTGCTGGTTAGCTGGCCTTCAGCATGCATAGAAGTGGATGAGGAACTGCCCCTCCTACTCTACCTAATTTTGCTCAGCTGACTCGTTGCCCTGGACAATGGCTGCAGTGCGATGCATTCGTCACTTAAAGCAACTCTGCTGGAGTACATCTACAAGTGGACAAAGAAGGGATGGAACACACAAGTCAGTGAGAAGTAGTCATCTGTCAAGAAGGCAGACACAGGACATGATATTTAAAGACAAACATCATTCAAAACGTAGGGACAAATTTCATATGCAGAGCACATATGCACAGGGTCACTGGTTTCTGAACAGTAGCACAGTATTACTAACCCAATATGGGGGGCAATGACTGGATAAATGCAGAGTAAAGTTTGTCAACAGAATTTAATAGATTAAGAATCTGCTGCCTTGAAACAACACACACCGGCATCACATGGGACATATATACTGAATTTGAAGAATGGGGCTGTCTGGGCCATCTCACACACTTTTTTTTAAACTTGTTGCAAACCAGTGTTCCTGCACATAGGAGACTTAATACAAGCAGGTCAGTTCCTAATACCATCCATGTCATTCTGTCTTTACAGCCATATTTTATATGTTCCTCCATACTCGCATTTAGGAGCACAGGGAGATAAAGCCCCATCTATATCTGCACTGGTCTTTATGAAGTCTTCATCGAAAGGAATATTAGTTATGAAGTTTCCCTCATGGGTCATTCCTTCCCACATGATTCCATGTATTTTATAGCACAAAGCTTATAGCAAGAAGTTCCATAGCAAAAGAGAGAAGTCAAATCAGAACTATGACTTCACTGCTGGCTGGAACAAGAAATGAGCATTTCACAGACACAAGATATGACACAGCATCCAGAAATAGGACTTTCACAAAAGCTAAACAAACTCTGAGTACATATTTAAAACCACCTTTCCATATCTTAACATTTTCATTAAGAGGAACTGGAGTACATAATTTTCATGTCCAAGTGTTTTACTAATGCTTATGCTGATCAGCATTTATTTCAACAATACTCAAGTCAGATAACTTTGCTAGAGAAAATTGGTTTTTGAGGACATGGCATTTATAGTTAACAGTCATCTCTTTCATTTCTTGTCAAGTTATCAGTCTCTCTCTAGCCCAGCAGAAAATCAACTTTAAATGTTGTATTACTTAAGCAGGAAAACTGAAGACTAGAAAAACCTGTAGGATATGTTTATCTAGCCATGCTTTTCTGATGCGGATATTTTATATTTAGTTTATCACCTGCCAGTTATCATGTGCGTATGTTCACATAAACTGTTTTAACGTCACTTCAGAATGACTAGACAGGATTGTCTTGCTTCTCTAGGACTCAGAAGTCAAGGTGACATGAAATTGACACATAGCTAACCTTTTAAAATGGACATGATGCAGATCTCAGCATTTCTTATCTCAATTTAGACTTCCAGTATTTTTCAGGTTTTCCTTTAAAAAGGAAACTAATGACTTTTTAAACACCAGTCTTGCTAGTTCAACATGAATGTTAGAGGTATTTGTTTTTTACCCTAGCTCAACAGCTGATCTAACAGGATCTCCTAACAGGAATGTTAGTTAACATATTTAGTTTTAGAAGAGACTTTTGATTGCTCTCCGATGAAGGTCTAATATAGGGCTGCTCAACTCTGGCTCTCCTGCAGATGTTGGCGTACAACTCCCATAATCCCTGGCTATTGGCCACTGTGGCTGGGGATTATGGGAATTCTAGTCCAAAAACAGCTGGGGGTCCAAAGTTGAGCAGGCCTGGTCTAATATGACATGGTAAACCTATGCCTGGGTAATACCACTTCAGACTGCAGGTGAAGACAAGCATGGTTTATGGAAAGGCACTTAAGCTAGCACATCAAGGGGCAGAGCTCTAACCTACTCTTCTCCCTGATATACCACTGGCTCTAGGTATATGTTATCACACAACAAGTTGTGGAAAGTTTTAGAAAAGTAATTTATACATTAAAAATGAAAATCAAATAATAGTAAGTAGAATTAGACATTTCCATCTTGGGCAGGCACATAAAAAAGGCAAAGATACGAAGTCCTGGAAGAAGGAGAAATAGTAACCCACATTCATCTTAGGAGAAGGTCACTGTATTTTAGAGTTACCTGCAACAATGCAGAGGGAGGAAAGTCATTAGGTTTCTGTGTATTTTGCATGCCTTAGAGTAAAAAAACAGGATGCCTACATTGCAAGAGTTCCCCTGTAGCTCTGCAAGACATTTTCCAATGTGGTTGGAAAGAGAGAGACATTGAATCTAATTGGCTGCATTTCTCCAAGATGACAAATGTAGAGATGTGCACGGTTCGGACCAGTCCGGATCGGCACCGAAGGGGGGCCCTTTCTTTTAGGGCGGGAGGGCTTTCTTACCCCTCCCGCCTCTTCACCCCCTCCAGCGCCCGTATTTAACCAAATAACGGGGCGCTGGAAACCAGCCGCCCCCGCCCCCCCCAGCAGATCCACATAGAAAGGTGCCCATACCCCTGCCGCCGCCCGCCCACCCTCCCTCCCTCCCAGCTGCCCGCCCGCCCAAATCCTTACCCAAGGCTGCAGGAGTAAACGAGAGGAGCTCCCGGACAGAGCTCCTCTTGTTAGAAAGGCCTGATGCAGAATGAAGGCGCTTTGCGCGCGCGCACATGTGCGCGCCGCAAAGGACGCCGGAGGCCCGGTCTACCCGCCGGGAAAAGGCTGGGTAGACCGGGCCTCCAGCGATCGGAGGCCCGGTCTACCCGGCCTTTTCCCGGCGGGTAGACCGGGCCTCCAGCGTCCTTTGCAGTGTGTGCATGCGTGCGCGCGCAAAGCGCCTTCATTCTGCATCAGGCCTTTCTAACGAGAGGAGCTCTGTCCAGGAGCTCCTCTCGTTTACTCCTGCAGCCTTGGGTAAGGATTTGGGCGGGCGGGCAGCTGGGAGGGAGGGAGGGAGGGAGGGCGGGCGATGGCGGCAGGGGTATGGGCACCTTTCTATGTGGATCTGCTGGGGGGGGTGGCGGCTGGTTTCCAGCGCCCCGTTATTTGGTTAAATACGGGCGCTGGAGGGGGTGAAGAGGCGGGAGGGGTAAGAAAGCCCTCCCGCCCTTAAAGTTATACCCCCCACCTGGACCCGCACCAGCAAGGGCCGAACCAGTCCGGCAGTTCGGCCATTCCTTAGAATGGCCGCCGGACCGGTTCGGACTCACCCCTAGACAAATGTATGGAAGCAAATATCCCATTATTGCAAATATATCTATATCCATCCCCACTCTTGACAAATTACACTGGGGAGGAGGAAAGAGTCACAATTTACTGGATGGCTATTCGTAGTTAATAATTTACACATATTAGTTGCTCTGTTGGTGATCCTGGTTTTAAGAAATATCAGGAATTGGACTTTGTCAGCAAGATTCAATACTATCATACATACAGGAACATAGGAAGGATAACAGACTGCCTCTCACATGAAAGATGAGAAAAAGTACCTACACAAACCTGAATAAGCTAAAATTACTTCCTTCCACTGAAGTCCTAGAGGAGGGTCCCTTCAGCTTATGAATCTGCTACTCAAAGCAACACATAAGCCACTTTGATTGCACAGATTGTTCTAGGCTCTCCTGCCATCAGAGTATTAATTGTAATTGATTTTACTGGGGAGGATCAGAGTCATTACTACTCTGAACAGCTACTGGTGCAAAGCTTGAGATTTTGTGGCATCCTGAACAGAAGGCAAGGATTGCTAAATTAACTAATAATTATACTGAAATCCTATTGTAGAGGAGCAGCAACCTGATCTAAGAACTACTTTGGCAACTGAAAAGTACTTTATGTAACTCACTCCATGGAAGAACCAGCTACTATTAAGGAGCAGCAGAGAAAGAACCTCTGCCTCATCTTCTCATGCTGGCTTTGTTTGCTTGGGAAAGAGAAAGAGACTTTTATTGTGTTCATTCTATATCTGTTGAATGGGGAGTTGTATCCTGAGTGTTTGACTGCATGATGGAGAATACGTCTGCCTTTGAGAAAGTGAAAATGCATGTATATGAAGAAGGCATACCTGCTGGCTAGTTTAAAAATGGCTAATTGACTCTGCAAGGTGTTCTGCCCTTGAATTAAAAGACGGCAACACACACGTTTGCAGGGATATGCTACGATGCTTATACCTTGATCCCATGAACCATGGTGTCAGCTAGTTTACCCCTTGCAGCTGAAATGCCAGGATTCAGACCATGTGACTGATGGCAAGAGCTGGCTCCTTATTGGATGGGACTGATGGGAGCCAGCGTGGTGTAGTGGTTAGAGTGCTGGACTAGGACCGGGGAGACCTGAATTCAAATCCCATTCAGCCATGATACTAGCTGGGTGACTCTTGGCCAGTCACTTCTCTCTCAGCCTAACCTACTACACAGGGTTGTTGTGAAAGATAAACTCAAGTATGTAGTACACCGCTCTGGGTTCCTTGGAGGAAAAGCGGGATATAAATGTAATAATAATAATAATAATAATAATAATAATAATAATAATTATTATTATTATTATTATTATTGTTGTTGCACTATGGTAACACAGCAATGCCTGCCACAAAAAGCACTGAAGCACTAATGCCAGAGGCTTACAGAGCTCCTGGTAGCACTTTTGGCTGTCAAGGTTCAAAAGGAAGCCTTTCACGACAAGCTGTGATGCAGCAAATTCAAAAGTGTGGAGGTCAGACACCAACTTTTATGGATGCTCCCTCCCCCAGATCAGTTTTAGATCAGACCCCAAACTACTAGCGATCTGGCCTATTCCAAAATGGATTCATAATCTATCAAGGCATTTCCTGAAGGCTTCTAGAAAGGTAACTGACTGAGGATGAAAGGAGTTGACAGAAAGGGTTCCACATTATGGCAGCACCTGAGTTCCTGAATGTTGTGGTATCCAGGGAAGCTACCAGGAAAATGCATCTCCCAGAGGTTCAAGTACTCCTCAGTACTGCAATGATCATGAACCACATCATCTTGGGCTTCAGTTACCAGTTCCTTTACCATGGAGGACCTATGTATTACTAACAGCGAGAGTAGCTGGACATATGAGTTACATTCATGAGACTGACACCACCCAACTCTAACAGCACTACCTCACTTTAAGAACTGAGCTGTGTCTAGCAGCTCAGCTGTTTAGCAGCTCTGTCTGTACCCGAAAATGTTCACAGGACCTCAGTTAAGAGAGAGTTATGGTTTGGCAACATACTACCATTTGCATTCTGATCAAGAGACTGACAAAATGTCATTCATGGTTCCAAAGTTTTCCAAGGAGACGGAGATTTCTATTTTACATGCTCCAGCACCATACTGATTTCACAAATAATTGCAGGTAAGATTTTGACAAAGAAAAAGGTTAGCTTCTGGGGCTCATCTAATACAGTCTCTCCTTTTAATGTTAGAGATACCACATGTAAAAAAGAATTACCTGAGCTTTTTCTGTACTTGTGGGCTGCAGGTGTCTGTAAATTACTTTTTTCACAACATCGAAGAACAAACAAGTGACAACTATGATGATTATGGCAAACCAAGCAGAGCCACTGGACAGCAACTGAACAAATACGAAGTACATGTCTTGGGTGTGCAAAAACGGCCTGAAAGAAATGAAACACAAAATGGGAGGTAAGTGAACAGGCGAAGGGTTGGGGGAGAATCCTAAAAAAGCACTTGTTAAATGTTACCACCCTGCATCCCCTAAGAGGAATAACTTACAGCACTCACAAGCAATCTTATCCAAATGCAAACCAAGGTAGACTCTGTTTAGCAAAGGGGACAATTTGTGCTTGCTGCTCTGCTCCCCCAAAAAGACAGGTGCACCCATGTGTCTTGTTTTTTTTAAAAAGGAACACCAGTATGATAATTTCCTTAACTTCTGATGTCAGTGTTAGATAGTTATTGTAGCACAAAAATTGCTACAGAACACAGAAGATCCTCCAGCCATATGTAATGGTGGGGAGAGGGTAATTTCTTACTGTGAATTCCTGTTCTCTGATACTCCCGGAGGAAACTGGACACCAGAGGGGTTAGCCCCTCCCCTGGAGCAGCAGGCAGGACCAAAACTGAAGAGACTCCTCCAGGGGGAGGGGCCACCTTGCCTTCCCAGGTTAAACAGGAAAAGCAGAGGCACCCTTCACCCCACACTGAGGACGAAAAAAGATGGCTACATCAAGAATCAATAACTGGAATGAACAGAAAGGTTAACTCCGCTGGAGAACAGGAAGAGAAACAGGACGAAAATAGAGGGGAGACAGAAGGAAGAGCCCCCTAGAAGCCATGTCCACCACCCCCTCATGTGCAATGAAATCAAAAGCCTTAAGAACACCAAGAAATGACGGAATGGTACCTTACACAGGGCAGGCCTAATGCCCTCCTGATCTCGAACAGGAATTCACAATATGAAATAACCTTTCTCCTGAGGCTCCTGGAGGGCATTCAACACCACTGGGATGCAGAAAAGTGGTACCATCCCGGAGTGGGGAAGGTACCCCATATAAAGCAAGGAAGCACCAGCTGTAATACCCATCTGCTGAAAGCAGCATTGGAGAAGAAAAAAATATCTATTTTATACTGTCTAGAAAAGGAGTGGACAGTAGCCCAGGTAGCTGCCCTACAAAGTCATGGGAAAACTACCCTTTGCTGCAGTAGAAGTAGAATCCCCCTTAAGGAATGGGCTGTAACGACCGCAGGGCGAACCTTCCCCAAAACTCTTGTACGCCATCAAAATACATTCCTGGAACCACCTGGATATAGCTGCGGATGACACCTTCCCCTAGTTAACCATCCTGGAAAGAGACACTGTTTCCCCTATCTCTGCAGTACGGTTCAGACAGAACCGAAGTGCTCTCCAAACATCCAAAAAATGCCATATGTGTTCCTGAGGGTGCACTGGGTCCAGACAGAAGGTTGGCAAGGACAGTTCCTGAGACTTGTGGAAAAGAGTGTTAGCTTTTGATGCCAAAAGGAGGATGGGGATGCAATACCACTTTATCCTTGTGAAAACACACAATTCCAGTCAGCTGATAAGGCACTAAACTCTGACACTGTACAAGCAGATGTAATGGCAACCAAAACCATGGATTTAAAGTTCAACATGCGAAGATCAAACATCGCCATGGATCCAAAGGGTGAAGACATAAGAGCAGAAAGAAACCCATTTAAATTCCAAGTAGGAAACCTGTGAACCACCAGATGATTAAGCAAGGCAGCTCCTTTGAGAAAATGAAGATACAGAATGCTGCATCAGAGCGTTGAGAGCAGCAACCTGATGCAGGAGGACATTTGTGCTTAGGCCTTTATCAAGACTAGACTGCAGGAAGCCAAGTATGTTGTGAACCCACACGTCATGGTCCAACACTATGGGAGCTGCACCAAGACTGAAAGGCACGCCAGGTGCCCCCTTGTAAACCCCATTAAATTTAATTATAAATAATTATAAATAAATATTTTATATATATATAATAATAATAATAATAATAAATAATAATAATGGTAGATGCTTTCCCGGAGACCAACAGCGTACAGCATGGAGCAGCAGAATATCCAATCAAACTGAGACCTTCCTGCTCAAAAGCCAGGCTGTGAAGCAGGAAAGCTCTGGCTGAGTCACACTCTGAGTCAACAGATCTGGGTTCACCAGAATTCACCAACCATCTTGAACTGCAAGATGTCCAGAAACCATGGCTGACA
The DNA here is from genome assembly GCF_027244095.1 of Hemicordylus capensis. Lineage (NCBI taxonomy): Eukaryota > Metazoa > Chordata > Lepidosauria > Squamata > Cordylidae > Hemicordylus > Hemicordylus capensis. The sequence goes on along the minus strand of NC_069659.1, from coordinate 346,091,021 downwards.
AACTCTTGAACTTTTCAGAGCATCTTGGATAGGAAGGGAATGGACAGGAAAGCATAAAGCAGACCCTGTGGCCATGGAAGAGCCATGACATCCATCCTCATGCTCCAAGGACACACTAGATATGCAAAGAAGACTTCTAAATGAGTGTTTTGGCTTGTGGTGAACAGGTCCACCCTTGGCAGTCCAAACCGATTGACCACCTGTTGGATCAACACAGGATGCAATGTCTACTTTGATTCCACAACAGAGTTGCTGCTGAGCCAATCTGCCAACACACTGGAGACTCCCACCAGATGTTCTGCCCTGATCTACCTCAGATGTTGTTCTGCCTAGAGAAACATTGCATAAGCCTCCTTGTGCAGGAGCCTGGACTTGGTGCCGCTCTGCTTGTTCACGTATGCCTTTGTAGACATGTCACTGGTTCTGATTAGCATAAGTTGTCCCTGAACCAAGGATTCAGTCTAGCAGAGCCAACCTCACAGCCTTCAACTCCATCCAGCTGATGCTCCCTTTGGCCTCCTCTACCAATTAAAGTCCCTGCATAGTTCTGTCCCACGTGTGCTCCCCACCTGAGCAAACTGGCATCTGTGATAATCACCAGCTGAGCTAAGGACTGAAGGCACGTACCCTCCGATAGCCTGCTATCCTATATCCACCAGTCCTGAAACAAATGAACTTCCTTCAACAATGGGACCAGGAGGTGGGACTTCAGAGTGATCTGGCCCTGGAATGCAAGAAACAGATGTTGAAGTGGCCGGGAGTGGAGACAGGACCAAGGCATCAGATCCTGGTAAGAGACCATCATGCCCAGTAAGATGGCCAACTCCATAAGATCCACTGGAGTCTTGGTTCTGAGTGAGCATGCCGCTGTCAGAATTTTGAGCTGTCTGTCCTGTGTCAAGAAAACCTGGTGAAGTCTGGTGTTTATCTTCACCCCAGATGATCTAAAATTTGAGTTGGGGACAGAGGACTCTTCTCCAGGCTGACGGTAAAACCATGATCCTGTAGGCAGCCCAGCGTGGTCTGAATGTCCATCAAGCCTTGGACAAAGATCTCACAGGATATCTTCCAGATACGGGACTAGATAGATGCCCAGAAACAGAACGACAAGGGACTTGGGAGGAACATGAGGAAAAACAGACGCATCCAATTCCTGGCTCTTGTGCTTACGTTTACGGTGCTTGAAGAGAGGAGGAGAATGTGCTGATGAAGACAAGGAGGGGGAAGAACCCCAGGAGGAAGGTGACGAGCTACTGGACCTGGGCTTGTCCCTAGCCCTGTGACCACATCTCTGCTTTACGCTTTTTGTCCGTATGTTTTTTTTAAATGGGAAGCAAGTGTGGCTCTTGGAGCCCGAATTCTCAGTCGGATTGGCACCCCTGGATTCTCTGGCCACCAACTCATTAAAACACCGGATGAGTTGGGGGTTGGCATCTGCACCACTAAGATCAGGAAAAGGAAGCGAAGGAGCGGGGGGTGGGGTAAGGTTGGGGTAATTTCTCTCACCCTAACTCTAGCTGGTGGCTGATGTCAGGGTGCCAGAAGACGCCTGGGAGGCGCTGTCAGCAACAGAGTCTTCTGAACCCTTAGAGCACCCCATGCTGTGCCCAACAACCTCCCCTTTTGCAGGGCAGGGAGTTGGGCAGAAAAGCAATAGGAGCAGCTGCGAAAGCCCCACGGGTCCTGTGAAGCACACAGGCCTGCATGCACCAGAAAACGAAGCCACAGGCAATGGAGGCTGTGGCGTCAGGTAGGCTGTGCTCCCTTTCTCCGGGAAGAATGCGCCAAAGTGGGCTCACTGGCCCACAGAGGTCTGGAGGTTGGGCCGAATGTGAGATTGGCCTGGTGTGAGCGCAGAGGGGTTGCACTGAGCCTGTCTCAGATTGCTCAGAAGGGGCTGAGGAAAGCAAGAGAGCAAAGCCTCAAACAAACAAAAAAACAAAAAACAAAAAAGAGGAAAACACTTGACCAAGGACACACAGTCAGTACAGAGCTCTGCCAACTGACCTCCTCGTTAGGCAGGGCCGGTATGGGAAGGTGAGGCGGCCTCTGTCCTGGGAAGAGTCTCTTCAGTTTTGACCCTGCCTGCTGCTCCAGGGGAGGGGCTAACCCTAATGGTGTAGAATGGCCTCTGGAAGCCGCAGGAGAAAAGGGCTCATACCAGTGTGAGAAATGGTGCTCCTATTTTAGTTTATGAGATACTGCAAGGCATACTTAAGTGTTAGAGGATCTGTAAAGCTTCTTTCTTTCTTTTGCAAAGCAATGTGCTACTACAAGGATCCTCAAACTTGGGTCCCAGGATGTTGCTGGACTACAGCTTCCATAATTTATTTATTTGATTTGATTTCTATACCGCCCTTCCAAAAATGGCATAATCCTCAGCCACAATGGCAAAACCCATTTTGGATTATGGGAGATGTCCATCAACACCTGAGGGTCAAGTTTGAGAACACCTGAGCTACTATTTAAAAAATTTGCCTTGTCATTCTGCTTATGCTTTCCAAAGGTCTGCTGCCTGGTGCAGAGAGAAACACTGTATTGCCCAACAACAGCACGCCACACTTCTCTGGCATGTGCATGCACTGTCCTGCAGCCTGTCCATTGTCCATCTTTTAAATCTGAGGTTCCACTTGTTCCCAGAGAATAGAAGCATCAGCAGTGGTTACAGAGTTAAAACTATAGAAATTGCCCAAGGTGATTCCTCAAAAGCACATGAATCCTGGTTTGATGCATTCATAGAATATACTCCTCCTAGGAACATATATTTTACTCTGGGTGCACATGCAACTACTCACACACTTACTTACCAGACAATTCCCCCATAGAACAAGGAGAATATGAAGTAAAAGACAATGGACCCCCAGGTAACAAAATGGTTTATCCACGTCCAGAAATGAGTTTCTAAAGCCATCTAGATATATACACAAAAGAACATGAGAAATTAAACTGATATAAATTTGCCAGATATATTTTCATTTAAAAACACAAATGTTAGAGTCTACTGTTAAAATCTCACAAGACATAGGATGAAAGGGAATCTGTATATTTAATTTATGACTAACAATTTCCATTATTTCATGAATGCTGGATGTTGCCATGTTGCAGAAGTGGATATACTGCACTCATTTTTATTCTGGAATTGTAAATTCCCAGTTGTTCACAAAACCATCAAAGGGGCCTAGAAACTACATAGTACAAAAGATAATGTCAGGTTGTTTACCTGTATCTTGGGTTCTTCTAGTGGTCATCTGTGCTCTTACATGATTGTGCTTTGCACCTGCGCAGAGACCTTGTTGGAGTCTTTCCAAGCTGAATTTTTTTCCTCTGAAATGTGTGGTAGTCCCACCCCCTCTGGAGTAGTATGCATGTGTCCCAGCAGTCCTCCTCAGTCACTGAGTCAGATGACCTAAGAGTCTAAGAGGGGGAGGATGGGTAGGTGTGTAAGAGCACAGATGACCACTAGAAGAACCCAAGTTACAGGTAAGCACTTGATGTTCTTCGATGTGGTCTCTGTGCTCAACACGATTGGGTGCATAGCAAGCTGCACACTGTGCAAATCTTACCTGGAAGTGGGACTTCATGCGAAGAGCGATTGTAAGACTGCAGTACCGAAGGCAGCATCTTTGCAGGAGTGGATGTCCAAGGTGTAGTGCTGCATAAAGGAGTACAGTGATGCCCATGTGGCAGCCTGGCAGATGACATAGAGCCATTACTCTCACTCGAAAGTGGCAGATGCTGCCATGGCTCTGGTGGAGTGGGCCTTCAGAGACAAATACGGTTGTTTCTTCATGATCTGATAGCATAGCGAGATGGCATGGGCCACCCAGCGGGAGACAGTCGGGAGGAAGCTTGCCTGCCATGGCTGAGGCCTGACTGAGAACGGAAGAGGGCTGAGAGGAACGTCAGTCCTTTGTCTGATCTCTTCTAACATCTAGCATGTGTAGGCAGCGTTGGGTGTTGTCTGACGGGTTAGGAAAAAAGGTGGGTAGAGAGAAGTTGTGAAAGGAGATGATGATCTTGGGGAGGAAAGCGACATCCGTTCAGAGAATCACCTTGTCTTTGTGGAAGATCAGGTAAGGGGAATCTACACAGAGGGCCTTTAGTTTGCTATGGGTGAGTAGAAGTGATGGCTACTAAAAAGGCCACCTTGCAGGAGATGAGGTCATCTGAGGTGGAGGCCATGGGTTCAAATGGGGGCACATCAAACAACTGAGCAGAAGGGACAGGTCCCAGGAGGAAACCCTAACAGGAGCGTCCGGGTATAGGTGGGCGAGATCCTTAAAAAAATGCTTAACAGTAGAGTCTCAAAACTAGGAAGTAGAGCTAGGAGGGGAATGGGCTATGATGGTGTCCAGATGAACTCTGAGGGATGACATCTTCGAGCCCGATTCTTTTCAAGAGAGAAGAACAGACTTGCTGGATGGAGTACGAGTCTTGTGAGGTTCCCTCTGGATGATAGGAAGTTTCTGAAACATGTCCATTTATGCTGATAGGACTTTACAGTAGCAGGTTTGCGGGAAGCTGCGAAGACAATCTGGAGGTTTGGTGGAAAGGAGGCCTGATCCAACATGCTGTGAGATGGAGGCAGAGGACATTGGGATGCAGCAGTTGTCCGGACGGCTGAGACAGAAGGGAAGGGAGTGGAGAAAGGTGGCAATATGTGCCGGCCAAGAGCTGCAGGAGACGGGGGAAACCAAGGTCTTCTGAGCCACCATGGAATAATGAAGATACATTCTGGTTGGTCCTGTAGAAGTTTCAGTAGGATCCTGGGGATCAGTGGAATGGGAAAAAAAACAGGTACGCTAGAAGTCCTGTCCAGGAGATTGTGAAGGCATCACCTAGGGATTGATGGCTAAGTCCACTCTGGGACAGTAAAAGTGGCACTGGGTAATCTGGTGGGAGGCGAAGAGATCTACCAGCAGGTGGAACCAACTTTGAAAGAGCTTTGAGAATCTGGCAGTCTAGCTGCCACTTGTGGGAGGTGACTCCCGCTTTGCTGAGTGTATCTACCTGTATATGAATGGCTCTGGCTATGATGGAGTGTCGTACACATCAGTGCCAGAGGTCCATGGCCACGTGAAGTAGGGCTGTGGAGGTGGTTCCTCCGTCTGAATAGTGATGGTCTGAACAGTGACGGTCTATTGAGCCAGGAGTGGAAGGAAGCCACACGGAGCTTTGAAAATTGTGAGTGGTATTACGAAGGCATTGATCTTTTTGAAGGGTTTCATCGGTCTTTTCTCCAAGGAGAGCTGCCTCCTCAAATGGTAGACCTATACAAGCGTGTGCATCATCCGCGAGGCAGAGAAGCGTAGCCAGACATGCCTGTGAATGGCTACAGAGGCGGACATGACCTTAGCCACACACTTGGCAGAATGTCTAACTGTGTGAAGCTCATTTAGCTAGCTGTGTTACCTCTCTCAAACACACCTTGGTGGGGTCCTTCTTGTTTGGAGGTAGCTGATCCAAGAAGGGTGCCAAGCGTTCCCAAAGGAAGTGGTTATAACGAGCATTGTATGCTTGATAATTGGCAATCTGGAGGTGGAGAGCGGAGATGAAGTAAAAGCGCCTGCCAAACATGTCCAGCTTGGCCTCCTCAATGAGGCCAAACAGGGGGTCTGGATCCACCTTATTTTGTTGAGAGAGCTGGACTCCCAAAGACAAAGCCATGCAGGAGATATAATCCGCATATTGCTTATAGTCCTGAGGGAGAACTGAGCCTCTGGTCCAAAAGAAGATCAGGCGGGGTAGAGCCCAGTGATGTCAGATCAGATTGTGGAGAGTGGATATCAGGGTCGTCATAGTCTGTTTCTGGGTCAGAGGAACCTGGCTCCATATACTGGGTCTAGTCTAAGACCTCTGAAGTGTGCTGTTCATGCTCCAGGGGTGGTTCTTGTTGTCTGGGAGGTGGCAGAGAGGCAGACCTTGGAGGTGATGGGCAACATTTTTGGGCCTCAGATTTCTGCTTGAAGATTGGTTGTTTGGTAGATGGCGGAGGCAGATATCTGTCCTGACATCCAGGAGGCCTGATGGATGACCAAGGTGGGGAGCTAGAGCACTCTCTAGACATTGCCTTGTAATCCCACTGGTGCAGCCATAAAGGTTCCATTGCCTCGGTGATAGGAAGGCTCCAACTGGTAGGATTGATAGGCTGGTGCTTTGTCCCAATTGCAGTAATATTGGTCAATTTAGGATGGTGGCTAGGGTTTGCCGAGTGGAAGGCAGAAGGACCTGCCCAAGTAGGAGCCCTACCAGAGCGAGGGTAGTGGGCTTCAAATTCAGATTCGAAGTTGGCTTCTTGGAGTTCGAGCATGGGGCCTCGGGTTTATCAAGGACATCCTCGGCTTGAGAATAAATATAGTGTCAATCCTCGGGTTCAAGACCTTCCTCGGATTCTAAACCTTCCTCGGATTCGAGGCAATCCTCCATTTCCTCAGGATTGGGGTCAACAGCAAACTGGGGTTAGCTGAGGCTTCTTGAGTAGGAAGTTTGTGTTTGAGAGGCTGAGCTTCCTCCATAGGTTGTCGTGGCTTTTTCTTCATTTTTAGCAGAGAAGAGGAGCTCGCCGAATCCGAGAGCTTAGGGACCAAAGACGCGGAGCCCATAGTTGAAGTACTGGAGGCCTCCAGTACCGAAGTGGCCAATTTGGGAGCCATAGGCTCTGAAGTCTGCTGGGGAGTGGCTGTGTCCCCAAGGAGGGCGGCAGAAGAAGAGGGTTGCAAGCACGAATTGGGTGGGGAAGTGCTCGCCTGCATTCCTGGAGCTCTCGAAGGAAGTGCCACTTCTTGAGAAGATTTAAGCGCCTGTTCCCAAAGCCATGACCTAAGGCGGGAGGTGTGATTCTTTCTCGCTTGCTCAGTGAAGTTAGCACAGTGAGAGCAAGTGTCAACCTTATGTTCCTCGCCGAGGCAAAACAGGCAGCAGCTGTGTCCGTCCATGGAGGGTATTTTAACCCTGCACCAGACACAAAGTTTGAATGTGACCTTACTGGTCATAAGTGAGCCAGAAAGCCTAAATGCTAAGCCCTTGAGGGCAAAGGGGGTGGAGGACTGCGAAGTAAATAAAAACGTGAACAAAGAGGCAGATAAAAACTAAACCAAAAGATCGAGAGAGAAGGAGCAAAATAGAAAGGATAAAGGGGTAAAAAAAATTCCCCAGCTTGGAACTCACAGACATGTCGATCTGTCGGCGGATGAAGAAAGACTGAGGACAAGTGCTGGGACACATAGTTACTACTCCAGACAGGGCAGGGCTATTGCCCATTTCAGAGAAAAAAAATCAGCTTGCAAAGACTCTGATGTAGTCTCTGTGCAGGCGCAAAGACCAAATTGTGTTGAGCACAGAGACCACATCGAAGAAGCAGGGTTAATATTTGGACTGGTCAACTCCCACTGCTCCAGAAGCCCCACAACACACACAGTGGACTCCACTGACCATCCAAATTATCACCTAATGCATGGGCAGCAGTGGAGCTGCTGAGTTCCATCTATTAGCGGCCCTCCTGCAACTCCACAACTTTGGCCCTCCTCCAGATGTTTGACTAAAACTCTCATCATCTCTGACTACAGAGATGATCACAGGCATGCCCTCACCTCTTGCCTGTGGGCTTCCCAGAGGCATCTCGTGACCTATTGTGTGAAACAGGATGCTGGCCTAGATAGGCCTTGCTGGGTGTGATCCAGTAGGGCTGTTCGTCTATGCTTATGACTATTGGTCACTGTGGCTTGGGATGAGGAGAGTTGTACAACTGGAGGGCTGAAGTTGTGCAGCCCTGCACTAGTCTAAGGACATATACAGATTACACAGAGGGAAGGCACATCAGCTGGGCTGGTGACTTTTTCCTGAGCTGGGTCTATCTGGTCTAAGTTAAGAACCAAAATGCTTCCTTTCAAAAGGGTCCTTCTAGTGTGTCCCCTTGAGGATTCATTGGGGATTATACGGTGTTTCTAATCAGTGTGCTCTTTTAGGGCTTACTGGAGAACTTCATGACTCCAAGGTTGCTCCCCTTCAAACCTCGGAACACAGAATGACTACTTTTTACTTCAATCAAAGAACTCTATGCAAAGAAAGGTGGAGTTCTGAATGCGGAATTTAAGAGTACTTTTAGAAGAACTATGCATCACACTGAACCGATAATCAGGTCCAAGGTGATGCAAGCCCTACTGGAGCATTTTTTTCTAGAAACAATTTTGGAGAAAAATTCCTCCAATATAAAATTGTATCTGTATGTATTGAAAGAGATCGGAGGGTGGGAGTGGGACTTAAGAACCAGTTTCTGTGCAGAAGAACTAGGGCGTAGCCATTTCCACCAACCCCTGTTACACATCAGGAAAAGGTCGACATCATGACTTTTGAAATACCGCTGATGTAGCTGCCAGAAGACAGCTGCTTTCTTTCCTTAAGATAAGGCCCAATCCAAATGCATCAAGCCGATAATGATCACCAGCTTGATGCAACCTGACCACCCTCTCTCTCGTTAGCACAGCGTGAGAGGATTGGGGTCAGGTCAATTAAAGAAAATGGGTTTTTTTGCCATGAACCCCACTGCCCATTGAGCTCATCAGGAGAGGTTTGCCTGCAGTTGCCACTGGCTCATCTGGTGGCTACTCAGGGACAGGCCTTCTCTGTCACTGCCCGAGGCTTTGGAATGCGCTCCTTGCTGAAATAAGCCTCCTCATCTCTGACAACTTTTTAAAAGGCCGTCAAGACACATTTGTTCACCCAGGTTTTTAATTAGATACTGTTTTAACATTGTTTTAAATTGTAATGTTTCAACCTTTAAATTTGTATTATTTTATTATAAACTGCCCAGACGTGTAAGTTTTGGGTGGTATACAAATATGTCAAAAAAATTAATTAAATAATTTGGCATGTGCACAGCCCTTTTGTTCCGTTTGGATTTAAATTCTGGTTCTGACATTCTTCTATCTGTGTGGGGTCGAACCACCACTGGAACCAAATCATGAAAGGCTCATTTTCTGGAAGTCACTCTAACCTGCAACGCAGATAAGAACATAAGAACAGTGGTCCACCAGATGCCGCTGGAAGACATAGGCTGGAGTTGAGGGCATGCCCTCTCTCCTGCTATTGCTCCCCTACAACTGGTACTCAGAGGCATCCTGCCTTTGAGGCTGGAGGTGGCCTATAGACCTCTGACTAGTAGCTGTTGATAGACATCTCTTCCATGAAGTTATCCAAACCCCTCATTATTCATTCATTCATTCATTCGATTTCTATACCGCCCTTCCAAAAATGGCTCAGGGCGGTTTACACAGAGAAATAATAAATAAATCAGATGGATCCCTGTCCCCAAAGGGCTCACAATCTAAAAGAAACATAAGATAGATCACTAGAAGTACTGTGCTGGGGGTGGATAGGGCCAGTTACTATCCCCTTGCTAAATGAAGAGAATCACCACATTAAAAAGGTGCCTCTTTGCCAAGTTAGCAAATGCTATAATATTAGTATTATAGTATAATATTATAATACTATATTTATACATAGTATTTTATACATAGTATAAAAAGTCACAATAGTAGTACTATACCTTCATTGTAACAGTTATAACCATAACCGTGAAGACCAAAGTACCAAATGTCCAGTTTCCAAACATCTACAAAAGAAAGAAATGTAATATGATTTAATCAGGTAGAAGTTACTTGCCTTTTCTGTAATGAATGCAACTAAAATAGCACAGCTACACTAGCAAAACTAAATCTATTGGAAGCTCAGAAGTGCAGAATGCTCACTTGTCCATTCAGCACAAGCTATAAAGCAAGGAGGAAAAGTGCAAGGCAAAACAGGGGGAAATGCTATCTAATAGGAGCTACATAATTGAGATATCAGCTGGAGAAGTAATCTTCCTCCTTTTGTGAACACACAAAAACCACAAGACATTTTAAAATGCCAATGAAAATAAGACCATTAGGAATTACTGTCATCGGTCCATTACAGAAATTGCTAATGAAAATTGTTAACATACTATAGCAGTGTAGAAACAATTAGTCTCTAATTATAGGGGTGGGGAGGGGGTGGGTCTTCATTGCAGCATCATGTATAGATTTGCAAACTCCAGCCTCTTAAATTCAAAAATAAGTGGTGGGCTTGTGTTGTATAGAACTTTTAAGAGAAGAGCTGCTTTAGTTCGGGGCTTAATAGAATCAAAAGTCAACCATACAGCTTTTTAAAATTTTAAGTAGAGTTATGCATACTTTTCTGGAAAAAAAACATGATGCACAGTGCAACGCTTCTCAGAGAGATATTTGTACCTCTTCTACAACAAATGTGATCTGTTCAAGTGCGTCAATTGTGTTCCACTTATTGCCTTAATCTGAACAAGACTACGTCGAGCTTTTGTAGAATGCTTGGATGACAATGCATAAATTGATATAAACCACTCTGAGTATCATTTCTGGGCAGAACAGCGGAATATAAAATTTAATAAATACAAAACCCAAACCCATCCATGGCCACTAGTTCTACTTGGCCTTTTTGTAAATGACAAGGTTATTAACCTGCCCTAAATAGCTTCCAGAACCCTTCCTTCCATTGTGGTGAGGCAGGTGGCGGCCGAAAAGGGGGCATTTTCCATTGTGGCATCCTGTTTGTGGGACTCCACCCCACCCCCAGAGGCTCATCTAGTATCTAAGGCAGCTGTTACCTTTTTGGTGCCCGTTTTAGTCTCCTTTTAAGGGTTAAAACCAGCTGCTGGTTTTAAATAGTAAAGTATGTATGTTTCAAGTTTAAACTGCCTTGAAAACATTATTTGAAAGGTGGTACATAAATGCTTCAAATAAATACAATTAAGTACTTTATACCAATGTTAAAATCCAGCTCTATTAAGCAGCAAGGAGGATAGATCTGGATACAGATCCAATATCCACATATTTCTTGGATTGGTGCATGCAGTTAAGGCTTCCTGAATAGTGCCTCTGGATCCACACACAGTATCCAGGTTTGTCCCTTTGATGACCATCAGCTGGACAACTGAGAATCCCAAAAGCTGCCAATTAAGAACATTCCTGTGCCCACAGAAGGTCTGTCACATGTGTCCCATCCATAGTGGGTAGCTCATCTGATACTTCAGCACACAAAAACTCTCCCTAGTAAGCAGCAGGAGGCCTCATCAGAAGTTGGTTGCTATGGTGACACTATTCCAATACTTTTAGAGGAGAGTAGAATTCTTCTGAACATCCAGAATTGGACACCCTTCCAAAGAGGAGGAAAAGCAGCACACATCTCAATTGTCATGCTCCTTGGTTTGCATGCTGTGTTTCTTAAAAGGACATTTTCAGCCTGTTAACTCATACAGCCTTTTCATAATGTGAACTGGGTCCAGTGGATGGTAACCTCTATGCCATCCAAAACAATACAAGATTTAAAAAATATATAGTAATAGTACCACCCACCCACAAAAAACCCTCTGGAAGCACAAAAATAGATAACAAGATTCAGTAAAAAGAGCCTTCCCTTACTGCTGTCTATCCAAAATGAGACACACTAACGGATATTTTTGCCACCATTTATTTTTGAACATGTTTGAGGAGGATGGATGCTGTATCCTTTAGCACAGATACAGCATTTTGTATCTGGTACTTTCCACATCTTTCTTCCTACGGAGATTCTTACCATTTGCCTGTTAGGTTTCAATATCTGACGACATGCACAGCGTGAAAAAAGGTGGGAAAGGAAACTAGAAGATCAAGTTGAAGTACAGCATTACAGTGCAAGGCTACAAAAGGAACATCTACACACGGTAACTTGCATTTCTTTCTGGTATACAGCAGTGTCAAAATTCGGTACAGCACTCTATCCAAACTAAGGCTGGGAAACCAATACTTTCTTTTATACCACTAAAGATTACTGAGAATGTATGAGCACTCTGAACATGGTAAAAGGACCACTGTAAGAGCAATTATTATTGTTTTTATTTAATACCACTACATTATTTTATTTATTTTATTTAATACCACTACATACAAGAGAGCCAGTGTGGTGTAGTGGTTAGAGTGCTGGACTAGGTCCGGGGAGACCCAAGTTCAAATCCCCATTCAGCCATGATACTAGTTGGGTGACTCTGGGCCAGTCACTTCTCTCTCAGCCTAACCTACTTCACAGGGTTGTTGTGAGGAGAAACTCAAATATGTAGTACACTGCTCTGGGCTCCTTGGAGGAAAAGCGGGATATAAATGTAGTAGTAGTAATAATAATAATGGTACTGGTGGCCATGCTGCTGTTCATAACTACCAATATTTTAACACTACCCCACAACTGGAAATATAAGTTCAGAATAAAACTGCCACATCATAGGACAATAGCTACTATATCCTGGAGAGTAAGGATTTTTTACTATCCTGCACAGGAAGCAGGATCTGTTTATCTTCCACCCAGAGGTGCACACTCATCACTTGTGCAGCAGGGACCCTAAACTTCTGCACACTTAGCATAATGGTTAGTTTTATCTGTGTGCCAGCCATCACAAGGCCAGGTCTCTATTCCAAAGGCTTTCGAGCCTCAACAACTTTTGAAGAGATCAATTCTGCTTCCACTCTGCATACGAATAAAATCTAATAGAAGAACTTATGACGTGTGCCTGACACTGATTTTAGTTAAACACAGCATTAACTTCTCAGAAATACGACAAAGCATACTAAATGTGTAATTGCAAAGTAGAATTTATTGCAGGTTTGGAAACTACTTTACCTGGCCATTTCCTAGCAAAGAGGTATCTTCTCCCATTAGAAGGTATGAGCCAAAGAAAAACACAAATGCATGAATGAATCCCAAGAAGGTCCAATAAAGAAAAGGTTTAAAGCCCAAGAGGGCATTTTTACTGATGTCTCTGTAGGAAAGGGGGGAAAAAAGGTAACACGTCCATATTGTTACTTCTCAACAAACATAAACTCATTTTTTCTTTAAGATTTTCTTTAAGATTTTTTCTTTAAGATTTTCTTCCTACCATTATTGTAGCAAGTGACAAATGGGTGGGAAGGAGATCAGACCCCATTTCACTCTGGACAGATATTGGGGGCACTACTGGGTCCAATCTGGGTTGGAAGAAGCTAAGCTGCTTTCTGAGTTTGGGGGGAAATAGTTCAGTTTGCCCAAGCCTGATTGTGGGGGTTCATTTCATCACTATATGGCATGTTATCACCATAGTATCTTTGATCATCTTGCAGTATTTCTGGTACAGCCTTGTAATCACCCATTTTATTGGGCATCTGTGACAAGCAGGCATGCCCTCCAAATTAGGGAAACTTTTCTGCACAGGAGGAGAGTTTTGCTGTTACTGCCCCTGTCGGATCCTCAACGTATCACACTGAGGATTAACAGAAAGGGTGCCCACTGAACATACAGCAAAAAAGACAAAGGAAAAAAGGCCACAATTTATTACCTGCTAAACATACCCTCAGCCCCTTGCAGCATTCCCTAGTCAATGACCTAAGTTATCATTTCTCAATATCTGATCAGCTTGCTAGATGAATTTGTAGGTGAGACACACAATTAACAAGTAAAATTACTTTTAGCAGATCAAACAGTATATCTGAAGCTCTCTCGCGCTCTCTCGCACACATACACACACAAAGACAGACACTGGCTCACATCCACTCTAGGGATGTGCACGAAACGAATTTTGCATTTTGTTTCCAGCTCAAAACACAATGCAGATGGCCAAAATGTTTCCTTGAAACAGCAGTTGAACCAGTTGTTTTGATGAAACAAAGATCAAAACCTTTTGAATATTTCAGCCATAGGGAACAATGGGGAAACCCCCCATAGGATCCTATGGGAGTTTGGGGTAAGTTAAAATTCTATTAAGAATCGTCCACTTGCCCATTTCTTTTGTGGTTTGGGTAGTAGGTAACACCCACCATGACCTACTACACAGCCCACTGTGGTGTCCCTAGGAGGTACCCATGGGGTTACCGAGTTTCCCCATTGTTCCCTATGTCCGGAACAAGCTGCACTCACGGAGTGCATGCACACAAGTTTTGCATTGCAATGCATTTTGCAATGTTGCCTTGAAAAACACTGCAGAAGCACAGTGCAGAAGTAAAAGAGAATCTGTCCCTCCCAATACAGAACACATTTTCAAACAGTCCAAAAATGGCCAAAAAAGAACTGTTGACCCAGAATCCACTACCAGCCACAGGGCCTGCGCTGCAGTAACATCATTGGTACAAAGTTGCTCTCTCAGACACAATTATGACTCCTTACGTTCCTAGCATTGCAACAGCTGCCACAGCAGCACCCTTAGCAGCAAGCATAGCCATAAGCTCAACTAGAGCAACTTCAGCCACATTTTACTGAGCAACACCTTGCAATGCAGAATTCAGAGCAGAGCAATGAGTGAAGCACAAGTTAGTCTCAAGGCTGTGATGGAGCTCAACACAGCAATCACCAAGAAATTTCTCTCTCACACACGCATGCACGCACACCACTGTCCATTTCTCACCACAACACTATCGCAAACAAAACAAACCACAATGCCAATGGGGGCACAGTTGCCCATGACAATACTTGATTTGTATGATAACAAGCCAACCAAGCAAGGAGATCAGAAGCCAATAAAAAGAAAGTGTCAGAAAACCAATCAGTGAGGGGGGAAAAGGACTCCAAAATGGCGCTTGAAATGCCAAAATGTTTTGGCTCAAAATGCGTTTTTGTTTTGTTTTGTTACGAGCTCAAAACAGGCCCTTTATTTAAAGGGAGTTTTGTTTTGAGCTAAGGCACTCAAAACGGCCTGTTTTGACTCAAACCATTTTGATATTGAAATGTTTTGTACATCCCTAATCCACACTAAGTCACTCATAAGCAGTCTTACTGAAAGTAATGGTCAAGTTTACTTGCTCTATCAACATCAATGGGAGAACTCAGTGTTAAGTTCCAAAAATCTGTCAGTCAGACTAAAGGGAGGGATACTCTGAGCTTCGGCACTCAGCCAGCCGACCAAGAACAGGGAAGGAGGGTCTCCACCTCCCTCCCTCCTCTTCTGCAGTGGATATGTTGCTGAGGTTACATCAGCTTCAAACAGCGATCCTCAGATGGGGAACAAGTAGCACAGCTGCAGTGTGAGGAAGCAGGAAGGCTTTGAATACTCCCTGGGAGCTCTTTAAATACCCCTAGGAGGTTCTTGTTGGGAACCCCTGACCTATGGGAATAATATGGCTACAAGTTCTCTGATTGGGAAAGGGCACACTTCAAAGTTCTTAATTTATTTTAAAGAGTAACCCCATTAGCATAACATTGCCTTATACAAAGTGGCCCTATGCTTGTTTGGTATTGACTACTATGGCTGACAGCAGCTCTCCAAGGTCTCAGGCAGAGGATTCCCACCTCCCACCCCTGTGACCTGATCCTTTTTAAAAAAAACTGGTGATAACTGGGATTGAGCCTGTGACCTTCTGCATGCAAACCATGTGCTCTATTACTTAGATATAGACCAATCAATACTTGGAGGGAGGAGTTCACTGTGTCATTTTACAAAGCACCTCAAGCAAAAGAGTCTGCTTACCGATAGAGTGTTGGCTTGCTGTGTAATACATGAGGGTGCACGTGCTGTTCAAAAAGACTGTACATGAGGACTGGCAGGGAAGTGAAACAAATGTTGTACAAAGTCAGGTATACACTGTCATACAGAGTCTGAAAATGAAGGTGGAAAATTCGTGGTTTTAAAAATGCAGACTTTTAAGAGAGACACTCCTAGTCAAAGTGCTAGCAAAGAGCAATAATAAGTCAACTCCCACTCCAACTTATCTCAAACTATGAAAATTGCGTCATATCAAGATGTCACCATTCCCTGCTGCAACTAAGCTTAAGTACATGTAATGGAACAATCACTTGCTTACCCCTTCCTTCCTCTTCCTCTGTTGGCTTCCTTGGGTCAACATAGATGAGACTTTAAATGTACAGGCAAACCTAGTTATATGCAGAACCGTTATTTACAGCTCTGTGTATCCACGGGTGTCAAACAGAAATCCAATCTCATCAGTGGATACGAAAGGGTTAAAACCACTATTCCCTCTAAGGTGTGCGCAAATCCGCACGCTCACAAGTTTTCTGATGTCTGCTCAGTTAATTTTAGATCCCACTCAGGTTGAATTAGGAAGGCCCCACTCCGAATGCATTTGCACACACAATGCCTCGATTCTGCCACCCAGAACAGAATTCATTCCACACAGAAATGAAATGAGCCATTTTGTGGCTCATTTCAGCAAAAATAAAATAAATAAAATGAAGAAATCTGTGATGTCTTGGGACCATTTGGGGGGCACTGCTGGATGCCAGGAGACCCATGGATCATGGTATGGCACCTTATTTGGCCCATTTCTGTAATATGGGGCAAATTTGGGGTGGGGTGGGGTTGAGTCTGGGAACTAACCCTGAGTTCCCATAGACTCAATGCCTCATTTTCCACGGTTTCGTTACTCGTGGTAATCTGCTGGAGCGGAACACCTGTGGATAATGAGATCCATCTGTATTACTTTATGAACAGATGAATTTTCCCATGCTTTTTCCTTAGGCACTATTACAGCAGTTTTAAGAAAGTAATTAACAGGGAAGAGGGAGGTTTAATCTTTAAACTCTAGGAAACACTGGTACAAGAGATAGAATGACCAAATTGCGGGGGAGGGGGAGAAAATCATTCAGGCTGTTCTCATGAGCAGCCTAACTCAGGCTAAGGCACCCCAGCCTGAGCTAGGCAGCTTGTGTGGAGTGCCAGGATTGCTCCCAATCCTGGCACTCCTGCCCAGCCTAACCCTGCTCCTAACCGAGGTTAAGGGCACAATTGGGACTGTGTGTTGCTTGTGCAGCTTGCAGCCTGAGCTGACACAGATGGGTGCCTAGAGCGTCCGTCTGACGTGGGGAAACCCTGACGCACCGAGGGGAACGCTTTAGCAAACATTCACCTCTTCTCTGGTTTCTTGTAGTCTTTAATGGCTTTGAGGAAGGAAAAACACTAATGCCCAACCAGTTGGTCCCAAGACAGGTAAAGTGATCTCATGTGCACTTCATTCTGTATGGCCAAGTCCTCAAATGATCCTGGAGACTAGTTTCACCTACAGTTCCCTGAAAATAAAGTCTTTCCTCCACAAATACGGATTATCTCACATACACATTTGCAACTGCACTAATAAAAGCCTTCAAGATAATTAGAGAGGGGTGGGGAGGAAGTTATTGAAGGGTTACCAGGCAATCAGAAACTCAACTCCTATTTAATTGCACTATTGCGCCTATTTAATTGCATTATTCTAATAATAGTATCACTAATTGCGTGTTGGGTTTTTTTCCTGGCTTTACCTTTTTCTAGTTATGTACTCCTTTTTCTAGTTATGGTGTTAGCCACCCAGAGATGAATTTGTTATGGGGTGGCTAACAAATAAAGTTTATTATTCTATAGGCTTATATTTTTACTTGCATAAACCCACCCATACACTGGGGTGATTGAGAAGGGGGAGAAGAAGAAACTCCAGTAAATACTTACTTGTTGTGAAAACAAACAAAAGAACTGATATAAAAACTGTGGTGTAATAAAGCATACATTCTGGAAAACAAAAAACGTGAGACACACAGTTAGTGAAACAAGACATCATGTTCTGGAAAAAAACCCAATGCAAGATTACCCTGTTTACATAAAGTAAACCAGACCACTATCCTGATTCAGAATTGTGTGTAGCATTAGGGCTGACTTTTTCTGCAGGATTCCTAAACAGCATCAAGTCTACGATTAAAGCAGCAATGCTGCTTCTTTGAAATAAGTCCTGACAGTATCCTTTATACTGACAGGGCTTATGTTAAAGAAACTGCATGGCCACAGTTTGTGACAGATCAAGATTTGTTTTTGCCACATTACACCTTAGGTTCAAATGAACAAATCTGAGGCACTAAAAGCTTTGGTTCAGTACAAACACAGCAGCACCTTTCTGTCAATCACAACCCATAGCTCAGAAGAACATGCTCTCTACTCCCATTCCTTCCTTCTAGACTCTAGAGAAATTTCCATTCCTCCCTGAAATTCAGCTTTTGGTTAACCAGTTTTGCATCACATTGTGCTAATTGAAACCATGCTTATTTTATAAACTAGCAGCTCAAAGTATGAACTGGGTTTGCAATCCATGGGTTATGAGGAAGCCTGGTTTGTTTTAACCCTAGTTTGTGCATGTGCATATGTAACACAAGACCTTGGTTTTCAGAAAGGTTAGAGAAAGAGGGCAAGTTACTCCAGAGTGTGAGGGAAGGAATGCATGAGCCCATGGCCCACCCTCCTTCTCTCAATCACGGCTTAGAGACAGGAAAGATTGCACTGCACTGCGTCTTCACAAGATCCTGAGGAGCTGTGTTTAACAGCAGTTCACAATAGTGATCTAGACTCAGTAAGTGGCATCTTAACTTCACACTTTCCTACTTCGTTTTGCTGAAAGATACATGCATACAACAGTGTTGATATATGCACTGAGCTGCAATGTAAAATCCCCAGAGAAATCAATACTGGATGCAACTTCTGAAGCAATGTGATTGCTTTAGTACTGTTAACTAAAGCTTAATACCCCCAAAGTCCTTTTATCCTGCTTCAATTAACCACAGCATGTTCTAAATCAAAATGTTCCTAGGTACAGCGCCCTCAGAAGATAATGAAGGACCTTACCTTGTAAAAAAAGTACTGTACAAGGGTTGCTATCCTAATATAGTAAAGGTGGCCATGGACAAAAAGCAATTTGGAAAGGAATTTAAATCTTGCTATTGCATAGTCACTATTTCTTACAGCTTGTCTTCCTTCTTTGCCCATGATACCTGTAAATAAACGGGAGAGAGAAAATGATAAACCTAATAAAAAAGGAAAATGAACATAGTGCTGAGATCTGAAGAGAAGTAAAAGAATATGGGTGGACAAATGACGGCTAAGGGAACCTTCAGGTGTTTCAAGCATAGTTTATTAATTTAGAGGCCCTAACATGTCATGAACAAACCCATTAAACCTTAGTTTGCGAATACTGAATGGATAAATTCAATCTGTGACCCTGTGATGGCAGGTCTATAAAAAGCCTCTTGCTGGGTCATCTGGGGTAAGCAATGCCTCTAAAATGTCAGGGAAGAAAGCTTAATTGATTAAGTTCACAAATATTAAGAGGCATGTGTGGACAAATAGGCTGATACAATTTTTGTGGACTGGCAAAGTTATGGATTTGAAATATTACATCAGTCCCGCAATTACCTTGAAAAATGATCTATATAAGCAGTTCTACCAAAAGGTTACACCCAATACTTCAGATGCTGCAATTCTACACAAATCTACTTCAATGGGCCTGAAAACATGTCTAGGAACTACAAAGCAAGGCTGTGGAATCTGAAGCCCCACATATACTGGAACTTCCTATTTCCTCTCCATTAATCAGAAAAGATGGGGCACACACAGGCATTTCCCAATGCTCATCCAAGGAGTTTCCTTTTTGTTACAACAGAAAACAAAGACAGAGCTTTTGATCTGCAGTCCAGGCACTTAGCCCTTGATGTAGATAACCACTGTTTAAAATTCAGCAAACTTGAGAGTTTGCTATATAATGCCAAAGTAAAACACCTGGATACAGATGCAAACTGGCTCTTACCTATGCCAACATGGGCTTCTTGTATCATGCTCACATCATTAGCTCCATCACCAATCGCCAGCGTGATAGGCTTCTCTGGAGAGGTTTTTAACAGTCGGACAACCTGTAGAAGAAAGCAGGGCTTAAGCCTACTTCTTACCGGAAAAGGACTGAGATCTTTTTGATAGCTGCCAACTCTGCTCCTTGTTTCTGTACTTTTATTCCACCTTCCCCAAGGGCAGTGATTTAGTTAACTAGGATGTATCTTGCTTCCTCACTCCTCATTTAACTTCTTCCCCAAATAAATCTGGTTTCTCTTTAACATTATTGGTACTGTGACTCTTGCCTTATCCACATAGACTTCTGCAGTTGCAGGACTGGATACCAAGGTTACAAAAGATGTAGTCTGAAGGGAAGGAAGGGATGCATCAATTGCACCAATCCACACTATCCTTGTGTTTATCAATTTAGCTTGAATCGGAGCGTAGTGTAGCAGGGAAGTCCCCACTTCAAATCTCACTTTCACTATATGTGAAATGATATGAACACTCTGAAGTGTTATATATATTAGTAGTTTTCAGACTATATTCTAAGGAACTTAGAAGCTTATAAGGATTCCTCCTTGAGGCCACAAATGCAGTTCCCTGACCATCTTTCTACTACTGACTTGTTCTGCAACATGAAGCTGCAAGGTCATGTTAGGCACATTCTAGAGCAGGGATTCTCAATGTTGGGTCTCCAGATGTTATTGGACTTCAACTCCCATAAAGCCCAGCCCCAGTGGCCTTTGGTTGGGGATTATGGGGGTTGAAGTCCAATAACATCTGAGATAACAATGTTGAGAACCCCTGTTCTAGAGGGTGTTCTGTTTGCACAATGGTGATCAACACCGAACAGGTCTAACCATGAACTGAGGCATGCACCACAGAAGGTGCCTCAGATGCTCAAGGGCTCCTTGGCAGACCAGTCAATCCCCAAAGAGCTCCCTGAGGGCAAAGATTCTGAAAGTGACAATGCCAGACCACAGCAGCAAAATGCCCCTGACAAGTCTCACTTGTGGGGTAGGGAAACACACAACCTTGAATAGATATACCTTTGCTTTCTGTAAAGGAGCCATCCGACAACACAGGACTGCCGAGCAATTTCTACAGACTTCCATGAAGAGTTTCTCATGTTGCCTGAGCGCAAGAGAGAGACTGGTCCCATCCACCACAAGCCCGTGCTGGATTACGTGGTCATCCTTTATTCTAAGAGAAGGGGGTTGTGGGGGGGGGGGGATGTTGAAATAATCCTCCTTTCCCATAAATTATCTGTTGATTCAGCAGATGTTCAAAGAAAGAGCAATCACACAAACAAGCTGGACCGAGGCTATTAGCTTCCCTCCCCCTTGTGAAGCAACACGCTTATGAGCATCAGGTTAGTAGCAGTAGTCATTTTTATAAAACGATGTAAAGTGACTGGTTTATTTTTATACTGGAATTCCGCATTAGGAGCCTCTAACGTTATCTATTCAGACACATGCCACATTTTACCTCCTGGCTAGCTGCCTCAGCTGCTCTGCACATGTACTATCCGATTTGTGTTGCACCAGTTCCAGGATATTCATGGTCCTGTGGAAGTGTCCGCATGATAAGCTGACGCTAACAGCCGTCTCGTGCTTGTCCCCAGTGAGCACCCAAACTTTAATCCCCGCCAGCCTGAGGGCTTCTATGGTTTCTTGGACTTTGTCTTGTAGTCTAAAAAGGAAGAAAACCATTCTTGTTAACAATCAATGCTACTATTCATTTCAACCTTTCAACTCCATAATCTCTCCGACTGAGCTTAGGTCTATATTGACTTTACTAGTTGTGGGGATGGGGGAAATCCTTTGGCAGCACCTCTCTGACTTCTGAGATTTCACCACACACGGCCCATCTAATTTCAAGCATTTCTTTGCAGTTGTAGGAGTTAAGACTAAAATGAAAAGATTCTCACAAAGTTGAATTCAGGGACACAGAGCCAC
Organism: Hemicordylus capensis; assembly: GCF_027244095.1. Classification (NCBI taxonomy): domain Eukaryota; kingdom Metazoa; phylum Chordata; class Lepidosauria; order Squamata; family Cordylidae; genus Hemicordylus; species Hemicordylus capensis. The sequence goes on along the minus strand of NC_069659.1, from coordinate 346,069,439 downwards.
ATTTAATATGTTTCTTTCCTGAGCTGCTGAGGAATGTATACATCCTCCTCCCTTTGTGCATAAGTGGTCATGCCTGCTAACTGGGCAAAGAGACATCTTTTAAAGAGGTGATTTTATTTATATTAAGTAGGGGGAGAGTAACCGGTTGTATTCAACCCCAACTCAGAAACCTGCCAGTAGATGCTGCTGGTGTCTAACTTGTGTTTCCTTTTAGATGTTGAGTCCTTTATGAAGAGGGGGACCATCTTTTCCTTAATATTCTTTTTAATTAATTACTTTATTTAAATTAACATATTTATATACTGCTCAGAACTCACGTCTCTGGACAGTACAATAAACCACCACCAATTAAAACAAAAATTAAAACATTAACACAATTTAAAATTTAAAACCAATGTAAAATTCTAAGAGTCTAATTAAAAGCCTGGGTGAACAAATGTGTCTTAGCTGCCTTTTAAAAAAGTTATGAAAGATTAAGAGGCTCTTATTTCAACAGGGAGAGCATTCCAAAGCCTCAGGACAGCAATGGAGAAGGCCTGTCTATGAGTAGCCACCAGACGAGCTGGCGGCAACTGCAGATGGACCTCTCCAGATGATCTCAATAGGCAGCAGGGCTCATAATGAAAAAGGCGTTCTCTTAAATACCCTGGACCCAAGCTGTTTTTCTATGTAAACCACTTCTGAGAACTTTTCGTTGAAGAGTGGTATAATAGTAATAGTAGCTGATGTGCAGTGTTATGGACACCTAACACTGCGCTGCAGGGCCTCTGCACTTTTCAAAGCAAGCAGTGGGGCTGCACAAAACACACACTCACACAAGCAGCGCTCCTGCAGGTTTCCTTGTCCCTAATGGGGAAGCTGCTTGTGCCATTGCCCATTTTGTACATCCCCACCATTTCCTTCGAAGGGCACAGAATCCCTACAGCACAGCATTGTGTGTCCCTAACACTGAGCACATCATATCAGCCAGTAAGAACAGTAATGATGCCTGAAAAGGCAAATAGACATTAATCACTTTATGCATCTCCTCGAGCCTTCACTACATTCAGATTCACTTCGACAGGCAACAACTTCCTTGTGGAAGCTTTTACATTTGCATGTAGTATCATATGTGATCAAGCTACTGGTCAAATGCTCACAGCACCTACTGCACAATGCAAAGGCCAAGGAACAGGCTGCCTAGTAGTTTATCTAGGGTGGGGATCAGGCTCCTTGGCATAAGCTGAACCCTAGCAGGCTCAGCCTCACTAGGATTCTCCCAGGCCCCCAAGCACATTTTTAATGTCAGATGCATAAACTCTGGCATAGTTCATACAATGAACTGCCAGTTCACTGGCCATGGTGGCGGAGTGAGTGTGCATCTTCCTGCCCAATGTGCAATGTAAAGGCTTTTGCGTACACAGACAGAGATGCAATGGTCCATTTGTGGGGGGTCCCCCTCTTTTTTGAGGCAAGTAATCACACAATCTGGCTGCACGTGCAAAGCTCTCAGAGAATTTTAGATTGGAAGGGACCTTGCAGGTCTTCTAGCCTAATCCCTGCTCTGTCCAGGCAACATGTTACATGATACCGGTGGAGGTTGGGGCACATGCCCAGTCTACTACCACAAGAAGAAAATCCACAAGCCACCATTTGCAAGAACTGGGTATCTCTGTCTGGATTAGTTCATGTCAGAGGTTTGCAAACTTGGGTCCCCAAATATTGCTGGACTACAACTTCCATCGCCATCTCCCTTCAGCCATTTTGGCTGCAGATGATGGGAGCTGTATGGACCCAAGTTTGAAAATTCCTGGTTTAGGCAATGGCCCTGCCTCATGTGTCTTCACCGTCTGAAGGTGGTTGGAGGTGCAGGACAGGGCCTTTTCTGCAGCAGCACCTAAAATGTGCAACTCGCTTTCTAGGGAAGTTAGTCTTGCTCCTTCCTTGCTGGCTTTTAGATACCTCTCTCTCTATCCGTTCAGTCCTGTTCGACTCTCGGTCACTCTATGGATCACTGCACTCCATGCCGTCCTATCTCGAAAAGCTTCCTTTAAGTCCGCCATGGTCATTCCAGTATCATTTTTTATAATATCCAGCCACTGATATTATTTAGATACCAGGTCAGGTCAAAATAAGCTGTTTCTGAAGGACATTCGGGTTGTCCCGATTATCTCCTCCCACTTCCTGTTTCCACTGCTCTGATTAACGTTGCCATTCACTTTTATTGGTAGTTTTGGCAGTTTGATATGATTTCATGTTTTGCTTTGATATGGTGCATTTGCTGCTTTGGAGGCTTAACTGAAGAAAGTATAAAGAGCACATACTTGTCTTCTACTCCTGAAGCTCCAAGTATTTCCAGGTCTTTCTCTATAAAGTTGAATGCCTCAGCCACCCGCTCTTCTCGCTGCTGTAAAGCAGTTTTTGCTTCAAAGAGACGTTTTTCCACTTCCTGATACTCTGCAGCCGTGAATCTTCTGTAGGCGACACACAAAGTTCTTAACCCTTTCTGTGAAAAGAGCAAAAAACCAAATATCAGACAGGACACTGGCTATGTATGTGTTTTCCTGAAGGGCTGTATCATAAAGGTAAACGAAAAAAGGTTAAGCTATTTTTCCTCCAGAAAATCTCAAGATCAACTGCCATTTGAAAATCTCAGCTTCTTCTTCAGTTCTATTCTTTAAGACAGAGGTGGCAGAGCCGGAGTATTGCATGAGGAGGCAGAAGGCGGAGAGAGAAGAAAAGTCGAGTGGAAGGCAAGAGAAGAGGCAGAAAAAAAAGTTTTTTGTTTAAAACCAAAACCCAGAAGAGGAGGAGGAGGAAGAAAACTGGAGCTCTTCCAAAGCCCTGTTTCCGGGAGCTAGACAGGACTGGAACTGGGAGGAGCCTGCTCCTGGTGCACTGGGACCATTTTGCATTCAGCCTTGTCTACTGGGAACAAGTGGACAGCACAAAGGGATACCTTCCTATACTGGCAGAGAATGATTTTTACGATGCTCTCAACACCTATCCCACTGGAAATAAGTAAAACAAGAAGCTTGCAAAAAACAAGGTAGAGGACTACACAAGGATGAAAGATGTGATCTTAAAAGGCGAGTCAACTACAATGGGTGCAACACCACCAGGTAGGCTAACCGGCCCAGGCAATAGGGAACACATTTCATCAGTTCCAAAGGAGTTGCCAGTATATATGCTTTTCAAGTGCTGGTTTTTAACTTCTGAACAGCTTCTGGTTTTTAACTCTGAACAGCTTCAAACTCCCCTGTGAGCCTGCCCATCAGTGATTGAAAATCTAGGTGGACAAGCCCTACCCCAAAATGAACATAGCTAGTTCTAACCCTGAAACTCCTCAGAGTTTTTGGGAAACAGCTTGAATGAACACGTGAAGGAGTAAGTTTGTGGCAAGAAAAGTAACCTTCTAGCAGCCCCCTCCTCTCCCCTGCTTGTTCTGCCAAGGCTAGGATAAAATCTTAGCCCTGCAGCCTTGAAGGAGCAGCATGCAGGGCAAAGAGAAGGCTGCTAGCAGTTCCCTCTGCTCTCCACACACACTCTTCAAAGTCGGTGTGCAACCCCAGCAGAGGAGAGCCATTACCAACACTCCTGTCTCACACACTGCCTCAACACTCTCCCCATGACTCAGTTTAATGCTGGCTGGGGAATCAAAGGCCTAGAAAGCATAGGCAGCTGCCTCATATGGCGTCAGATCCCACCGGCCCAACTAGCTCAGGGCCGTCTAGACCAGGGATTCTCAACATGTGGGTCCCCAGATGTAACTGGACTTCAACTCCCATAATTCCCAACCAAAGGCCACTGGGGCTGGGGATTATGGGAGTTGAAGTCCAATTACATCTGGGGACCCACATGTTGAGAATCCCTGGTCTAGACTGACCGGCAGCAGCAATCCAGGGTTTACATAGGGACATAGGAAGCTGCCATACACCAAGTCAGACCACTGGTCTATCAAGCTCAGTATTGTCTTCACAGACTGGCAGCAGCTTCTCCAGGGTTGCAGGCAGGAATCTCTCTAGCCCTATCTTGGAGAAGCCAGGTAATGAACTTGAAACCTTCTGCTCTTCCCAGAGCAGCTCCATCCCCTGAGGGGACTATCTTACAGTGCTCATACTTCTAGTCTCCCTTTCATAAGCAACTAGGGCGGACCCTGCTTAGCAAAAGGGACAAGTCATGCTTGCTACCATGAGACCAGCTCTCCTCTCCCAAGGAGAGGTTTCAGGCAGGGGTCTTTCCCAGCCCTACCTGGAGAGGTCCCAGACTGAACCTGGGATCTTCTGCATGAAAATTTGGTGTTCTCCCACCAACCTGTGGCTGCCTGTCAAGTGTGAAGCAGCAGTTCTTGCAACACTCCTCCAATCCTAGCGAGGTGTGCAAGCAGGATGAGGGCAGACAATTTGGTCAGCATGGACTGTGCTGCCCTTCGTAAGAACAGCCCTGCTGGATGAGGTCCCAGGCCTATTTGTCCAGCGTCTTGTTTCACACAGTGGCCCGCCAGATGCCTCTGGAATGCCCACAGGCAAAGGATGAAAGCAGCTCCCTCTCTTCTCCTGGTGAGCTGATGAACAGGGCCTTCTCATTCAGGGTACCTCATCATTGAAACACACTCTTGCTCTCAGCCAGTCCCATCTCTAAGTTCTTTCTAAAATACACTGCTTTTAGCACAACTCTTTGATGAACAGTCCTTATTAATTTTTATTCTTTATATGTTGCAAGTCACCTTGTGAACAGTTTGGTTAAGAGGCAGGGTAAGAGTATGGTATATAGAGCAGATCCTTTGCAAGTTGCCTTGCAGGCATGAATTACTTCGTAGGAGACTGCTTTCTCTACCGGAATGTCCCAGCGTGCTCAAGACTGCTTCAATATCTGAAGCAAACTCTGGATTTTGTAATTCGACTGAGTATTACAACATTCTCTATCCAGCTTCAGTATAATTTCAGCCAAGCCTTCCTCCTAGGTTGACAACTGGGGTGGGGTGCACAGCTGACAACCCCCATTGGAGTCAGATTTAGTCCACGAGCCTCCAGCTGCTGATCCTTAGCACACACTTAAGAAGAGCAGAAGGAGTGGTTAAGGTACTCGAGGTTGAACAAAGTCAATAGAAATGCAAAGGTGGGTCCATAAAATGACTGGTTGATGGAAACCACTGAGGACGAAATACCTGTAGATGCTGGGAGTAGTGGAGCATAAGGGGACCAAGTTTGCTTTTATTCTATCATTTCTCATGCTGCAACATCACCATAAAACCAGTTATTAGAACGGACAGTTTAACTGCTGTGGAAGGTATTTTGGTGCAACTTTGGTACAATCCTTGTTGGTATCAAAGTACCCTAAAGACAGAGTCGCTACAGTAAAGCAATGATTCAAATGGCACTTCTGTGCAACCCTGCTTGAAGGAGACTGCATAGAGACTACCCATGTGTGAATTAGGTCTTCACCATAAATTCAACAGACCAGAATTATGTTTTTTGTAGGGGGAGGGGGCACAAACTGGTTCTCAGGTTTGGCAGGAGTTTTACTCAGAACCACTGGCAAGCTTGAAAGTAATGTTCTCACATACCAAAGCAAATTCATCCACATGAATTCTTGTTTTTTCAATTTCTCCACATTTACTGCCAGGAAGAATAGCAGATTCTGCTCCTTTGGTAAACAGGAGTTTGTCACCTGTAAAGAAGCAGATTTAAAGAAAAAATAAAGTTTATAGCATGTCCACATTTAATGACGACTTTTTAAACCACAAATATTGCTACTATGGAAGCAGCTTCAGAACCCTTTTAGTTACAAAGCAAGATAGAATGTCAGGTTGTTTACTTGTAACTTGGGTTCTTCTAGTGGTCATCTGTGCTCTTTACATGATTGGGCTTTGCACCTGCACAGAGACCTCATCGGAGTTATTGCAAGCTAATTTCCTTCCAAATGGGCAGTAGCTCCTCCCTCTTCCGCTATCGTCATAACCTCCCTCCTTCAGTCTTTTGAGCCCGGCGACCTAGAGAACTAGAGGGGAGGTCGGGTGGGTGTGTAAGAGCACAGACGACCACTAGAAGAACCCAAGTTACAGGTAAGCCATCTGATGTTCTTTGATGTGGTTTCTGTGCTTTACACGATTGGGTGCATAGCAACCTGTATCCGTACCCAAAGATTACCTGGGAGGTGGGAGTTCGTGCAAAGAGTGATTGGAGTATTGCCGTACCAAATGTTGCATCTCTTCGGGAGCGCACCTCTAGTGCATAGTGCTGAAAAAAGGAGTGTGGGGATGCCCAGGTTGCTGCTTGGCAGATGACATCAATACGAACAGATCTGTCGAATGCCATTGTGGTTGCTACCACTCTAGGGGAATGAGCTTTTTTAGGAGCAGGTCCATCCTTCTTGGTAAGTTGGCAGCATAAGGTTATAGTTTTGACTATTCATCTGGATATGGATTGGGAGGAAGCTTGACCACCCTCGCTGGGGCTGGAGTGCATAATGAAAAGTGATTGGGTGTAACGCAAGGTAGAGGTGCGGTGAAGATAAAAGGTGAGGGCCCTGTGAATGAAGTGCATGAAGATGTCACTGTGCATCGTCCACAGGACTGGGGAAGAAGACTGGTAAGGTAAGTGGTTAGTGGTTGAGACCGATGGAAGGAGACAACGAAGTTGGGCAAGAAGGTGATGTTGGGGCAGAGCACCACTTTGTCCTTATGGAAGATGAGGTAAGGGGAGTCCATTTGTAGTGCTCGCAGTTCGCTTACTCATTTCACAGACGTGATGGTCACTAAGAATACTATCTCGCAGGAGAGAAGGTCCAGTGAGATCGTCTGCAAAGGTTCAAAGGGATGTCTCATTAGACAGGTGAGCACAAAAGAGAGCTCAGGGTGGAGACATGACGGCTAAGCCCTTGAAGAAAGTCTTTGAAGACAGACATGGAAGGAGATGGAGAGTGAGCCACAATTGCCGCCAGATGGACCCTTAAAGAAGAGATCTTGAGACCTGCTTCTTTCAGTGAGAGGAGGTAAATACAAATGTGTTCAGCAGAGACTTCCTTGGGGTCAATAGTCTTGGATTCAAGGAAGGTAAGGAAGCACTTCCACTTATGTTGGCATGATTTTATTGTTGCAGGTTTTTGGGCAGTGGAGAGGACTCATTGCAACAATTGTGGGAAGAGGGTGATATCCACCATGCGGTGAGGTGGAGCCTGTGCAGGTGCTGACCTGCTCGTTGGATGAGGAATCAGTGGCAGGCGGAGGTGGTTGGTTGGAGAGAGGTAAAGGAGATAGGGGGACCAGGGCCTCCTGGGCCACCAAGGGACGATCAGGATGCACTCTACCTGATCGTGTTGAATCTTGCGTAGCACTTGAAGTAGGAGAGAAATGGGGGGAAATAGATACACTGTCCGATTCCCCCAGGACATGGAGAACGCGTCGCTTAGGGAGCGAGGGCTGCAGCCCGCTCTGGAGAAGTCGAGTGGGCACTGGATGTTCGCAAAGAGGTCCACCTCTGGGTGGAACCAGCATAGAAAGATGGAATGGGTGACCTCTGGGTCCAGTTGCCACTCGTGAAAGTCTATGCCCACTCTGCTGAGAGCGTTGGCCAGGACGCTGGCCGTTCCTTGGATGTGTACCGCTATAGGAGTGATGTCGTGGTCTATGCACCAAGACCAGAGGTCGAGAAATAGGTAGAGTGACTGAAGGAGCCTGTGCCACCTTGTCTGTTTAGGCAGGCTTTCGCCATAGAGTTGTCATTCTTTACAGTCACTATGGAATGATGCTGCAGTGGCAAGAAACCCCTGAGCACTTTGAAAATTGCCAAAGTTCTAGGTAATTTATGTGGTGTGTATGCTCTTCTGTATTCCAGAGACCTTGTTTGGAGAGATCCGGGATGTGGGCCCCCCAGCCGGTTTCTGAGGCGCCCATGGTGAAGACGTGTTGCGGCTGTGGAGGATGGAGTGGGATGCCCATGGAGAGGTTGGAGGTATCTGTCCACAAAAGTAGCAACTGGCGGACTATAGCATGCACTTTGAGCCATCGAGACTGAGGGTCTGTGTGTGGGTGGAAGTAGTGCAGGAATCAACTTTGAAGGACCCTGGATCGTTGGCGGGCATGTTGGAGAACAAGTGTCCTAGATGCCATATAGCTCAGAAGCTGTTGAATGATCCGGGCTTTGTGGTGATGGCGGCAGAGAGTACAATCAAACACTCTGTGAGGGTTTGTAAAAACAAAGAAATTCAATTTATTAAGTTGCTATAAACTAGTTGGTCTTAGGCTTCAGCTTTTTGGTTGCACACAGAAACGCTTAGCTTGGTTACAAGAATATTCAGAACACCCAGATCTTTTTGTAGGCGGCACGTAAATAATCTTAGTTATTCAGTTACAAGTAACAGATTTTTAGGAATTGCAAAGCAACACACACAAAAGAAAATCACTTCTAATGCAAGTCTTACTAAAAATACTTTCTACTGCTCTAATCTCCGAAGCCACAGCCTGGCTTCATTCTCCCTTGAATCTACCCCAAACCTGGTGAGATCAAACCCCTGCAAATCTCTGATCCTCAGAGATTTCTGCACACTCATCATGAGGGGACCTGGCCAGGCTCCATTATTCCTCTCTCACCTGGATCACATCATCTTCTTCCCAGCAACACCAGAAGCCCTCATGTTCCACCCACCTGGCTGACTGAATGGTCAAAACCTAGGGTTGCCAGCCTGTCAATCAAGGACAGGGGTTCACTTCCTGTAAACTCTATTAGAGCTGGAAGGCTGCTCACTACATGCAGTCTGGCAGATAAAGCATGGCTTGAGTGGAATCGAACAGGAGACCTAGGGATTTTATGCACTTGGATCTGGATGCCTTGTCCTTGTAAGAAGGCCACCACTGGCACCATGCATTTGGTATAGACCCTCGGCGCCGATGCCAGGTCGAATGGAAGCGCCCTGAATTGGTAGGTGTCGTTTCCAATTTTGAAGTGCAGAATACGATGGTGTTGGGGATGGATGGTGACATGATAATATGCTTCCTTGAGGTCTAGCAAGGCGAACCAGGTTTTTCTCTGCAGGAGGGCGAGGACAGTTGTGATGGTGAGCATCCGGAAGTATTTGTAGGTGATGCAGCGATTGAGTTGTCTTAGATCTAGAATGGGACAGAGGCTTCTGTCATATTTGGGGACAGTGAAGTATGGAGAGTTGAACCCCCCGAAGAGGGATTGAAAACTGGTTCTATGGTGTGTGTCAAGCAGTGAAGCAAGCTCTGCTAGTAAGGTGGGGATGGCTTCGGTAGTTTCTGGTTGATTGAACAGCAGTATAGATGAGAATTCCAATGCGTACCCAATTCTTATGACAGTGAGGACGCACATGTCTGATGTGATGGCCTCCCATGCCGAAAGGTAGGGAGACAAATGGGTACCCTACAGGCACTGGATGGGAGAGTCACTGTTTTGGGGGGAAGGCGGTAGGTTGCCTGGTCTTGTTGGACAGTGTATGTTGTGTGGTATACAAAGGTAGTTTCCTGTAGGGATAAAATTTTGGTGTGCAAAAGGAGCCGTCACCCTGGTGGTATTGGGTGGTGGGCCTGTGGGATGGAGTATGACTTTTGCTGCCCAGGCGTGGATGGTTGGTAGCTCATAGAACGAACTGTGTTGTGAAGGCACTAAATGTTTTGCAGAGTTTCATCTGTCTTTTCTCCAAATAGGGCATTGCCATCAAAGGGCAGGTCTTTGATACGGGAGCGAGCATCATGAACCAGGCCAGAAGAACACAACCATGAGTGGTGGCAGACAGCCATCGAGGTGGCCATGACTTTGGAGGCACATTCTATCGAGTGTCTGATGGAATATAGTTCCTGTTTAACTAGATGCACCGCCTTCTTATATGGAGGCAGATGGTCTAGGAATGGGGCTAGGTGCTCCCAGAGGAAATTATTGTAGTTTGCGTTATATAAGCCTGAGAGCTGGCCAGTTTGAAAGTACAAGGCATCTGCCAAAAGTGCCCAATTTCCTACCCTCCCTGTCAGGCAGTGTGGAGGTGAAGCGAGCCCAGTTCTTAGATATGGAAGACTCCACTACCACAGAATTAGGGGTAGGGTGACGTTGTAGCAAATGTCCTGCTTGATTATCCTCCATGTGTACTCTACAGAATGCCTCTAGGCATTTTGTAGGTTGAGGTAGAGAAGATGGTCGTGCCCAGCAGGTCTTTGCAATGTCCATGAGGGCAGATTCAATGGGAAGAGAAATAGGTGCCTTTGTATCTGCTTCTATGAGGCCGAATACCGGGTCTGGTTCCGCCTTACTTTGCTGGGTCAAGGGTATGCCTAGGGAAGTGGCCATATGGGATATATATTCTGCATAAATCTTATAGTCCTCTGAAGGTGAATCTGGCTTTGAATCGGTTATAAGGTCGATGAGGGAAGAGGCCAAGGATGTGGCATCTGATATGGATGATTGGGTGTCACCTCATCGCTGGAGGTGTCCTCAGTGCTCTGAGGGGGTTGTCTCTCTAGTGCGTCTGCTTGGGACAGATGTAAATTAGTGGTTGTATTAGTTGGGTGATCAGGATGAGCTTGAGAGAGATCACGGGATTTGAAGATGAAGGCGTAAACATCAATATGGTGGGAGTTGTCTTGCAGCCAGTGGCTAGTATAGGCCCACGAAGAGCTTGGGAGTGGGTGCCTAGGCTAAAGTGTTTCGAATTCAGCTTCCAAGTCTTCATGCTCGACTAGAAGGGGTTCTTTGTTCTGGAGTTCTTGCGCTGGACAAGCCTCGTGATCTGACTGGCTGTCAGGTTTGCAATCGTCCTCTTGTTCAAGGAACTGATCCTCGGTACTGAGCTTGGTATCAAGGTCCTGTTGATTGGGTTTGAAGCGATTAGTGGCTGGTGCCGAGCGTTGCTCAAGGGGCATTTTAAGGCGATGAGATAGTTTGCACTTCTTTTTGGGCTTGTGGAGGATAGAGGCCTCTGAGGAGGGCATCAGGCGTTAAGAGGTTTGAGCGGTAGTTGAATCGCCACCTCCTTTTTCCGCTTTGCGGATGCGTCCAAGCCCAATGATGGCAGAGCCCCAGATTGGGCAGCTGAACCAGCGGAGGGTGCAGAGTCTAGCACTGTGAGAGCTGCAGGCTCTGAGGGCCACGAAGAGGCGCCAAGGCTGGGTGAACTGGTGGCAGCCCAAACAAGGGGCTGTGAGTCCAAGGGAAGCACGGCTGGAGTGGCAGCGACCTGCATGGTTTGGGAGGCAGAAGCCTCTTGGGATGACTGAAGGGCTTGCTCCCAGAGCCAAGATCGCAGACGGGAGGCCTGGTTCTTTCTGGCCTGTTTGGTGAATTTGGCGCAGGTCTCAACTTTATGCCAAGGCAAAAGAGACAAAGACTGTGCTTGTCTGTGAAGGGGGGCTTGGCCCTGCAGTGGGCACAGCATTTGAAAGTTGTTCTGAAAAATGCTTACCCCTGTGAGGAGCGGTTTGAGAAGGGGGAGGGAGTGCAAAGTAAATCAAACTGCTAATGCAAAGAGTGGGGAAACTAAACAATAATAGGAGAAAACTAGAGGTTGGAATAGGAAGGAAAGGAGAAACTTTTTTTTAAGCTCATAGCAACTCATGATTGATATCAATCTGTCGGCGGACGAGAAAACATTGAAGGAGGAAGGCTACGACATCACTGGAAGGGGAGGAGCTACCACCCATTTGGAAGGAAATTAGCTTGAAATAACTGCAATGAGGTCTCTGCACAGGTGCAAAGCCCAAATTGTGTGAAGTACAGAAACCAAATTGAAGAACTAATGCAAATTCAATAACTGCGTCACATTTCTTGGCTTACCTGATGGACTTTCTACGATGACACTCATTCTTCTGCGATTTGGATCAAACTCCAAAACATGTAGCAATTTGTACCTTTAAGGAAGGAAAAACAGGCCAAGTTTGCTTTTTGTTTATCCAATATACCGTGTTTCCCCGAAAATAAGACAGTGTCTTATTAATTTTAGCCCCAAAAAATACACTAGGGCAATCAGCAGTACATCAGAAATTACTGCTAGGTCTTACTTTCGGGGTAGGTCTTACTTTCGGGGAAACATGGTATGTTGTAAAGATGATAAATTATCAGTTACATCTAGGGAATCACTAGAGCTGCACACAGAAAGCTACCTTACAGAATAGTTGCAGGAATTCATCTATTTCAACCCCTTGCTTGTTGCAGGAAATCCAAAGATAGACCATCCAACAGGTGGCTGACCAGCCTGTGTCTGAAGACCTCTAGCAAGGGAGAACCCTCTGTTGTCCTAGTAAATTGATAATGTTCAAATGATATTTACTCTCCTGTAATGTCAGCTCATATCTGGTCCTTCCTTTTGGGGCAGCACAAAACCAGTCTGTGCCCTCTTATATGCAACAACCCTTAAGGTATTGTGCTGTCGCATTTCCCCTCAGTCTTCTCCTCCCTAGCTCCTCAGTGTTTCTTCATAGGACTGGGTTTACCAGATCCCCGACAATCATTCTGCTGTCCTCTTAACCTGTTCCAATTTGTTTACATTCTTCTTAAAGCACAGTACCCAGAACTAGACAGTACTACAGATGAGGTCTGTCTGGTGCAGAGTCAAGCAGAACCATTACTTCTTGTGACTTGGAAATTATGGTTTTATGAATGCAGCCTATATTGAGTAAGAGCCAAGGTCTACCAAGTTCAGTATTGCCTACACTGCCCAGCAGCAGCAGCTTTCTAGGGTATGGCCATCCTTCCTGGAGGCCAGGGATTGAACCTGGGATCTCCTGCATGCAAAGCATGTGCTCACCACTAAGCTATGGGCCCTCCCATTATTCTTGCTACTGCATTGGATTGCTAGAGAAGGGGACCAGCCCTCTCTCAAGTGCTGGACAAAGGGGCACCTCACAGCCCTCAAGCAAGGGTTTTTTGTTTTTTTTAAGGTTTTTTTTGCCAAGAATACTCTCCTGGTACCATGCATTGGAGGAAGCCAAGCGGGTACACAGGCCAGCAGGTTTAGAAGCAAACTTATTCTCCTGAATTTTAATCCTGCTCTAAAACTAAAGATGAATGATTCAAAACTGCCTTTTGCTAAGGAAGGGACATAACTGGTTCTGATACATCAAACAAATCCACTTAAGATTTTTTATGAAACATCAATATGCTTAGCATGTTTACCTTTCTGGCTTCCCAAGACTTTTAAGCTCCATGCTTTCGGTACTTGCTCCAGTAAATATAACACCAACTCTAAGGTTTGAAAGAAAAGTCTTAATGTACTTTTTTTTTTAAAAGCAGGGGGTAGAGCACAATCTTAGAGAAATGGAAAACAGTTATATACAAAAATATTACCTTGGATCTAGGGTATCCCCTTAAACAAACTAAATTAAGCATTCAGTTTACCCAAATCCAGACTGTTTCTTTTAGAACACGGCTGCATAACCTTGGCCCTCCAGCTGTTGTTGAACTAAAACTCCCATCATCTCCAGCCACAGGGGCCAATAAAAGTTGATGAGACTTGCACCCAACAACAGTTAGAGGGCCAAAGATGCGCAATCCTTCTTTAGAAAAGAACAGAGTCTGCTTTTGTAGCCTTCAGTCCATTGAAGATTCTATCCATATTCTATCTGCATGTGAGCTAAGAACTCCATGCTAAGTATATCCATCCATTGTTAGCGTCAAAGATGGGATGTTCTCACCAAGGTAATTTGTTATTTTTGCTATGGGATACATTTAGGATAGCAAAATTCCTTGTTCGAGCATCGTTAGTGCATTCCAAGGTTAAAAGAAAATGCTATGGATTACTATGGATGAGTGGTTTGGGTATTTCTTGGATGTCATTATTTTTGTAATAATTTGCAATGCTTTTTAATCTTCAATGAGCAAGGTTTTTCTCATTTTGTGGTGGAGTTTGTATATTGGCAAGTTGTTGTATTGCATTCAATGGACTTGACTGGGATGCAGTCCACTTAGCCCTGCTACTGAACCACCTGGCCAGTGGGGCATCTGTGGAAAACCTTCTTAGTGCAGTGCTGCCATTGGCTGCTAGAAAGGCATTCTCTCTCCAGAGCCTCCAGCACCCAAATGGCCTAACCACAGCAGGAAACGCAGCATGTTTTTTGCATCACCAGCTCCCATGTTTCCATCCAACCAGAGACTTTCTGGACTCCGTCCCATCAATGCAAGCTTTTGTCATCCAATGTTGCCATTTCTGCCTGCCAATTCTGTACTCCTAATCCTCACCTGCGGGCAGCTTCCACTAAAGCTTTTTCATCTGGGGAGGAGGCATAGTACTCCAGCTGAGATGGAATGCCATTGGCACGCCAAGGGCTGTCACCAGCGCCATCCACTTGGTCATTATTAATCTGCACTGTATGACAGAGACAAACAGCTTTCAGGAAGAGCTCCTCCTCTCTTGTCTGTTAAAAAACATTAAGACAAAATGTCATTAAAAGATTGTAAGATGAACTGCCCATATTTATGTGATTTGATTTATATACTGTCCTTCCCAATGTGGCCAAGTTGTGGCCAAACTAAAATCAGAAATACGTAACAATCGGGAACCAATTGAAAGCAGATTAAAATTACAACTAAAACTAAACAGCATTAGAAGTCAGGCTAAAGAGATGGGTCTTTAAGGCTCTCCTGAAGGCCTCCAGGGAAGACAATCCTCTTATATCCATTTAGAACTTTAAGACAGTAAGCTAGGATAAGCAACTTCTCAACACACTGGTGTAACTTCCTTTCATACCCTGACCCTTAACTACTACTAAGTTTCTGAGTACTCCAAACCCACCTTATACAAAGTCAGACCACTGGGACATCTAGGTCAGTATTTTCTACTCTGATGGCTAGGGACTCTCCAGGCTTTTCAGCCAGGGATCTTTCCCATCTCTACCTGGAGAAGTCATGGGTCAAACTGGGGACATTCTGGATGCAAAGCAGGTGCTCTGTCACTATGGCCAATGTGGTGTAAATGGATAGCTGAAGAAGAGATCTATTAGAACAAACATGGTGGCCAATAACAAGAGCCTTAGCGATATGCAAGGCTATTTTTCACAAATTCAGGTGTCCCCGCCCCGCACTGCCACCGCGAATGAACACGCAGTAGGACATGCAGTCACAAGCTGCCCACTCCAGATAGTGGCTGCAATTCTATGTACACATACTTGAAAGTAAGTCCCACTGAAGCTAGCAAGACTCATTTCCAAGAAAACATGGACAGGTTCAAGTTGCATAATTGCAATCCAATAAATTCTTACTCAGAAATAAACCCCACTGAACTTGGTGGCTTACTTCTAAGTAAACATGGAGAGGACCTGACTATACAAGCCAACCTCTCTCTTTAAAGAAGTCCCAACTATCCACACCTGAGCTGCCTCCACAATTATTCAAATCTTCTGTAAAATGTTTCTTGAAGTAGCTTATTTAAATGAATGACTACACAAAAAATTTAAACAATCTTAATAAGAAGGAAACTCTTACAAGATGAGGCCTAAATCCATCTGGAACATCCTCAATCAGTCCTTCTGGAACCAGCTTGCCATTAATCTCTTGGTACTTGATACCATTAATGGAACATTCCCGAAACTGCATCTCATTTTCAGTTAAGGTACCCGTTTTATCTGTAAACACATACTCCACCTATGATTGACAAGTTGAAGAATGGTATGAGCCAAGCAGTTTTAAGAGCAGTGGAACTAAGTATGTGTTCTCTCTACCTCCAACAGCCACGATTTTCAGTTGGCATGACCTGCTGGATACAGAGTTGAACCAAGAGCTGTATTCAACTGAACTGCCTTACATAGAAAAAACGTTATTAAAACATGGGGGGGGGGAGAGAGGGGAGGAGAGAAGAGTCACCATCTCTCCCTCAGTGCCTGATCTATGAAACTGGATAGATTTACATCATACATGGGGCTGCAAGTATCCCAATCCAAGACACGAAGGTAGTAACTACACATGCACAAAAGCAACCTAAATTCAGCACCAGAAGACGCTGATTCTGCAACCTATTGAGTTAAACAGATTAGCATATGTTTGGTTATATGAAGCTGCCTTATTTTGATTCAAGCTATTGTTCCATGTAGCCTAGTACTGTCCATCCACTTCAACTGGCTGTATCTCTGCAAGGCCTCAAGCACAGATTTTCCCCAGCCCTGCAATCTCAGATCCCTTTAAGTAGCAATTCTGAGGATTGAACCTGGGACCTTCTGCATGCAACCTATATGCTGTACCATTAAACCACAGCTTAGTCTGCATAGCTTGTTCTACCACTGCAATGTCAAGGAGAGCTACAGGGCATTGAAGCCCTACCTCATGGCTACCGGAAATCCTGAACTGGCTCTGGTTTCAGAGAGTAAGCTATCTTCACAACAGTAAGGGCTAGAAAAAAATTTTTTAATCCCCAGATTAAAAAACAACAAAAACAGATTTGCAGGATGGTGAACATACCATATTCACCTTGCATTTGTCTAGAACATACACCAGCCTGCTTATACATGTTTTCTTGATTATATAGAAAGTAATGATTGCATAGCTTGTTCCTTACTGACCACCCATTAAAATGCATCCTGCAGACATGGAAAAGACTTTAAATTTTTATTCCTCCTAATAGAACACACGGGATTATTGCAACATGTTCAAAATAGTATTGATGAGAATGGAAGTTTGCTTAAAATTAAGCAGTTTTGCGAAAGTATATATATTTTTGTTTAATATAACCATTTTATACCTGTCCCAGTTCTTCGTTGAGGTCTGAAGTATTTACTTGGGCTTTCTCATTTGTTTCTTCATGATAGAGGTCAAGATCCCAACCAATAAAGAAAGACCCAAGAAATTTCTGCATCTCAACCGTGACATACAGTGAAATGGGTATGATGAAGTTGTAAAGTACCAGAAAAGCAAGGAAATCAGAGATAAATCTCAGAATCTATGAAAAGAAAGAGACAGATTAGCATTAGCAAACAAATACATGTTGGCCACAAATTTTGTGCAAATAAATCAAATCACTCCTTCCACAGTGACCCAACAATGTCTGAAAGCAGACATTATTTTAAGAAACAGCAAGCAATCATTCTCTGTGTGCAATGACATGTTCATGGCTGAGGTTTAAACGCCAAGGAGATATTTATTTATTTAACATTTTTATACAGCCCAAAACTCATGTCTCTGGGCGGTTGTATTGTAATATTGTATTTTTATTCTGCTCTTCCTTCAAAGAGCTCAGACTAGCATACATACCTTCCACTTTTTATCCTCCCACCACCCTGTTTGGTAGGCTAGGCTGCGAAGTTGTGACTGGACTAAAGGTTAATCCACAATTTTCATTGTTAAGTGGAGATCTGAATCTGAGTCTCAACAATCACTACAACACACTGGTCCATATGTTTGCTATGGGATAGGGCATAATAGACTAAAAATTAATTCCTGCCTTTCTGCAGAGACTGTCACCTGGTATGCTGCGGATTGTCATTAGAGAATTCTTTTGTCCTAGAAACTTTGTAGACCAATATAACTGTCAGCTAGCTTATACCCAAAGGATGCCCAAAAAGGTACTGTACCCCTCCTCACTTTTAAATGTACACAACTGCATATAGAGATGGAACTGATTCACTGACCTGACAAACTTTCATTCTAAGACAAATGGAGCTACTCCCTTGCTTGCTAGGAGTGAGTAGCAGCTTCCTCTGAACAAGCAGATTACTTGCTGCCACCTCCATCATATCCTTATAATGCTGGGGGAGGCAGCACAGACAGATCTTTATCCATAACAGAAAGAATGCAAGCAATCTCTTGCAGACATCTCTCTAAGCCCTTCAAAGCCAGGAGAGGCCAGATGACAGGGCAATGGTTGGGTCATTTCACAAAGAACCCCAGAGCATTTTTCCTGTGTATGGTGGCAGACAGTGGTACTATGTATGAAACTGGAGAGTAGGCTGCCAGTCTGAACATCTCACATGGATAGAACCTGGCAAAAGCAAGAAAAGGTTCTTGACAGAGGGTTATGAAGTGGCAGTATGATAGAAACAAAAATATTCTACACGTGGGAGACACAGAAAGAAACACAGTGTTGAAACTGGGTTGGGAGGGGGGAATGAAGCAGTAGATTACTGTGTGAAGGGTGATGAAGAGGATGAAAGCTTGAAAGGAGATCCTAAAAAAGTAAGCCTATCAAGATGGAATCAAGCAATGATTAAAAAAATATAATACTATGGTCCTAGAAGATGCAGCTGCCTTGAATGCTACAAGAATGCTGGTCTCCTATCATCAATTATGCGGGAAAACCTCATACAGTTGAGGGAAACGCAAACTTTCATGATCAGAATTATGGCTGAATACTGAAAGGAATTATTAAATTATGAAAAGCTAAAAGCAGTACTCTCACAGCTTACTGACAATCTTTAGGGAAACCATCAACTAAGACAGGAATTCCCAGCCTGGAATCCCAGATGAAGCTGGACTACAACTCCATCATTGGCCATTGTGGCGGAGGATGATGGGAACTGTAGTTCAACATCTGGCAACCCAAGGTTAGAAACCCCTGAACTAAGATGATACATACAAGCTTACATCTTACCTTACTGCTGTTTCTTTCATGTTCAGTTTTCTGATTATACCAAGGTTCATCCCACTTTTCTTCTGACTGCCAGGCATATTTCAATATTGTACTTAAGATGGCTTCAGAAAGGAGGATTATTAGATAGATAATCAAGAAAGTATTCATAGATCTATTAAGAAAACAAAATTGGCAGACGTCAATCTAATGCACCAATATCCAGAGTACTGAAATAGTTCTATGGGGAAAAAAATTGCTGGCATGAATTTAAGATGATTGGGAGCTTCAAATAATGTAACCCCCCTCCCCCGCTTCTATCCTGCCACTGCTACAAAGGCCTTTCCTCATGAACCTTTCCAAATAAAACCTGGAGGGTAACCTTCAATTCAAGCAAGTGCATTTCCCAAGAATAAGGCGACAATTGCTCAGGACAAAATTAGCCAAGTTAGCCAGAATTCTACAACCTTCTAGGTTAACAAACCAGTGGGAGGACATTGGAGGTATAGGTCAGATGGACTATTCTGCATTCAGCACAGAAGCCCCAAATCTTATGATACTTCCTGTTGTGACAAAATGTTTTGACTATCTCTAATTTCATGTTAATTTATTAACATGAAATTTATTTTGTTTCAAAGTTCCTTCACATGGAAGACAGAGGTATTTGCCAAATGTAGAAGAAAACATTAATATTGCTAAATGGTGATGTGAAAAGTTTCATAAGAACTAGGCAGAGACATCCAGAAATAAGTATGCACCAAATGGAACAGCAGCAATAAAGGACAGTTTTTCCAAACTAGTGCATTGACTTTACGTCAGGAAAGACACATGAAAATCCAGTTCTCCCCGCAAACTTAGAATGAAAGATGTGCTGCTATAACCTAGTCCCTGAACACCAGTGCTCTACTACAAGCACATCCAGTTTTGCAACATACAACCCAACCTACTGGGTTTTTAACATATTACTTCAGTCCAAAAACTAAAGTGAAAGGCTACTGAACCCGTACTTTTCTACTGCTGATCGTTTCTGTGATTTGCTCTTGTAATTTAATGCCATCTTTGTCTCCATTCCTGTATACACTGCAACACCTACAAATAATAAAAAAAAGACTGATGTTTAGCATTTATTACTGCTTGTTAGTTACATTTATACCCTGCATTTCTATTATGCTGGGACTCAAGGTGGCATACAAGTGCTGGTATGGGTAGACGTCTCCGAAATCTTGGGAGGGAGGAGCAAGAGGAGCAAACAGAAGAGCTGTGCAGGGTGTGGGGAGAAGGATGCAAGGTCTGCTTCTCTCCCCTCCACCCAAAAACCCCATTGGCTTGTAGGAATATGCCCCTCAGGGCTATGTAGCTTTCAGGAGCATACTCCTACAAGCGAACAGAGCTTTGGCAGGGAGGGGAGAGAAGCAAAAATTACAGCCCGCTCTTGCTCTCCCTTCCTAAAGCTGCAAAGAATGTCAGCCAACATTTAAAGTCCTAAATTGTCTGTGTCCAGGACACATCAAGGAACTGCCTTTCTCTTCCACATTCCCTTACTGGCAGGTGGTTACTTGGCACAAGGCCTTCTCAGTGGTGGCACCAAAACTGTGGAACTCCCTTTCCCCAAGACAGTCCATTCAGTCTCATCTCGTTTTTTTAAGGATCCGAATTATTTTGTTACAGAGGGCTTTGTGGGGTTGTTACTTGAATTTCTAGTTGATGGTTCTTCTGATTAGTCAGTCTGTGACTGGCGTATTTCAGCTGCACTGTTTTCATACGTGTTGTGGATTTTAGCAGCTAGTCGCCTTCAGGATTTTTAATCAAATGCTAGGATATAAATATTTTACTAGAGCAGTGGTTCTTAACCTTTACTGCAGCTGGCACCCCATTGGTTCTCAACGCATGTTCTTGTACCCCTTATTAAAAAATCATTATAGGCGGTCAGTTCTTTAAACCCAAGATATATCATAACTATAGAATGAAACAGATAGAATTATATAGTTTAATTTCACAGTAATACACATAACACACTTTTAAAAGTTTGCCAGCTCAGCGACTCAGTATTCTTCCGCTATTGGTTTTGTTCAGTGATGTCCAAGAAACAAGGAACTTTTATATATAAATCTTCTTATGCTTGTCACCACTCACATTTAAGTGGTTTCTGGCCTTTTGTTTTGATGTGTGATGAAAATCCTATTGCATACAAGCATGTAGTCACAAATGACACAAGGATCGCCAGCGCTGTCTTCACCAGTTATGGAAATGGTGCTAGAGTACACCAGAAATTCTTAAGCTTCATTGCCTCAAACTCCATTCAGATTCATCCACTGGCTTGTAATTCAATGAGATCATCTTTCATCAGATCACTATTGTTGATGGTGTCCAGGATAAAAATAAGTTGGTCTAGTATGCATTTCTTTGCCACATCAAGACTCCAGAGGAGAAATATCCTTGGAAAGAGTCATTCAACTGTTGCAAATACTTTGTCACTTCAGCTGTGATGGGCATGCCTTCATTTTCCAAAATAACCTTTTCCTTTTCAAGCAAAGGAAAGTTAGTGAAATTTCTTCTCTCAACACACTTTATCCCAACCAGACGTGTTTGAATAAAAGCAGATAACTTCTCTCTGCCCAGTACTGTGTTCATCGTCCCAGTTCCTTGCATAGATGTGGACAGTTCATTTATGTATTCAAGGCAAAGGATAAACTCTATTTTTGAAGTCATTAACTAAATTACTGCCTTGGTTACAAAGAAAATGACTTATTTCTTCGCACATTTCAAAAATACGAGTAAGCATTCAGTCATGGGAAAGCCACATCACTTCTGTATGGAAAAGGACAGCGTGCACAGCACTAGGGACAAATCACAATTCTCAGCACATCCCTGGCACCTACTCCGTCAGGTGTACCAGCTTTTGGCAGAGTGAGGACAAAACCACATCTTGTGACATGTGAAAAGGTAAGGCCACCTTTGGGAGAAAAAAGGAGGCTGGAATTAGCCCAACAGAGACCTCAGAAAAAATGAACAAGTTGTCATGCAACAATGGGGTGTGGAGCTCTGACACCCTGCAGGCCGAAGCGGGAAGGCAAGCTCTAAAGCCAGGAGGCGTAGTGGAATGGACTTCACTGGTTTGAAAGGGGAACCCTGGAGAGCCTAAAGGACAGTACGCCACTGCCAGGTAAGAAGACGGTGCCCACTGGGGAGAGAGAAGAGTAGACCCTCTGAGGAAACACTTTAAGTAAGGATGCTGTTGCAGAGAGCGTTTGGAAACCCCTGAGATGAGTCCCACCAGGGAAGCAGCCTGGCACTTTAATGTGTTTGCAGAGGGACCCCAGTACATCCTGGAGAAACTGGAGAAGGTGCCTCATGTTAGCCGATCCATTGGGGATTGCATGCTTGGTAGACAATCTTGGGAAGGTCCTCCAGGTGTGTCAGTAAATCCTACTTGTTGAAGGCTAACATTGTTGAGGCTAACATTGTGCCGAGCACCTTGGATGACCAGCCATGCCGTTTTATTTATTTGCTTACATTTATATCCTGCTCTTCCTCTGAGGAGCTCAGAGTACATGCTTGTTTTTATCCTCACAACAACCCTGTGAGGTAGGTTAAGCTGAGAGATACATGACTGGCCCAAAGTCACCCAGTGAGTTTCATGGTTGAATGGGGATTCAAACTCAGGTCTCCCCAGCCCTAGTCCAACACTCTAGCCACTACGCTATGCAGGAGGCACCATTCAGTCTCCAGGCGGCTAGCTTTGGCCGGCCCAGAGTTGGATGACACACTGAGTCCTGCTGAAGAAAGGCTCTGTGACCGGTTGCATCAGGTGTTCTGCTGTGGCCAGGTGGGTGAGTTCTGACAAACCAGGGTCTCTTTGGCCGGAACGGAGTCACAAGGATGACTTGCACCTTGAGTTTACACTGCGAAGGACGCAGGCAAGAAGCAGGGTCGGCGGGAAGGCGTACAGGAGACCAAGTCTTCCCTGTATATGGTAGGCTGTCATGGATGTCACATGCTGCTAGGCTCCCTGGAACTGAAGGACCACTTCTGCCTGCAGGGATCCCAACCTGGTCCCCATTGGCGATTCATGAGCGCCTTTGCTGTGGTGTTGTCTGTGCGTATAAACACGTGTTGAAGGACTGGAACTCCCAGAGTGCCATCAGGATTGCTCAGTGCTCCAGCCAGTTGATACTGTGCTGCTTTTCATCTTTTGACCATGACCCACCCGTACTTAGAACATAAGAACAGCCCTGCTGGATCAGGCCCAAGGCCCATCTAGTCCAGCAACCTGATTTACACAGTGGCCCACTAGATGCTGCTGGAAGCCTACAGGCAGGAGTTGAGAGCATGCCCTCTTTCCTACTGTTACTCCCCTGCAACTGGTACTCAAAGGCATCCTGCCTTTTGAGGCTGGAGGTGGCCTATAGCCCTCCAACTAGTAGCTGTTGATAGACCTCTCCTCCATTAAATTATCTAAACCCCTCTTCAAGCCATCCAGGTTGTTGGCCGTCACCACATCTCATGGCAGAGAATGCCACAAGTTGATTATGTGTTGTATGAAAAAATATTTCCGTTTGCTGGTCCTAGATTTCCTGGCAATCAATCTCATGGGATGACCCCTGGTTCTAGTGCTTTGTGAGAGGAAGAAGAATTTCTATCTATCCATTTTCTCCACACCATGTATGATTTTATAGACCTCTATCGTGCCTCCCCGCAGTCGTTTAAAGTCTGCTGAACTGGAGTAGACTGGGAAGTTTCAGACCCCACCAGGGCTTGCTAGGGCAGGGAGGGAAGCAGAAACAGATGGCCCAGCATGGGCCAAGCTCACTGGTTGGGTGCCTGCTCCTGCGACGGCATTCCTGTGACCACCATCCTTGCTCCCAAGGAGGCCTTTGCAGCTGGGCTGTGGCTAGGTCCTGCACCCTCCGGTGCAGCTGTACCCTTTCATTGGCATCCCAGTACTTGTCCTTTGCCGTGCCCAAAGTGGGTCACTCCCAGCAGCTGTGTGCTCCACAAGGCTCTGGAGAGCAGTGGAAGTATGGCCGTAGCCTGTTCATTGGCGGCCCGGTGCTTGCTGTGCCCGACACGCCGCTGGTGTAGGCAACGGCAGTCAGTAAGTCAGCTGGGTCGTTCCCAGCAGCCGCGTGCTCTACAAGGCTCTAGAGAGCAATGGATGTGGTGGCACTGCTTCTACTGCTGTGGCTCAGGCTGCCCCAATTGCGGGGAGTGGAAGAAAGGCGGTTGCCGGGCCCACTCCTCCCAGCTCAGAATCCCCCTTTTTGCAGGCATTTGCCCGAACTCACAGACGGATGGCAGGAGTTTGGGGCTTTCTTGCTCTCTGGAGACTCTCTAGGTAGTTGTGGTAATGCGGCCTCTTGGGTGGCTTACCAACTGCTTGAATGGCCTTTGGAAGGCCTTGCTGGGGCTTTCCCTTCAGGCCTGAATGTGAACTTTGCACTTAGCTTGGTCCATGCAGCAAAAGGAAAGAAAGATGGGGGGGGGGGACACACACACAGGACTGAAAGTAAAACTAAAGCTAACCTCTCCTCTTTTTTCTTTTTTTGATAAGATAGAGTTTTAGAAGATTTGAACAAAGAAACAAAGCAGACAGTCAAGAAGAATAAATGGAAATAATGGAGGGAGAAACAAGGAAGCAATAAGAGAAAAACGAGAGAGAACACTGCCTGGAGCCAAACACAGGACTAAAAGATCTGGGCGGGGCTACGCTTCCCTGATTCTTAAAGGCTTCAACTTAACTTGCATAGTCCTGCCTTCGAGCCACGTGGAGAAGCATAACTCACAGAGATGTCCTTGGACTGCAGCAGCAGAGAAAGAAGTCTTTGATGAGACCGAACCCATCAATTCCTTTCATAGTTAACTGCAATGGTTCACATTAGTCACCACAAATAATAGTACAGTAAAGCATACAAAAATATGCATGTACTACCCAGAGATTGTAAAATTGTGCTGTGGAAGTAAACTGCTACTGGCACGCTATTCAAACAAAGCTGCGACACTGCCACATCATTATCTGCACATGCATCAAGAAATACAGTATATCGACACGTTGCCGGGTATTCTGTAGCAAGATAATTTTACTACGAAAGTGGTCTGAGCAGCCCTCAGCCAATCAGTGATGCCATTCATGAGTCTTTTGACTACAGTGAGGGAAATAAGTATTTGATCCCCTGCTGATTTTGTCCGTTTGCCCTCTGACACATAAATGACCAGGCTATAATTGGAATGGTAGGTTTATTGTAGCTGTGAGAGACAGAACAACAACAAACAAACCCTCAAAAGCCCAGTGCCCAAAAGTCAGCGATGGATTTGCATTGTAGTGAGGGAAATAAGTATTCGATCCCCTATCAACCAGCAAGATTTCAGGCTCCCAGGTGTCATTTCACTATATGCAGGTAACGAGCTGAGATGAGGAACACCCTCTGTAAGGCAGTGCTCCTACTCCCAGCTTGTTACAGTACCTGTATAAAAGACACCTGTCCATAGAAGCAAGCAATCACTCAGCTTCCAAACTCACCACCATGCCCAAGACCAAAGAGCTGTTGAAGGATGTCAGGGACAAGGTTGTAGACCTGCACAAGACTGGACTGGGCTACAAGACTATCGCCAAGCAGCTTGGTGAGAAGGTGACTACAGTTGGCACGATAACTCGCAAATGGAAGAAACACAAAATAACTGTCAATCTCCCTTGGTCTGGGGCTCCATGCAAGATCTCACCTTGTGGAGTTGCAATGATCATGAGAACGGTGACAAAGCAGCCCAGAACTACACGGGGGGAACTTGTCAATGATCTCAGGGCAGCTGGAACCATAGTCACCAAGAAAACAATTGGTAACACACTACGCCGTGAAGGACTGAAATCTTGCAGTGCCCGCAAGGTCCCCCTGCTCAAGGCAGCACATGTACAGGTCCGTCTGCAGTTTGCCAATGCACATCTGAATGATCCAGAGGAGAACTGGGCGAAAGTGTTGTGGTCAGATGAGACCAAAATCGAGCTCTTTGGCATCAACTCAACTCGCCGTGTGTGGAGGAGGAGGAATGCTGCCTATGAGCCCAAGAACACCATCCCCACCGTCAAACACGGAGGTGGACACATTATGCTTTGGGGGTGTTTTTCTGCTAAGGGGACAGGACACCTTCACCGCATTGAAGGGACGATGGATGGGACCATGTACCGTCAGATCTTGGGTGAGCACCTCCTTCCCTCAGCCAGGGCATTGAGAATGGGTCGTGGATGGGTATTCCAGCATGACAATGACCCAAAACACACAGCCAAGGCAACAAAGGAGTGGCTCAAGAAGAAGCACATGAAGGTCCTGGAGTAGCCCAGCCAGTCTCCAGACCTTAATCCCATAGAAAATCTGTGGAGGGAGCGGAAGGTTCGGGTTGCCAAACATCAGCCTCGAAACCTTTCTGACTTGGAGAGGATCTGCAAAGAGGAGTGGGACAACATCCCTCCTGGGTTGTGTGCAAACCTGGTGGCCAACTACAAGAAACGTCTGACCTCTGTGATTGCCAACAAGGGTTTTGCCACCAAGTACTAAGACATCTTTTGTGAAGGGATCAAATACTTATTTCCCTCACTACAATGAAAATCCATCGCTGACTTTTGGGCACTGGGCTTTTGAGGGTTTGTTTGTTGTTATTCTGTCTCTCACAGCTACAATAAACCTACCATTCCAATTATAGCCTGGTCATTTATGTGTCAGAGGGCAAACGGACAAAATCAGCAGGGGATCAAATACTTATTTCCCTCACTGTATGTTTTCACTGTTGTGCTTTGCTGGTGGTAAGGGCTCTGTGTCAGACTTCGTATTATTTCATAGGGATGTGCACAGAACCAGTTGGCCTGGTTGGGTTTGAGGCCAGACCGGCCTCGAACCCAACCGGGCCAGTTCAGTCTGGCACCCCCTCGAATCCCAGCAGTTCAGCCTGGTCCGGGGTGGGTGGGTTGTGAGCTTAGTTTTGTTTTTTAAAAAATTATTATTTTTTACTTTTTACTCCCCTCGGGGGAGTTCGTGGAGGTTCCCCCTCCCACCACCAACCTTCAAAATCACCCCCTTGGCTGGTTCGGCCGGTTTTCAGCCTTCACCTGGCTGCCATTATGGAGACCATGTGCCTGAGCACATGCGCGCAGGCGCATGGCCTCCATAATGGCCATCAGGTGAAGGCTAAAAACCAGCCGAACCAGCCAAGGGGGTGATTTCAAAGACTGGCGGGAGGAGGGGGGACCTCTGCAGACCACCACCCTCGCCGCCTCCAGGAACTCCCCTGAGGGGAGTAAAAGGTAAAATTGTTTTGTGTGTGTATGTATGTGCGCGCGCGCGCGCGCACACGCACACACACACACACACACACACACACACACACACACACACCTCTCTAAGCTCACAACCCCCCCCCGAACTTTCAGGGGTGTTCGGTCCAGGGTCGGACCAAAAAGTGGATGGTTCAGTTCGACCCCGAATGGTCGAACTGAACCGGTTCAACACTGAACCTGTTTGCACACTGCTATTATTTCATAGAATCTTTTATGCTTTCAGGCTAAATTGTGTTATATAATTGTTAAAAATAATGTTATTAAATACATGGATTTGATAAAACAAAGTAGTTGTACAGTACATACGTGTCTGTGCTTTTGATTATTTACCTTCTAAAATAATCTTTTAAAATCTGGTATGTCTCACACCTCCGGAAGGAGCATCTTGCACCCCCAGGGTGTGTGTTGCACCCCAGGTTAAGAACCACTGCAATAGAGTAATAATCACATCCCTCTACATTAAGAGGTGGGAAGTTCCAAATACCAACCAACATGAATGGCAGGAAGGAACCAGAAGGCACATTTTATGCATAACTATGAACCACAAGGAACCTGGCTGATCTGGTGTCAATTTCTTGGATCCCCAAATTGCTTAGCAGTATGGCCAGGCTCCACCACATCTTCATTGCCCCCACATCGGAAGAATAGGGCATTCCTTGGAAAAGCAGTGACTGAGGACTACAACCAAGCTTGATGAGACCACTGGAAGTGACAGATGGATTGGTTTGGGCTCCAAGCCATAAACCACACCTCTGCCAAGACTGCTCTCTGGTGCTCACCCAGGCTGTGGTGATCAATGGCAAACGCCACTAGTCAAGTCAAAGAATGCATAATCATGTTCCAAATGGCTGATTCTGAGAGATGATAAGATTCTGAGGGGGAAGCTATGTTCCCTTATCCAGCTTTAAGTATGGGAAATTACTGAAATACATAAATGTCTACAAACCAAAAATTTCTTTTGTGTTTTTCAATCTTGCTCCTCGAAGTAAGAGACTTTCGGGGCCTAGAGGTCTGAAAAAGACACCAAGAGAGAGATCTGTGTTTACAGTTGCAACCGAATATGCAATAGCAGCCATTTAAATGTTTAGGTTCCTAGATGCTAACAGTTCTGATAAGATGGATTTAATAAATTTGTTATCATCCAAGGATAGCACCACAGGAATAAAGCTGGGTTCATTCAAGGCAAAGAGCTCTGCGTGCCATTTCCAGTGCCCCTTTCATCTCTGGGAACCATCAAAATCACATTAAGTCAAGAAAGAAAAGGTAACTTTCCTTATTTTGCCTACAGTTACTTAAAACAGAAATTGAACCACAGAGGGGGTGGATGGGTAGGCCGGGGGTGGGGGGAGAAGAGAACCTACACTGCCATGTAAAGGATTTTAATTCCATTGTGCACATCTAAGATGCTTTGGTTATCTACACATTTCCCCAAAAACATTCCTGATCTCTCTGCAGGTTAATTTTTTGTACCTATAGTATCAACGTGTAACAGAACTACTACATGCAACTGAATAACTACTGTTTTCCCCAAACTAGCCATTTCACAATAATTAAACAAAACCCTGAGGGTCTCTCACCCTACTTTTCTCCCTTACAAAGATGCTGCACTTCTAAAGGGTTTTCCCCATTATTTCTGTTTGCAAGGAAAAAGATGACAACATCTTCCCAGAACTGCTTGCCAAACCAAAAGTCGATCTTGGTTAGCTGCTCAACACAGATACACCTGGAACATTTGGGAACTCTTGCTCATCCAACCAGTAATTAAAAATGTTTCAGACTCTATCAAGAGGTCAACATGTGGAGACTCTAAGCCAATAAGACCCCTATCTAGAGTGATGTTTCTCTCTTCTACCCCTGCAACTTGACACTCCAGAGATGGGAGAGGGAGTACTTTGGGAGGAGGTAGATTGGCCTGCCAATCCTGAAATCCTTCTCAATGTGACCCCCAGGAAAACCTAGTCCAGGGGTTCACTAGGGGGCCTAGCATATGTGGGGGAGCTGAACAAGCATTCCACAGAATTACATTTGATCTGATGGTGGAATGCCAAACCACACTATATATCTGGGGTGGGGGGGAAGAGGACTTCTATTGGATACCTTTAGAAAACCAAGCTTAAAAAATGAAGTTATTTCTTAAATACACTCAGAATTTACACCATTTAAGAAAACCAAAACTAGTGAAGAAGAACTTAGGGTAGTACTAGTTGGAGTCATTTTCTTAGTGGACTGGTTATAATTTTCAAGAGCAGCAAATAAAAACTAGTTTTGCAAGTTAGATCAGTTTGAATTAAGAACATAAGAACAGCCCTGCTGGATCAGGCCCAAGGCCCATCTTTGTCCAGCATCCTGTTTTGCACAGTGGCCCACCAGTTGCCACTGGAAGCCACAGGCAGGAGTTGAGGGCATGCCCTCTCACCTGCCATTTCTCCCCTGCAACTAGTACTCAGAGGCACCCTGCCCTTGATGCTGGAGGTGGCCCACAGCCCTCCGACTAGTAGCCATTGATAGACCTCTCCTCCATGAAGTCATCCAAACCCCTCTTAAAGCCATCCAGGTTGTTGGCTGTCACCACATCCTGTGGCAGAGAGTTCCACAAGTGGATCCGCATTGTGTGAAAAAGTACTTCCGTTTGTTGGTCCTAGACCTCCTGGCAATCAATTTCATGGAGTGACCTCTGGTTCTAGTGTTGTGTGAGAGGGAAAAGAATCAATCTCTCTCCACTTTCTCCACACCATGCATGATTTTATAGACCTCTATCATATCTCCGCACAGTCTTTTTTCTAAACTAAAAAGCCCCAGGTGTTCTAGTCTTGCCTCATAAGAAAGGTGCTCTAGGCCCCTGATCATCTTGGTTGCCCTCTTCTGTACCTTCTCCAGTTCAACAATGTTCTTTTTAAGATGTGGTGACCAGAATTGTACACAGTACTCCAAGTGTGGTCGCACCATAGTTTTGTATAAGGGAATTATAATGTTAGCCGTTTTATTTTCAATCCCCTTTCTAATGATCCCTAGCATGGAATTGGCCTTTTTCACAGCTGCCGCACACTGAGTCAACACTTTCAACGAGCTGTCCACCACGACCCCAAGATCCCTCTCCTGGTCCGTCACCGACAGCTCAGATCTCATCAGCATATACTTGAAGTTGGGGTTTTTCGTCCCAATGTGCATCACTTTACACTTGCTAACACTGAACCGCATTTGCCATTTTGTCACCCACTCCCCCAGTTTGGAGAGATCCTTTTGGAGCTGCTCACAATCCGTTTTGGATTTCACTACCCGGAAGAGTTCGGTATCATCTGCAAATTTGGCCACATGGCTGCTTACCCCTGCTTCTTGATCAAGCTGACAACTTAAATTGATCAAGCTGACAACTTAGTGACATCAAGTAAAAGCAGGAGTCGCAGCCTGTAGCTACTTCTTCATAGCTTAAGCCATTTCTGTTACAACCTGTGAACTAATTAGCTCACACAGATTAACCTCGAAGCTGAACATTTTTCCAGCACTTCAAAACGACTTGGACAGGAAGACAATGGAAATTTCCTTTCTAGCGCAAGGCAAGCAAAAAAAATCAAGAAAACTTAGTATTGTTTTTAAACTTATGCCTCACAAGTATTCAGACTCCTATGAGGCTTACAACATTAACCCCCCCGAACACACACACACACACACACACACACACACACACACACACACACACACACACACACAGTTTGACAGTTAAGAACAAGATCTACAGCATAACTAAACCAGCCAGCTGCAACATCAGAAACTATCATGAATCCAACAAAATACAAGCCTTCCTAAAAAGGAAAGTCTCAGTAATCTCCTGACATGGGCAGAGTAGTCAGGCAGGCACCCTTTTCTGGGAACGCAACTCTTAAGGAGTGGGTGCCACCACAGAAGGGCAGAGATCTAGCCATACTTCAGTGAATGAGAGGGATTTGGCAGACAGGGCTTGGGAGGATTGTTCATATAGTTATTTATTCAGTGCTTGTACTGCTTTTCCACACCAGTACCCAAAGCAGTGTAGAGTCAACCCAACAAAATTTGTTAAAATACAATTTAAAATTAAGAAGACATGCCATAGCACTAGACAACCTCCCCCCCACATGCAGAAATGGTCAGTTATAAAATCCAGCCTCCTAGACATCAGCAGCCAATTGCCCATCTAAAAAAGTCTTGGTCAGGTGCAGAACAGAGGCCAATTAGAGGGTCTGCTGAACCTCCAAGGGGATGGTATTTTGCAAACTAGGTGCTACAACCAAAAAGGTCTTTTTCTAACTGCTGATAACTGGGCAAAGAGATACTTTTAAAAGTGGTAGCTCTTTTATATTCAGCAAGAGGAGAGCAACAGTTCTTACCGAACCCCATGATTGTGTCCCTTCAGTAGCTGCTGGTGGTGTCTACTTATGTTCTCTTATGATTGTGAGCTCTTTTGGGACAGACAACCATCGGATTCCTTTTTCTATGTCAATTACTTTGAGAACCTTCCTTGCTGAAAAGTGGTATACAGGTGGCCCTCGTTATCCATGGTCCCAGCACCCACCATTTTGCATATCCGCAGTTGGACAATATAGATTCAACCTAGTTATCCATGGTTTTAAAAATAAGCAAAATTCATTCCTGGGTGGCCAGAAATGACTTCCGATGTCATTTCCAGCCACCATTTTGCAGCACGGAGCCATTTTGTAGCTCTTTAAAATATCCCCCCCCCCCTTTTAAACCTCAGAAATGTGGAGGATTTGTGTATGTTGGGGGGCCTTTCTGGAGAGCAAGGTACTGTGCTTTATTCCCTTTATTTCTGCTTTTTAAAACCATTTTAGGCTAAAAGAAACCTAACCCCCCCAATTCCCATAGACCCAAGGTCTCGTTATTCATGGTTTCATTATCCACGGCTGTAGGCTAGAACAGAATCCCTTTGAATAATGAGGGCCACTTGTATACATATTCTTGATAAAAACAACAGCTAAAATAAAATGGAGACTTTATAGTGCAGCAACACTAGGCTAAATCACATCAAAGAGCAGAATATATTTCAAGTAGCTTTCTCTAAGACCCAATCCAGATGCAATGACAATGCCTGCTGTTACTTCTGAATGGGACCGGAGTTTCCATTTAGTTCTTGCATAAACTTTCTTCTGGTAGAAAACCAGATCCCAGTAGTCCCCAAGGTCTTAAGAGAGGCCAGCCAGCCAAATGTTTTTTTAAAAATGTGAAGCAAGCAGGCAAACTTCAACCAGAAACTAAAGTAGGCCCTCATGGTACAGGATGATTTTTCAGAAAAGTCTGGTAGCTGAACGACATGGAGACTTGAGCACCACAGCGAGGGCAACTTTGGAAGGCACGAACGATGGTGGGGCCTTCCCCTTCAGTAGGCACTTGCTGCTCTCAGTCAAGACATTTGAAAGCAGGACCCTTGCAACTACATCCTTCCCAAGGGAAGCCTGTGGTTACTCAAAGCTGATAAAGAGTTGGCATAAGTGTTTCTACTAGTCCTATGGATATTTATACACCGATTTTCAACAAAAGTTCTCATAGTGGTTGTGTGTGTGTGTGTGTGTGTGTGTGTGTGTGTGTGTGTGTGTGTGAGTGTGTGTGTGTGTGTGTGAGAGAGAGAGACTGAAATCTGTCTCCAAAGGGCTCACAATCTAAAAAGAAACATAAAATAGATACCAGCAACAGCCACTGGAAGGATGCTGTGCTTGAGGCTGGATAGGACCAGTTCTCCCCCACCAATCAAGGAGAATTACCATTTTAAAAAGCTGTCTTTTTGCTCAGTTAGCAGGCATACTTCTACACTTTTCACAAGCAGCTGTTTGCTGCCACAGCAAACTCTAAAATAAGGAGGCAAGCTTGCTTTACTGACTCCTTGAATGTTCTCCACAACACTTATAGATAGACACTTTTCCATTAAAGAAGGTACAGCAAAAATGCACAGGAAATAGGAACAGACCCATTAGACACCCCCCCCCAAATATTTCCAAGTAGTAAATAAGCAGAGAGCTGTTTGACACTGGAACAGTATGCTTTGTGCAGTGGTGAGCTCTCCCTCTCTAGAAGTTTTCAAACAGAGCCTAGATGGCCATCTGTCAGAGCTTCACCTCCAGGCACACAGCAGACAGGAGATCTGCATATGAATATATGTAGTTGCCTTATGCCAAGACAGACCACTGGTCCTTCTAATTGGCAGCAGTTCTCCAAGTTCTGAAGCACGGCCTTTCCAAGAACGGCTGTCTTTGATCCTTAACTGAACATGTTGAAAACTGAACCTGGGACCTGCATCCACAGTGTGTGTTCTACAACTGAGCTACAAACCCCGGCAAAGTAATCATATTAGCTTGAGTTATATTTGGCTTACCGTACTATTTCCTCAATTTGTTGAGTTATAGTTATTCTTCCAACAAATCTGTAAGAGAGATTCAGATGTCAGAAGCATATACTTCTGAAAACAAAGCTTTTTACTACAGCTATGGAAGTTTTGACTTAGGAATGGTATGACATAGAAGGCAACGTTCAACTTCGATCTTCATTCATCCTTGGTCAGGACATACTAGTGAATGATTCCATGGAGGCATATTAGGAAATGGCCATAGACAAGAAAATAATTCACCTTCTCAAGGAGTATTATTAGAAAGGGAATTTAAGAAGACTGCAAAAATTGATTATATGACAAGATGCCCACAGGATAAATGTAAAGTTCCGTTAATACAAGTCAGAGCCACATATTTTCATTTTGGACCATTGTGTAAGATGAGGGAACATGTGTTTCCTTTCATATTGATTTCTAGATGTAGGAAGGGGGTGGGTGGGAACGCTACAGAACCAACAGGAACCCTCTTTAGCATTTTAAAAGAAATATTTGCCTATTTTCTCTGCAGAAGGATTTGCAGACTGACACAGTTCTTCACCAATACCTTGCAATGGGAAGAAATAACTGATGGAACCCGTGTATTACATTCCAAGGTCAGGCAAGATCCTACTTTAAAATAACCAAGAGTGATCCCAACTTAGGCATCAATTTCTCCTCCTGGTGAGGAAGCAAGCCCGAGGCCAGATCCCAATCTCTCTCTAGAAAGAAGCCTTGGAAAGGGATGCCAGTGCCAATGAACAGGATCTTTGCAGGCCAGTCCTATTGCCACGTTACTCCTGTAGAAAGTTGTTCAAGCTACAGTATAAATGGCGCGAAGTTCAACAATTTATACAAGCTATTGAACAGTCAAGCCAAAATTTAAGGGTCAGTGAGAGGAAGTGTCTAATTTTGTCTTCTTACAACATACTATAGCTAAGCTAGCAAGTTCTGTTTAACAGTTTAAACAGGGAGTCTGAAGAATTGAGCTAAGTAAAGGCAACAAGCAATGTTCTAGTGCAGATGGTCCCAACCTGAGGATACTCCAGATGTTGCTGAACGACAACTCCCATAATCCCCAGCCACAATAAGCTGTAGCTGGGGATGATGGGAACTGTAGTTCAGCAACATCTGGAGTACCACAGGTTGGGAACCCCTGTTCTAGAGTGTATCTACAATTAAAAATTAACAAGTCACTGGGTACGTCTTCACACAGCATATTATCTATGGATTTTTGCTACAACATGTTGTGATGATGGCCAAGAGCTTAATTGGCTTTCAAAAGGGATTAGAGAAGTTCATGGAGGACAAATTTATTGATGGCTACTAGTCATGATGCTATTATGCTACCTCCAGGTTCAGAGACAGTTTTTATGTTATTATTTATTTGGCATATTTGCATACTGCCAAAAG
Organism: Hemicordylus capensis; assembly: GCF_027244095.1. NCBI lineage: Eukaryota > Metazoa > Chordata > Lepidosauria > Squamata > Cordylidae > Hemicordylus > Hemicordylus capensis. Next base: position 346,034,889 of record NC_069659.1, on the reverse strand, counting down.
CTCACGTCTCATGGCAGTTCACACAAGCAATAATTTAAAAAGTAAAATCAATTTACAGCTAGCCAAAGGTTTGATTAAACCAACCCCTGCTAACTTGGCAAAGAGGCACCTTTTAACGTGGTGATTCTCTTTATTTAGCAGGGGGAGAGTAACTGGCCCTATCTACCCCCAGCACAGTACTTCCAGTGACTGTTGCTGGTGTCTAAATTGTGTTTCTTTTTAGCTTGTGAGCCCTTTGGGGACAGGGATCCATCTTATTTATTTATTATTTCTCTGTGTAAACTGCCCTGAGCCATTTTTGGAAGGGCGGTATAGAAATCGAATGAATGAAAAATGAATGAATGAAATGTTTCTGAAGAGCTTTTCTAAAGGCCACTGCCCACCCCAATCCGGAATGACTCTTAATACCTGCTGCAGGAGAGGGGGCATGCCTTCATCTCCTTCTCGTGTGCTTCCCAAAGGCATCTCACGGGCCAATGTGGGAAATAGGATGCTGAACTAGACAGGCCTGGGGCCTGATCCAGCAATGTTTTTCTTCTGTATTGTATCATTACCAAGGTTTCTGCCCAGTACTTAAAAGAAACACATGAATATACAAAGCTCTACAATGAGTTTTTAATTTCTGGAGCAGTTCTACCCTAAAAAACAATCTAATGCTTAACGGCCACACATTTGCTTCCCAAAATCTTTTAAAAGATAAGCATAGAGAAACCCATCACCTGTACAGATCTGCTTCTGGCTGCTGACATTCTATAACAGCTACAAGTTTGTCCAAGTTGCCAACTGACTGCAATACGGCCGTTTCTGGGACCGCAACGTGTGTCTAGAAAAAGAAATCCACCCACAAAATATTTTCGATTAAGCAGTGAACAGCAATTTCCCCCCAACATATTAGGTAGAACCTAAAGGCATATATTCGTTAGGGATGTGCACAAATTGATTTTTTTCGATTTGATTTGTGCCTGAATCTGTTCCCCCGAATCAGCTGATTCAATTTGATTCAGACTCCCTATAAAGGTCCTAGGGGCACCAAATTTGAGTGGTGGGTATGTTTCCATGGGTGCAACCTACCACCCAAATTTCAAGGCAGCGGGACACTGATTTTTACTGATTTTGTATATTTCCGCCATAGGAAATAATGGGGATTCAAAGTCGCCCTATCCTAACCCTAACATGGATCCCCAGCTTTCTTTCTTTCTTTAAAAAAAGCTAAGCTCTAGCCCGTGTAGAAGTGGAGTTATGGAACAAAATGGGCGGTCACTATTTTTCAAGTGTTTGTATTCTTCGGAGTTTAATAACTTGTCCTCATAATGAATCCCTATTCATTATACGCCTTCATTTCTTCTGTTAATTTTGACTGTCATTGGACAGTGCCAACTGTCAACTGCCATGTGTCAACTATACTACCACCATCACCACCACCCCCACACACAGGGGTACTCAGTTTATTTTTAAGGAATTTTTAAAATGTTTAGATTATTTGGGGTCTTCATTACACACCTTCATTTCTTCTGTTCATTTTAGTTCATTCTGACCCCACTGCTTTGCGGGCGGTAGTGGGGGATTAGTAGCATCCCATGTGCCAACTACCCCCAACATGCAAGCCACTGGGTACTCAGTTTATATTTTAGGGATTTTTGAGATGCTTAGATTCTTTGGTGTGTAATGAATCCTCACAGGGATTCATTATGAGGTAAGGTTATTAGACACCAAAGAGTCTAAACACTTGAAAAAAATTCCTAGAACATAAACTGAGTAGTACCCCACTGACTTGCAGGTGGGAGTGGGGTGTAGTTGGCACATGGCAGTTGACAGTTGGCACTGTCCAATGACAGTCAAAATGAACAGAAGAAATGAAGGTATATAATGAATCCTCATAGGGATTCACTGAGGAAAAGTTACTATACACCAAAGAATCCAAACACTTGGAAAATAGTGACCGCACATTTTACTCCATAATTCTACTTCTACAAGGGCTCGAGCTTAGGGTTTTTGTTGTTGTTGTTTAAAATGAAAGCTGGGAATCTGGGGAAATAATAGGAGGAATCTGAATCTCGAATCGGATCTGGCACAAATCAATTTGGACCCAAATCTAGCCAATGAACCACAGGAGCAATTTGTTCTGTCTCCAAATGTCCTGAATCGGCTAGAATCAGGTACAACTAGATTCACACCTGAATTGATTCACACATCCCTAATATTCATGCCTTCCTTATACCCATCAGAGCTCTCTGGTAAGAAGCGCTTTATGCTCTTCCAACCAGATCTCCAAACTACACTTGGAATGGGAGGCTCTAAGTGCGAGGGCCGTGTGATGGAAGTGACAAACTTGCCAGCAAGGTGGGACTTCCGTTTCTGATTTCAGTGGTGTACTTGAGTACACTGCCCTTTTTCGATAATGTCTGGATGAGGCTACACTCTTCTCGAGATTTTTTAGTGGCATGCTTCAAAGTAAGTCATTATCGAACCAAAGCACCTGAGGGGATCTGAAAGTGTGAAAAGGGCTGCAGTCTTATGCATGCTTATCGGGGTACATGGTGAGTCCTGTATTCAAGCAAATGTGCACAGGATCAGGCTACCCAGCAGGAGTGTTCTCTCTAATTTTCTTCCATCTGTGTGGGAAGGAGGGTTTTTTGGGGCGGCAGTATCAAGGCAGTGTGAGCATGTGCATTCAGAGTGGGGCCTTCCCGATTCAACCTGAGCGGCATCTAAAGCAGCTGTGTGGACTGTAGCATAAAGTATCCTTAAATTTTCCAGATTAATCCCAGAAGAAAAAACTAATTGATGTTAACTGCTTCAATGAAATTGTGTGTAGAGAGATCAAGTACAGTTCTTGTCACACTGATGTCTGTCACCTGAGCCCATAATACAAAATTAAACATAAGATCTACTGGGGAGAAAATTAATGTTGGAAGAATTAAACAGGCCAAACACATATGATTTTCCAGTTAAACAATTTTTGAATACATTTTTTGTAAGTGCCGAGTCACATTTGGTAGTCACAATTTTAGAATCACATTGCAAAACATGTACCAGTTGTGATGTGTCCTTCATTCTGTAGAGTTACAACAAACAAAATTATATTTTTCTCTCTCCAGTACATGTTATTACTGATGCGGCTCTTGGGGTGAACCAAGTTTACATTTGCTTTAGAATATACTGCAAGTTTTGAAGAATTTATATTCACAGAAATCCAATGTGAAATCAACAGCACTTCTCCCCTAAGTGCTTCGAGAGGAACTAAAAACACTCCAGCAATAATTTTGAGGAAGTGAACACTAAATCTCATTTCTAAATTCTGTTTCAAACTAGTAATACACAATAGGTGATAACACAGACCTTAAGATTCGTCTCTCCATCCAAGGTTGCAGTAGTAACATAACAAGAGCCATTTGCTCTATCGGAGGACAGAAGTACAAGATCAACGGGGAAAGTTTCATCTTTGGCTACTCTGACAATATCCCCCACCTGAGAAGAGATGTGCAGGTACTTGTTAATGAATTATTTTTTTAAAAAAAGATGAAAGCACTCGTGTTAATTGTGTTACCAGCGCCAATTCAAACCGACCTCTGTAACAATGTACGACACAATGGGATATATAAACAATGGCTTGTTTACTTTTTATAAAGCAGAAAAGATGTTTGTGGAATGGGTAAAATCAGTTTGCTCAAAGATGCATACCAGAATATTCTTTGATTTAGTTTTTACAAGGCCGCCACTGCGCACAACATACACTGGAGCTCCATTTACTTCATTGTCTGCTTTATGTCGTAACCAGTCTTCATAACCCTGGAAAGAGTCAAAAAGTTAGAAGTGTTGTGAAAGCAACAAGTAAAATTTCTCAGCTGCCTGGGAAAGAGCATCTATGACACTAATTTCCTGAGATGTGTGACAAATCAAACCTTATTCTCTACTTTGATTGCTGTGTTTACTCTTTAAAAATAAAATAAATGTTACCAATGTAATGTTAACTGTTTAATTCTAATTTTCTGTCTGCAGCACTGGAAGCTTTTGCTGAAAGGCAGTATAGATCTCTTATAATGAGAACAAAGAAGTGTTTGGCAACTGGAAGCCTTCAGGAAGAATCTGGTCTGCAGCTTGCTGTCCGCTGACACCTGACAGAGGGTTCTTGCTGCCTTAAATTAGGTCTGTGAATGACAACACTGAGAATTTCTGTTAAAAAGCAGTATAATGATGATTAACAGAAGCAGCAACTTTCCAACCACTTGCATGCCTGTTGAGCAAAGAAAAGGTTACCTCTGGATAGGAAGGAGAAAGGGAGTATTCACATGCACTATTTCTGTGTAACTCAAACTCAGTAAGTGAGAGACCAAATTGGCTGAGAACTGAGAATGGCCACTCAAGTTCCTGCTTGTAGAGTTGCTATGACGATGACCTTTTGAGAAAGAATACAAAACTTGTCCATAATGGGTGCTGCAGTTCAGCTTGAGTGGAAATCGAACCATTTCACTGACTTCAAGACAATATTCACTTGCATTTGCCAGATGTAAAATCCTTCCATATTTACGGCTGGCATGTGTATTATATAAGAGGATCCCCAAGACAGGATGGAGGTGGAGGTGATGCAAAAAAATCTTACACATGCATGGAAAAGGTAATGAGAGACTGGGACACATACCAATAAGAATATGATGAATATTTATATACCTCTTTTCAATAGAAGTTCCCAAAACGGTATTCATAGACATAAGTAAGTTTTTTAAAATGGCCCCTGTCCCCAAAGAGCTCACAACATGGGCACAGCATCCATTGCACAAGCAGGGACAAAGGTCCCTGGACCCAGAGGGTTAGGGGCCCCCCAAGCAGGTCACCCTACTGCCAGTGCGAAGGCCAGCCAGAGAACCCCACCAGCCACAGTGCCCTGCAGTGGCAGGGAGATGTTGGTTGCCCCACCCCTTGCGTCTGACATCAGAGGCAGGGGGCACGGCTTAGGGCTCTGGGATGCTTGCTTTGTGCACGTGATCAGGGGGCGGGGGCTGCCCCGATTTTGTCCCCCGAGGGTCTCATTTCGCCCCTGCTCATGATCTTAAAAAGAAACATAAGACAGACACAAGTCAACAACCACTGGAGGTATGCTGTGCTGGGCAGCAGATGTCTGGCCACTCCTCAGCTGTACTTAACTTGACTGAACACAAGTGTGTGAAGGGCTGTGACCAAGGCAAAGGGCAACAGGCCTGAAGATATCTTGTGTGAGTGGGAAGAATGTGCAGCAGGTTGGAGTGGCCAGTTTCTGTCCCTTCAAGCAGAGGAGACTGGAGCTCACAGAAGCCCAAAGCCTCTATGAGGGTTGGATAGTATACAACCAAGCCCCACGAGCTATGAAAAGATTCACATTCTAGTCCTTCGGGCTGCATTTGTGCAGCTGCCCAACACAACAGCGCTTCACTCAGTACAAAAACCACTCCAAGTCTTACTCAGGGTGTTGTGCATAAACTCACGACAGAAGGAAACAGCCTTTATAATAAAAACTGACATACAAAGCCCCAGCACAAAATTCTGGGTCAGTCGATCACTGTCCACTAAAGGGATATAATATGAGTCACTGAGTGCATGGCAGCTAGACAAAGTGTCCCAGGGCGAACCTGCTGATTTGCAACATAAAACGTATTTACTTGTTTTCAGCTGGAGTCCAATAGCATGCCACTGAATTTCACAAAGCTCCTAAAAGTTGTGGCAGCAGTGGAGGAGGCCAGAGCTCTGCTGTGTTGATATATATGTGCAAGCAGTCTCTGTCATATCAGGGCTGGACTGGCAGTCCATAAATCACAACCTGGAGCTCACATCTGTACCCTGGTTTGCCAAGTGTCCATTTCTACTCTAGCTTCCTCCCCCACTGATGTGTAGAAATCGTGAAACACAAACGTGTTCTTTAAGGGCAGAAGCTTACACTACATGTGACAGAATGCTGCTGCTAGAGAAGACATCCCTTTTTCAAGCTTCTCCTCTTTCCATTGTAATGTGAAGGATTGCAAGTACTATGTCAATATCACCACTTTTTAAAATGTCATGGCTGCCCTCACATTTCAACCCAAAACGGGCCGTTTTGGGGATTTCAAGCTTGAAACACTCTCTAAATAAAGGGCCAGTTTTGAGCTCAGAACAAAACAACCCCATTTCGATCAGAATGTTTCAACATTTCAAGCGCCATTTTGGAAGCCTATTTTCCCCTTGCTGGTTGGTTTTCTGGCACTGGCTTTTGATTGGCTTGCAATCTCTTGGCTTCTTGGTTGGCTTGTTATTGTACAAATCAAGCATTCTCATGGGCAATTGTGTCTCTATTGGCTGGAGGGAGGGAGGAGCTAACCCCAAAGGAGGGAATTATCAAAATGTATTCAAAGGGACTGTGAGGCAGAGAGAGCCCTTATAGTGTGCCTAGGAGGAACAAAAGTTTGATTTTGTGGTTTTGTTTTCTTGGCACTGAGTATAATATGATGTGCTACTGCTGCTATAACTATCTGGTGTTTCTGCTCTCAGATTGACAAAAGCAGAACTATGGGGTTTTGGGGTAGGGATGTGCAACAAATTGTTTCGGTGCTCATCCAAGGGTGGCGATGGGTTCCCTTAAGAGGAGGTGGGCAAGTCCTACCCGCTTGTCCTCCAAGCCCCTGCCGGCCCACTGCAGCGCTATTGCTACGGAAATGCTTCCGTGCAAGTGGCAGCTTGTGCCGCACACGCCATGGAAACTGGATGCGTCCCCAGCATCCCTCACGCAGCATTAGCACTTAAATGATGTTGACGCCAATGACATTTATGTGCTGACGCCGTACGAGGGATGCCAGGGATGCATCCAATCTCCACAGCGCAGCATTTTAGAGGCGCAAGGGGCACAAGCTACTGCTTGCACAGAAGTCTTTCTGTAGCAACAGTGCCGCGGCAGGCCAGCGGGGGCTTGGAGGACAGGCAGGTAGGACCTGCCTGCCTCCTCTTAAGAGAACCCCGTGCTGAAACGTTTTGACAGCAGGGAGCCGAAGTATTTTGGTGCCTCCACAAAGACTCATCCTTAGTTTTGGGGAAAGGTTAAAAATTTGTTTAAGATTGCACGCTTGCCCATTTCTTTTGTGGGTTGGGTGGTAGGTAGCACCCATCATGCCCTATCACACACAACCCACTTTGGTGTCTCACTACCCATGGGGGGAAATGGGGTGTTTTCAGTTTCCCCATTGTTCCCTATGGCTGAAACATTTGAAATATTTTGAGTTCTGTTTCATGGGAACAACTAGTTTTGTTTCAAGCTTGATACAAAATGCAAAATTTGTTTTGTGCACATCCCTAATATAATGTGATGTCACAACATGGTGTAAGTAATTCTACACATTACAGAACAAAGAACTTGACATAGGGATGCCATTTTCAGCACCACTCCTATTATGTTGATGATAATACATAGGTCCATCCCAAGCAACTATTTCCACAAGAAGTCACATCTCCTTACCTGCTTTATGGCGGTCACAGTTATTACAAAAAACAATGGCAATCCACTGGTAATTGGACTTGTAGGCGTATCTATCATAAGCTAGATGGGAAAAACAAAGATGAAGATATTGTCTATGAGAGCTCCCAAACACGCAGTTTTTACATCATATGCTTCAGAGGCCCTTAGTAAACTGCCTTACACAGGCCCTGATCTACCTGGGTGGGCCCCAAGTTGCTTCATTACCACATGAAGGTTATGAACTTGGGGATCAGCAATAGGTCCTTTTGGACCCATAGGCTCTTATTCGACCAATCTCTAGAGTGGTCCCTAGGCTCTCAGCAGTTGTCCAGCAATGCCAATCCCTGACACTACACAGGATGCACAGTGACCTGGCAGGGCACAGCCTTTCTTCCCCTCCTAGAGTACCAGTATGGGAATGGAGGAAGATTGTGTTTCATTAGGTTGCTGTACAACCTAACACCTCTCCAAGTTCCTTCTCTCTGGACTGATCACACAGGAGATGGGGGTGGTGGTAAGCTCCTTATTTCCTCTGCCAGAATGCATGGCTCAGACAGGGAGCTGTTGGATAATGGTGTATGTTTTAACAAATGGTTTGGAGGCTACAACAGAAATGTTCATGATCAAGAGACTTAAATTCCATAATGCTCAGGCAACAGACCTTGTTCCTAAACAACAGATTGCCCATTTTGCCATTTGTTATATCACACTACTACTGTTCTGCTAACTGCAGCAGAACACATTAATAAGCTCCTATCTTTTTCCACTGCTGGAAGAAAATAGCTATATTGCAGGATATACTGCATGTGTTCAGAAAAATCAACAGAAGGGCAGTCACTCAGAAACGCTAGCACTAATCCTAGAGGCTTACTACCTTTAAGGAGGATTTAGCACATTCTCTAAGAAACTGGAAGAATAGACTTTATGCAAATGATCAAGAACAGTTCTCTACTCTAAGGATTATCATCTAATAGCCTATCCTCACAGAAAAACAGTTTAGCAAGATGCACTGAAAACTGGCAGTCTATTTTACACTATGAAGTTTCTGTGATAAAAGTAGCAGGAACACACTATTTTGTACTAGGTATATTTGCGCTGCTTGCAGATTATACAATACTAATTCTAAGACTTACATGCACACTGGTCATCAGCTTGCACTTATGTACACAAGCCTTTGCATGAGAGCTGCTTCCTCATGATGAACGCGAGAATGAATAAACCAAACAGATGGGCGGGACCAGCTGCACAGGGCTTCCCATCTGCTCATCCCTCCTCTTTTCCAGGCAAGAGATGAGGCAACTGGTATTGCCCACAGTTGCTTCATTCAAAAGGCAAAGCTGAATAGTTTGAAATTGCATCACAGAGAGGCTCTTCATGGACTGAGTCAGGATGAGCACAGCAACAGCACTCACACAGTACAGAAATGGTCAGTAGTTTGCAGCTGGTTGTTTGATATAAAATAAATTCTGAATTCCAATATGCCATCCCACATCACAGAAAACAGGTTCTCTCTGGAGTGGATTATCAGGGCTTTAGTAATCAGGACTAGCTATACCCTAACACACAACTCTATACCAAGGAATTCTAAAACCTTGTACTTTGTGTCAGACACATTCATGTAAATCTGCATTTTTCTGTTGCTCATGTTCTGAATCCCTTTCTGCTGACCAAAAGCAGCCTTCTCCAACATCTCTACATTTTATAAGGATTTGTAGAATGTTGCTTACAAGGTAAACAATGAAAGCTCTAAAAAGCCCCTTTTTAAACTGCTCTGAATCCAAATAAATTGCAACACTGTGTTAGTGCCATATGGAAGCAACCACTTTCAGTAGTACCATGCACTTTCGGTGTGCAAAACGGCTCCTTTACATGAAGGCGAACCCTCTACCACGCCAGAGAAAGTACTCTGAAGAACTATCCCTCTCGTTGCACACTTCCCCACCCCATACCACATGACTTTTTTTTTTTTAAGTGAAAATAGACCACTCAAGGGCTGAGAGCAGGCTTGAGAGCAGATTCTACACTTGCAAGACGTTTAAAAATGCACAGCATCTACACAGCTGAATGCAATTGTACAAGGAATAAGATGTATTAAGTGTCCTATTCAAAAGACAGGGCCTCCCTTTTGGGGGGTGAAAGGAGAATGCAAGTTCTTGGAAGAAACTGATTTAGAATAATCTGCTTTTCCAGATTTGAAGGGAAACATATTAAGCAATAATTAACTAACATGCATACAAACAACAAACAAGTTCTACTGCTGAAGCTGAGCATGCCTGACTCTATAAGTTGCCAGAATGGGAGACCACCTGGAAGTCAAATGCAAGATATGCCGCCACCAATTTGGCTAGTGATCTTTTAACCACAGTGCACAACTTGGCAGTAGTAGGAAATCAGCTGATACTAATTCAAGAGGAATGAATAAGAGCAGAATGGCAAGCTATGCTAATTGTCACAAAGACAAATCCTAAAAGACCTTCTTCACTTTTGGAACAATGCAGACAGTTGATGGAAGCAAACTAGAATCCTTTAAAAAGGTCAAACAGAAAGGGCTGGCCACTGTATGATGCCCTGCCTGTGAGTCTTCCCCCCCCCCCTTGACTTGCATTTGGTTTGCATTATATTAAAAACAAAATATGTAAACCACTCAACTACTTGGAGGAAGAAAGGGATAACTTGAATACATGCATTCAGAACAGTTTCATGTGGAAGAACAGAACTCCATTACCACTGTACTAATGTTAATTCAAATCTTATTTGCAAAGAAAGCAAAGTGTTGCAAATTAAACTGCATTTCTCAGTTCATTTCCTAGCAGAACATAAATGTTCAGGTACATACTACCAAGGACACTGATAAAGCAGAGTGAGAAAACAAGCCAGAAGGGCGCATATTGACATTAGTTTGATTGAGGTTACTGCTCAAATACTAACACTTGAATATTAGGTATAAACAAGCTTCTGCTTTATATTAGGAATCTTTTAAGATTTGGAATATCTTCCCTCTAAGATCTATATTTAGATGGGAAGAGGCTTCAACAGAACTCATTAAATACACAGATACAAGCTGAGAGGAAATCCGAGAAAAATGACTCACAGTGTAGATGACATCACTGTATCACAACCTGCACAGACAGGTTAAATGACTACCCGGAAAAGGGAACAAGGACCTTTAAACACGTTAGTTGAGAACCTGATTTTCCAGGTGCTTTTAGAGGGCTGTTAGTTTTTCCTTCCTATAATTTCTCTCCCTTTTTTCCAATTCTGTGGCTTAAAACATGATTTTTAAATGCACAATTCTATACAAAAACCCAGGGAATAATCTAAAGGCAACTATACAAGACTGACAATCATTGAAAGGGATGCAAAATGTAAGTAAACAAAACAATCCAAACACCTGTTTGCAAAGGGAGGGGAGCACATACACATGCAAATGAAGTCCAAGGTCCAGTCTCATGGTACTGTCAGCACTTTATCCTGCCCTTGAGGGCCAATGCACACACTTGGAGAGGCCATTCTTATCTACCTCTCCTGGCAGGCTGGTCCTCATCAGTCCTGCTTGCAGTACCAAAACATCTAGTTAGAGGGAAGCTAAGAGACTGTGCCAGCACTGGAATACTTTTTGCAGGACTTAGGATACCTTTACACAGCTGGAGCAAGCTGCCTTTCCTGAAAGTACAAGAGCCTCTGTAAAGGCTGTGGTGTACCGACCCCTGCCCTTGAACGGAATGCTCTATTATGGGATGGATCATGCCCTATACATAGAAGGCAGTTGCATGGAACCAGAAATGGAAGGACTGAGGTCAGGATTGGGAATTGTGCTGTGTACATTTCTCAGTTGGTCTCTGGACCGACACACGATGCTGGTCACATGCTTGATTTGGTCTTTTGCTCTGATCAGGGTGGTGCCCCGTGGGTGGAGACTCCCCACTGTCATGGATGGATCACCATCTGGTTAAGGTAGAACTTACAGTCTTGACCACTCTGCAGGGGTGAAGGACCTATTAGATTGGTCTGCACAAGGAGGTTACTGGATCCAATAGGATTCCAAGAACGCTTGGAAAGGTTCAGGGTTGGCTCTGCTAGAGATTCTGTCGATACTCTGGTACAAACATAGAACAATGAAATCACTAGAGCAGTAGACACAATCACTCCTAAGCATCCTCTCCGACTTGCTTTAAAAACAGCACCATGGTATTCAGATGAACTACAGGAGCTGAAGCGGTGAGGTAGACGACTAGAGTGCAAATGGAGGAAGACTCAATGCAAGTCTGACTAGGCACAACATAAAGCACATTTGAAGATCTATGCTCTGACTGTGCGGGCGGCAAAGAAGCAGTTCTTTTCTGTCCACAGTACTTCTGCAAATTCATGTCCAGCTGAGTTGTCTAGGGTTGTGAGGGGGCTAGTATGTACCCCCTCCCCTTAAATTTAAACTTGGAACCATCGGTTACTTACTCTGACATTTTAAATAACTTTTTTGTGGATAAAATCTCTCATTCGGGCCAAGCTGGATTCCACAGTTCTTGCAGAGTCTACTGTGGAGGTGTCCAGCAATTCCTCTTATGGGATTAGATCAGATCATTTTCCGTTTGTGTCTCCTGAGGAAGTGGACAAACTGTTTCAGACTGTGTGCCCTACAACCTGTTCTCTTGACTCTTGCCCAACTTGGCTTATCTCATCTTATAATCATATTATCAGAGAGGGTCTGGTAAATATTATAAATGCTTCTCTGAGGGAGGGCAGGATGCCTCCTTGTCTTAAGGAGGCTATTAGACCATTTTTGAAGAAAGCTGCACTAGATCCCTTAAAGTTAGCTTATTACAGACCTGTTTCTAACCTTCCATGGTTGGGCAAGGTGGTTGAGCGGGTGGTGGTCTCTCAGCACCAGACAGTTTTAGATGATGCAGATTATCTAGACCCATTTCAAACTAGCTTTCGTGTGAGCTTCGGGGTTGAGATGGCCTTGGTCTGCCTGATGGATAATCTCCAACTGGCTATCGACAGAGGAAGCGTGACTTTGCTGATCCTTTTGAATCTCTCTGTAGCTTTTGTTACCATCAGCAATGGTATCCTTCTGGACTGCCAGAGGGAGGTGGGATTGGGTGGCACTGTTTTACAATGGTTCTGCTCCTACCTCTCTAGTAGATTGTGTCGCTTGGAAACTATTGCTCTGCAAAGCAAGAACAGAAGTATAGAGTTCCACAAGAACAGCAAGAACAGAAGTATAGAGTTCCACATGGCTCCATACTGTCTCCAGTGCTCTTGAACATGTACATGAAACTGCTGGGAGTGATCATCAGGGGGTTTGGTGTTATCAATATGCTGATGACACCCAGATCTAGTTCTCCATGTCAACCTCATCAGGAAATGGCATATCTTCCCTATATGCCTGCTTGGAGGTGGTAATGGGCTGGATGAGGGATAACAAACTGAAGTTGAATCCAAATAAGATGGAGGTAGACTGTACCTCGGGGAGTGGGGCAGGACACAGGAGATGGTTTAGATCTGCTTGTTCTGGATGGGGTTACACTCCCCCTGAAACAGCAGGTATGTAGCTTGGAAGTGCTCCTGGATCCAAGGCTCTCCCTGGCTTCTCAGGTTGAGGCAGTGGCCAGGAGTGCTTTTTATTAGCTTAGGCTGATACATCAGCTACGTCCATTTCTAGAGGTAAAAAGGTAAAGTGTGCTATCAAGTCGATGTCGACTCATGGAGACCACAAAGCCCTGTAGTTGTCTTTGGTAGAATACAAGAGGGGTTTACCATTTCCATCTCCCACGCAGTATGAGATGATGCCTTTCAGCATATTCCTATATCATTGCTGCCCAATATAGGTATTTCCTATCGTCTGGGAAACATACCAGCGGGGATTCAAACTGGCAACCTCTGGCTTGCTAGTCAAGTCATTTCCCCACTGCGCCATTATGTGGCTACCCACTTCTACAGGTAAATGACCTTACCAGCATATGTACCACTGTTTTAAGGTCATTTCTAGAAGCAAGTAATGCACTCTACATGGGGCTGCCTTTGCACGTAGTCCAGAAACTACAATTGGTACAGAATGCGGCAGCCAGATAGGTATCTGGGATAACATGAAGGGAACATATAACAGTGGTTTTGAAAGAGCTGCACTGGCTGCCGATATGTTTCTAGGTGAAATACAAAGTGCTGGTTATCACCTATAAATCCCTTAGCAGCTTGGGTCCAGGCTATTTAAGAGAGCCCCTCCACCAGGGGAAGAGAAGGCTTTACACCAAGTAATAAAATATATATTTAAAAATATATAAATGCACCTGCTGTTATAGAGCTATTGAAAGTATTTGCTCATTCTCTACCATTATGTAATATAAGCTGGGAAGCAAAAGAGTCAACAAAACCCAAAAAGTAGCCACAGCCGAGCTGTCATTTACAATACTGACCAGGTTGCTGGGGCGGGGGGGGGGGGGAGGAAACCCTGACGTCCAACTGGTTAATAAACTGCAGAGTGAAGAGAGATCTCTTTCATATGCTGTAGATGACAACTCTTATTGTCAAGATTTAGAAAAACTCCTTATCAGATTATTCAAGCAAGCCAAAAAGGATGCCCTTTCCCATTTTGACAGTGATGCTAATTCATGTCACCAATCATTTATGTTCCAAAAAACAAAGCCTGACGAGAGAGTCTATGTTTCTTGAATTCTGTTTCATACATAACTGGTGAGTGATGAGAACATAGGATCAGATAGTATGCCAATTCAAAAGATCCTTGAGAGATTCATTTCTCAGCAGTGAACAGTAATTCTGTTGTCCATGCTAGGCCAACGCAATGGTCCATATATTTAAAATGCTTTACAATTCTTAACTGGTAACAGCCTTGTGAAATCACTTGAGCTAGGAGTCAGCAGCATTAAGCAAGTCACTCTGATCTTTGGGGGCTTAGCAAGGATTAAGCATGGATGATCCCTTTTGCTCCCCAACAATGAACCCAGCACTATTTGCAGTCTCACATTGACCAATGATATTTGAGTTAGACATCCCTTGCAGATTTTCCCATTTTAGAAAAATCTAGTTGATTGGAAAGGGACTCTCTTTGAAGACCAAATAGGATGGGTCTCTTTGCAATCTGCTCTCTTCTGAGATTCCATCTTGCAAGTTTAGATTTCTATTTTCTTGTGTTTCCCAGCTGGAATTGTTTCAAAAGTCAACTAAACCAAACTCTCATTTACTAGTATATTTAAAAAACAAACCACTAACAATTCCCAAATGATAAACCTCATTATTTCAGCTATATAATATTAAGCAACAGTAGGCTTTATCCAACTTACCTGAACCAAAAATATAATAAGAAAATAAAAGTTGGCTACTCTTCTGAATTGTTCAAATAAATTCTTAGGAACAAAATTCCACACAGTATACTGCAAGAGAAAAATATATCAAGAGTTACATGACTACTTCTATAGCACAGACACAACAATGTTTCCACTTTGAACAATGGCAGTTTCTCTCAGAGGGCTTTATATAACCAACCTTAGTATCTACAAACAATATGTTAAGAATAATCCTGCAAAAATGCTCATGTCAGCTAATTAATTTCTGTATGTTTACTCCCCTTAAACACACACAGCCATAAAGCAACAGGGAGAAAATGTTATTCATATACAGATTTTGGCCATTTAAATCTAGGAGATACAACTGTTCATTTTGGTTGCCTACAGCCACTGGTGGTTTAATTTTTGTGAAGGTATCTACTGGTATTCAACATCCTTGGTAACACATGAATGCTACAGAAAAGGTATTCCAGTGCTCCATCATACATATTTCAACCATTTCCTTTTAAGCAGGAGGCAAAAAATTAACATGAAATCGGACTGGCAATTTGGGGGACACCATGCATCGTGATTCAACAGATGAATGAGAAGGGGAATTGTTCAAGCCTGTGGCTAGGTCATTTAATTGACCATTAACTTGAAAGCAACATTGGTTGCTGTCTCTACATCATGAGATTAATTAGTGTCATTTAAAAACTTAAAATAAAAAATGACAACAGCATTGCTGGTACATGCCCCAAAACCTCAGCATTAGAATGAGTTCATTGTATGAGCTGCTGATGAAGACCAATGTGTTCAGTGGTGTATGGACTGATTTTTTTTTGGGGGGGGGGGAACAACACCACTAACTACACTCCTAGGCAATCATGTAGAAAATCTAGGCACCTGAAAACCGATGTGCTGTATTCTTATTGCCTTTGTAAAATGGTGCTTTTAAATAAATTAGTGTTGTGACATGACTGACTGTTGATTCCAATTTGGAGTTTTTGGACATGTTCTTTTGGGTTGGGTTTGTTTTCTCACATATCACAAGCTCTCCATTATGCATGTTTGACAAAGCAAACATATAGGTTTGCCTTACCTTAGAGGAGATGATTCGGTTTTCTGCAAACTTCTGAGGAACATAATGGCCATGCTGAGGAAAACGATTTGCTATATATATAGTTCGAGTATCACTTTGATGTGGTGGGTCAAAACCCTGAAAGAGGAACGAGAAAAAGAGATCCAAAACTCAATTTTGTACAATAATAATTTCTACAGCATTTAATGTACACAGTTTGTAAGTCTTAATTCCAATTTCACAAGAACCTTTAGAAACTAGGGAAAGAAGGATAAGACCATTGAATGAAGATACATTGCTCTAGTGGCTTTATTTTTTATTAGTTTTGTATGAAGTTATGGACTTCAAAATTGTAAGCTGCCTTGAACTGTCTATGGAACTGTAAAGGCAGGGGAAATGTTCACATAAATAACTACTTGCCCAAGAGCAACAAGTGAACCGAAATGCCAAGCATGAGCTTGAACGCAGAATTCACACAACTCTGGCACCCTTTTCATTATTTTCTAGAGACCTCTAATATTTTAAATAATTTCCATATCCATTGGAAATAAAAGAAATATGCTAAACTGGACATAAGCCAGCAGACTAAAAGGTAGGACTATCTACCAGACTCATCATGCTTAAATATCTCTTTAGTATAATTTAATACATTAATAAATGACATATGTATAACCTTTATACTGAATCCTAAGAATTTTGCAGCAGAGCAGTGAAAACTCTTCTGAATTGGGGCAATAGTGCAGGACATAAATGGTGAAGAGAAGTGAGAACAGAGATTAAGAAGCCAGAAGACATATTATAGAAACTCGAAAGTTAACAGTTGCAGTGGCTATAGAGTTTATGTAGAATATCAAGTAGGAATCAGTCACTGGAGACTCACCCACCACCGGTCCGTTGAGGTATGTTTCCTAGCTCTCAGGTTACTGACTTGAATTCCCACTCCTACATTTGCCAGAAACAACTTTGAGTAGCAGGTGGTATGTTGAAGGGGGAAGAAGCTGACAAAAGGAAGAGGCACCTTGCTCCTCTTGCCTGCTTCAGTCATTAGAAACATAAGAAGCTGCCATATACTGAGTCAGACCATTGGGCTATCTAGCTCAGTACTGTCTGAACAGACTAGCAGTGGCTTCTCCAAGGCTGCAAGAAGGAGTCTCTCCCAGACCTCTCTTGGAGATGCTGCCAGAGAGCGAACTGGGAACCTTCTGCTCTTCCCAGAGCGGCTCCATGCCCTGAGGGGAATATCTTACAGTGCTCACATGTAGTCTTCCATTCATATGCAACCAGGGTGGACCCTTTTTAGCTAAGGGGACAAGTCATGCTTGCTATCACAAGACCATTGGTCTTTATGTACAAGCCTTCAGATCTCTTGCCAACAGTACTACAGACGCTTGGCACACCATCTTCCACTGCCTTCTCAAATGACCCTGTTGGAAAGCCAGCTGCCTGTCAGGGAAGTGAAGACACCTGCCGCAGCCCAGAACTCCACAGCATTCTGAAGCACACATGGTTCAGAGCTAAGGCCCCCTGCTCATGCAGAATATTCCAACTTGGGATAAAATGAGGCAGTCCCTCTTTCACAGGCATTCCATGTGCATGCTGGAGCATCCATGCATTGTAGCTGCTGAATTCAGTTTTGTCTATTCCACCTGCACCCCCGCCCGCCCCTTGTATTATCAATTGAAGTTTGTTAACTAATGGCAAAAGCACTGGCAATGTTCAGCTTAATCGCCCATTTCTTAGCTAATATGGGCATCCTATCAAGAGGTGTACTCAAAGTATTTGGCCAAATGCACCTAAACTGATGAAGCTAAGGAGGTCTGGTCAGTGCTCAGACAGAAGACCACCTCGGAATCCTATGTAAGCTGCCTTGAGTTCCACCATGCAAAGAGGCGGGGTAGGGGGGCAAAATATATCACAAATTTTGGCTGGTCTGGGCAGCAAGCTATTTGTGGTTGCTCCCAACCTATCCCCTTAGACTTGCAAAGAAAGCTGGTGTGGGGGCAGGGGGGTTAGCTTCATTTTACTGGGAAAGACTCCAAAGTAGTATAAATAAATGAAGATTCAGCAGATAGGTAGGGATGCGTTCTTACTTTGTGCTGGCCTTTGACTTCTCAGTGCTTTCTGACCCACCCACCCCACACAAAGAAAACCACACAGCTCCAAGTGAAAAAAATATACTTCCCACTGGACCCACAGAGCCACTCTAACAGGTGCCACTGATAGCAGGTGCTGCTGCTGAAGGGGAGGGTCATTCCAGGACATATTGCTCACCCCACCCACCTCCTGATCCATTTGAATCTCAGCTGCTGAGATCAAGCCAGTCTAAAGTGACAAGGGGAAGCTCCATTTCTCCAGGCAGGTCCAGCCTGAAGGCCAAGGGAGTCACCTCAGGTTACCCCACCCCACTTCATGGAAACTGTTTTTCCATTTCCATTTCATCTGCCAGGATAAGGCACCACATGATAGGAAAGCACTTTCTTGCTCAAAACCTGGCGGTGGGGGGGGAGGATATTCTAGTTCAGGGCCACATTGACAAGTGAAATTGCTGAGCTCATGGGGGGCAGCAGCAAACTGTATCCAAAAGCCTCTTTCATGCAGTATTATCATGGATATAGCAAGGATCAACAGGCAAGAGAGCTGACCCTGCAGAATCCAACCAGTCTTTATCAGCTCGTAATTTTATTGTTTTAATGCTATTATCTACTATGTTAGCAAGGGGGAACATAGGCGAGGTTTAAACTGAATGAACCAATAGCAGATCCTGTCTGTGGCAGATACACACACAGGCAGACCCTATCAGAAGAAAAAAGTGCCCCAGACAAAATATAGACCCTATCACACTGTCAACTATTAACGTGCAATGATTCAAATTAGGGTTAGCTTCTCCATTGAAATTTGTCTCTTCTCCCTCAAGAGCAGAAAAACTAACCAAAGGGGTTAGAAACTACATAGTTCCAAAGTGCTATGCCCAACTAAGCTTGTATAATTATAGCTGCCACCATCAACCAAGATCAACAGGTGTTTTGCATAACCCCCACCTTGCATTACTGTAAACACACAAGAATTACAGAGTATAGGTGGCTCTCATCTGCAGACAGGTATTAGAGACTCGGTTTCTTTATCTGTGGTACAAAAATAGGCTAAAATTTGCCTATTTAAAAGTGTTGCTTTTGGCCACCATTTTACATTTGTGGAGCCATTTTGAGGCTCTTCCTTTAAAAACCAAACAACAAAACTTGTTTTTTATATTCACCAGACATTTGGCCAATCTGGGGGTTTTCAGGGGCATTTCTGGAGCCCTGGAGAGCAAGGTACAGTGCATTTCTATTCTTATTTCTTCCTTCTTCCCATGTTTTGGGATTTTTTTTTGTTGGGAACCTAACCCCTAGATTTTGATCGGGGTAAGGTTTTCATACTCACAGTTTCCATGCTGGCAGTTATAGGCAAGAATGAAATCCCGCAAATAAAGAGGGGTCACCTGTATCTTAGGCCAGAACTACGGAGAGACCTTAAAGGCCAAGTGGAAGACAGATCATTCTGGAGATAATCTATCTATGTGGTCGCTAAGAGTCAACACCAACTTGACAGCACTTAATCAATGAAATAAGAAAAAACACAACGTCATCCAAGACAAGAGAGCTATGCTTCTGAAATGCAGAATCAACACACAAGGATTTCCACGCTTCTAAATGGGGCAGTCAGCTCAACTGCAGACCAAAGATGCTTACCCTATGGGTATGGTTCTACATAAGAACGACAGTGTTTAATATTTCAGTTACCAGACCAAAAAGCTGAATAAGAACTTTTCCTAGTTCTCTTGGCAAAGTAGATGGCTGCAGCATAAAAAGATTGCCCATTGAAGGCACATAAAATGCTCCTCTCGGGTCTGTGAACAGTTCTATTACTTTAGAAAGGGCCCAACAGGGATCCAACCAAAATCCAAGTAACTTCTTAGTAAAATCGCTACATACCCAATATCTGACAAGACTTGGATTTGGTCAGGACTAGGTTAGCATTTATGCTTTGTTTCCTTTTCAAACACAAATGCACTTCATTTACTAAATGGTTTCTCTCCAGAGTCTTTTCGGAGAGAAAAGGAATTTACATAAAATAGAGCTTAGCTGTAATTGTGTCACCTGCATTTTGTAAGGCAAAAGATGACCTTGTGTTTCCAGAAGTGCTTTGTCAGATCAATTCAGCTACAGTTATCTGATGGCTCTCAAAACCTTCATGTAAGCAATTCAAAAACAAATCTGCTTTTTCTAAAAGGTATTCCTATGGATGTCAGATTAAGGAGTACTGTAGTTATAAATGCAAGGCCATAGCTATAGGGGAAAAATAATACAGTTAGGTGCAATTAGGTCACTGAGAAGTCATTATAGAAAACTAGACACCTGATGTTTAATGGAAGTTTAAAAAGCAATTATTCTAGTAATTCAAATATTTAGTACTTTCTGGTTACTATTCTTCTAGTTCCCAGCAAAAAAGGGAGAGAGAGAGAGAAGCAGCAGCAGCAAGACTGTTAGCAAGGGCAGATTTCACCAGAATCAAGCAAAACCACTTCAAAGCACAAAGAAATACTTAATGCAGATTTCAGCAATGAAAAGGAAGAAATGATATTTTACTGTTAACTTAGAAGATGATCCTTATAATAAGCAAGCTACAGACTTTTGCTGGTAATTCTCAAAGCCTGGCTTCATTTTAATTAGGACTCTAACCCTCATGATTAAAGAGATATTAGTAATTGTAATGGCAAGCTGAAGAAAGGCTAAGAGAAAACAAATATGCAGGTTTTCCTCGATTCTCATTACAATGGGAGACCAATCCAAACTTCTATATCTGAGGGAACAATTTAATAAAATTAATATTGTCACACATAAAAAGGTTGTGTGTGATTTATTTTGTAGGCAATGGAAATGCATAATTGAAATATATTTCATACACAGACTTGTACATGTTTTCCTCAGGGTGCACGAAGTTGCTCCTCTGGCTCAGCATTCCCAGGAAGAGGGGGGAGCTTAACCCTATCAATCCCTAAAAAACCAACCCCACAACCCAATGGGTTCCAGGGTTGACAAGGGGGTGGGGGGCAAAATACTCAATGAATTTAAAAAAAATTAAACACTTTTTCATGTCTCCCAAATTGGTCAGAATTGGGAACCTAATGGCCATGTATTAAGACTATCAGAGCATATCAAAGAAAGCCAGCTGCAATCTTTAGAGAGAGAGAAAATATAGCAGACTTATCTTTCTACCGAAGCATGGAAGAGGAGAGCTGGTCTTGTGGTAGCAAGCACGACTTGTCCCCATAGCTAAGCAGGGTCTGTCCTGGTTGCATATGAATGGGAGACTTGATGTGTGAGCACTGCAAGATATTCCCCTCAGGGGATGGAGCCACTCTGGGAAGAGCAGAAGGTTCCAAGTTCCCTCCCTGGCTTCTCCAAGATAGGGCTGAGAGAGATTCCTGCCTACAACCTTGGAGAAGCCGCTGCCAGTCTGTGAAGACAATACTAAGCTAGATAGTCCAATGGTCTGACTCAGTATATGGCAGCTTCCTATGTTCCTCTGATATGTGTGTATGCATATATAAACAAGGCAAGACCAACACATAAACAGAAGCAAATGTACCTAGTCCCCTATAGTCAGTGCTGCCAAGTTTGATGGCATGCGTAGGGGATGGGGTACAGTTGAATCTAGCTCAGTCCTTCCCCTCTCCATATGGAATAAAATCAGGTTCCAGGCAGGGAATCCAGGAACCCCGTAGACACCATTTGAGTTCCAAAATGTAAGAAAAGTAGGATATAAATATTTAAATAAAAACAAAAAGAGATTAACTGCATTGGACTTCCAGATAGTTATTTAACAAGTTGGTCCCCGAAGTGTGTCTCTACTGGACTAGCAGGCATGTCTGGAAACCTCACAGCTGTGTGCCTCCACTGGAGTGGGGCCATTACCATCATTCCAAGGCTACTTTCACTGACAAAAGAAAGTAATTCCTTAATTTATAACAGTACAGCAGTACTCTGCTGCTCTGCTTTTCAAGTTATGCTTGCTTATATCAATGGGTACTGACTGACACCTTTCATATCCAAGAAAACTTATTTGAAAAAATTGGTTGTACCACATTTGGAAGACAGACATACAACTTATGAAGAACCTGAAGTGATTTTTTTCTGGCTCTCAGGCCACTTGGATTGCAAGCTGCTGTAAGCAAATACTTTGTCCTTCAACCTGACAGATACAAATGTCAAGCATGCTTTTGGCAGGATGTACTGGTACATCACCTCTCAAACAACAGTCTGGGGGTGGGAAGGCACTTCTCAAGTAGCATAATATGAATCAACAGGAAGCCATACTTGCACACACACACACACACAAACAAAAAACCCACTGAGCTGTTGCTGGAGTTTTAGATTCAATTAGTTTGAGAGAAGTAGAAGTGTTTGAACATGAAGTGAAGTGTTTCACAGGAACTTAACAGTGGTTTATGGAACAGTTTAACAGCTCTTACAAGCAGATATTTTGCACATGACCCCATACATGTTCCCTCTGTGCCAAGATGCCTTCCCAGGCTAGAATTAATAGAAAAAAGAGCTTTAGATCTCATTTTTGTTATCAAGTCAGTTATTAAAGCTATAATTTATCCTAGTTGGAAGATAAACAAGGATTTATAGTGGGGAATACCTGCACTCTATAGGTCCTCACATATTTCTACAAATGACTAAAGATGTTGCTTTTTATTCAGGACTGGGCAATAGCCATTTGGAGGGGTTGGCTTGCTTGTTTTTACACAATCTGTTTTGATAACATTTTAGATATCTCATGTCACCTTAACTGAATATTTAAGCTGCTGTCATTTCATTGCTTGTTTTTATACTGTGTTCTTGAGAAGAAAAAAGCAGACATAGATTTGGACTAAAAGCTGTGATATGCATCTAATAATGCAACTGTCATAATGCTAAATAAATTCAAAAACGCCTCATCAGAGGTTATTTCATGGGTGGCCAACCGAACGTATGTCAAAATGGTGCAAGCAGCAGGAGTTATGGGTATATCTGGACAGAAGCAGGAGGGCCCTCAAGCCCAATCATGGCATGCAGTGGGCAAAGTTGGCCCTCCAGCTGTTGTTGAACTACAACTAAATTGTGGCTGGGGTTGATGGGAAGCCCTTGAGCACACCCCAGCATAGAATCATGTGTATAGCCTGCCTCTCCAGCATGGCACTGAAGCCTATTCCATGACTCAGTAGACTATTTTATTTATTTATTTATTTATTTGATTTGTATACCGCCCCTCCAAAATGGCTCAGGGCGGTTTACAATTAAAACACACCACTAAAACAGTAAAAAGCTAACACAAATTAAAAAACAACGTAACAATTAACAATTTAATTGGGGGATGGGACCATAACTCAGTGGTGGACCATCTGCTTTACATGCAGAAGATCCCAGCTCAAGTTCCTGACATCTCCAGATAGGGCTGGGAAAGACTCCTGCTTGAAACCTAGGAGAGCTGCCCTCAGTCAATGTAGACAGTACAGACCTAGATGGACCAATGGTCTCAGTATAAAGGCACCTTCCTATGTTATTTGTTACATTTATATCCCAC
Organism: Hemicordylus capensis; assembly: GCF_027244095.1. Taxonomy (NCBI): domain Eukaryota; kingdom Metazoa; phylum Chordata; class Lepidosauria; order Squamata; family Cordylidae; genus Hemicordylus; species Hemicordylus capensis. The sequence goes on along the minus strand of NC_069659.1, from coordinate 346,011,467 downwards.
TTTTCTTCCATCATGGAATTCCAGGCAGCATATTTCTAAGCAGTAAGTAGTAAGTTTCTAAGTAGTCACCAGACCCACTTAGCGTCAGCAAATGGATGTTAACACGTGGCTTCAGACTATGCTCTGGGAGAATCAAGCAAGACTACCCCAAAGCATAAATAAAGGGAAATACTTAGTGTACTATATAGTACAAGGCTTGACTTGTGGCACACTTTACAGAAAGGACTGTCTACCACACTACCATATAATCACCAGCACTACCAAGAGAATCTACAGAGGATTATCCTGAAGGGTGCATCTTACTTTGGTTCTCTTTGTATACACTTGCCAGTTTATCTCTACAGAGAAGATTGTGGTCAGTTGTTTGTGCCAACATGGTCTTAAATGCAAATATCAACTCTGGCTGTACTGAAAACTGGCACAGAAAAGAGCTTTGGGCGCAGAAACACAGACAGACTGAAAAATATGCTTGGAAAATTCTCAGTTGCATCCAAGTAGACCCGCAAAGCCATCTGAAGTGTTTTTCTGCCAGATAAAAATCACACTTATGCAGTGCCATTTATCAACATTTATTTTTCAAATGCATAGCCTGCCTTCTGTCCCAAGCACAAATAAAAAATAACTCCTGTTATTGTTTTTAGAGGAGTGTTTCCACACTAAGCAGCCAGCCAACTGAAGACAAGCTAAATGCATTTAGGACAGAGTGTTCAGAGACAGAGATGACATCAGAAGCTGGGACCAACACAAAAGGGCAAGTAAAATGAGGAAAGATGTATGAATTGAACATCTATAACATGGCCAAAGCAGAGGCTATTTGTGTGCATTATTAATGAACACAAAACCAGCACCCCCACAATGATTCTTAATATTCTTGTTCACACCCCAAAAGCCAACAATTCTCAAATGATTCCAGCTTATGTGATGCTCCAATAACATGATACGATGAAGCTCAAGGGACCACAGACCACTGGGAATGATGGAACTGAGCCAGGGATATCCTCTACTCAGCAATAGTAGCCAGAACCCTCACCATCTGTTCCACATAAATGATGCAAAAATGTCAGCATCCCAAACAGAAATCAGGATTACAGCATATTAACAAGAAATTTCTAAGAGACAATTTATCTGTTATCTGAGAAAGAATGGTGTAACACAGAGCCCCATAAGTGATGGGGGAAATCACTAGGAACATAGGAAACTGCCATATACTGAGTCAGAGCATTGGTCTATCTAGCTCAGTATTGTCTTCACAGACTGGCAGCGGCTTCTCCAAGGTTGCAGGCAGGAATCTCTCTCAGCCCTATCTTGGAGAAGCCAGAGAGGGAACTTGAAACCTTCTGCTCTTCCCAGAGTGGCTTCATCCCCTGAGGGGAATCTCTTGCAGTGCTCACACATCAAGTCTCCCATTCAGATGCAACCAGGGCAGACCCTGCTTAGCTATGGGGACAAGTCACAAGGGGGGACAACCCCCCTTTGGGGGAGTTGTTGGAGGTGGCGGGGCATCCGTGGAGGTTCCCCCTCCCTCCGCTGGCCTCCCTTTATGCCGCCACCGGCTCTTTGGCTGGCTCTTCGGCCAGTTCAGGCCTCCCCCCTCCAGTGCAGCAGCCATTTTTGAAGCCACCGCGCCTGCGCAGTTGGTCTCTGTGTGGCCATGCAGAGGCCAATTATGGAGGTGCAGTGGCTTCCACAATGGTCGCCGCACTGGAGGGACCGAAAAGCCAGCTGAATGGCCAGTGGCAGCATAAAGGGATGCCGGTGGCAGTGGGGAAGGGGAACCTCTGCGGACCCCCCGCCACCACCTTCAACAACTCCCCCAAAGGGGGCAAGTAAAAAAAAAAATTAAAATCCATGAACCCCGCAAACAGTCAGGGGTGTTCAGTCCGGGGTCGGACCAAAAAGGGGATGGTTTGGTTCAACCCTGAACGGTCAAACCTGTTTGCACATCCCTACCACATAGCATTTGATTTCAGCAACAAGATATATATTGTTACGATATGTCTGCCGATACGTTTCTGAGTGAAATACAAAGTACTGGTTATTGCCTATAAAGCCCTTAATGGCTTGGGTCCAGAGTACAGTCATCCCTCACCAACCACGAGGGTTCAGTTCTGGCAAAACTCTGTCGTTGGCAAATTCACAATTCACGAGCTTTTGAAATCAATGGGAAACAGGGGGTTAAGGGAACTGAGGTTGCAAAGAGACAGAAAAATCAGAGAAAAAATACCCCCCAAATTGCCAAAAGCCACCCAGAATCCCTTAAAATGACCAAGAATAAGCAAGAGGAGTGAACAAACTGAATCTCTGGAAAATTTTGAACTCACCCAAACCACTCAAAGTCACTTTAAATCATGAGGGGGGTGGCAGGATCAGCAAGAGGCATGTGCGGATTGAGCCTCTGAACCACCCAAAATTGAGCGAAACCCCCCAAATCACTAAAAAAATCTCTCCAACCTACGGAATACTTGGGTCGCATTTGGCGAGACCAGTCACAATTTCCCAGTCACAGATACTCAAAACCGTGATTGGAAGAACTGCCAATGGCGAGGGATGACTGTACTACTGTACTTGAGAGCACCTTCTTTGTCATGAACCCAGCTGCCTATTAAGATCATCTGAGGTAGTCCGGTTATGGTTGCCACCAGCTCGTTTGGTGGCAACTTGGGACTGGGCCTTCTCTGTGGCTGTCCTAGGGCTTTGGACTATGCTCCCATCTCTATCTCTGATGCATTTAGAAAGACCCCCAAGATACACCTGTTTTCTCAGGCTTTAAATTGAAATTTCAAACTGTTTAATTGTTTTTAATCCTATGAAATTGTTTTAACTTATTTATTCTGTGAAATTGTTTTAAAATTGTGTGTGGTACATACATGATATTTATTTATTATTTATTTAATACATTTATATACCTCCCCAAACCAAAGTCTCGGGGCAGTTCACAATCAATGAACCAATGATAGATCTAATCAATGATAGATAAATAAAACATAATGCAGTTGATTTAACCTGGCATCAAGTTTAAAAGGCTAAAGCTAACTCTGTAGGGTGCATAAAGTGAAACAGAAGGACGGTGGTTATCAGATGTAGTTACTGTTTCCAAGTACTGTGGTTCTACCAGCCTGCCTATCCAACCCCAAATGCCATCCCATAAGGTTTGAGGGTGCAAAGGATTCAGATAAAATAGAAGGGGACAGAGCACAACCACATAAAAAGCAGATAGGAGGCTGTGCCAGCTGGTCCAAGAGTCCAAAGACAGACAGCATACACCAGGCGAGAGATTCAGCGTATAGGTGCTTATATGCCAATGCCAGAAGCCTTCGAGCCAAGATGGGTGAGCTGGAGTGCTTGGTTGCTAATACAAAAATAGATATAGGGGGCATAACAGTAGGGATGTGCATGGAACCGACTGGACTTGAACCCAACCAGGCCAGTTCGGTCCAGAACAACCTCAACCCCCCACCCCGCTCAGTTTGGTCCGGGGGGGGGGGGGTTCACAGACTTTTTCATGTTATTTTTTTTTACTTTCCCCCTCGGGGGAGTTCCTGGAGGCAGGGTGGTGGTGGTGCCACGGAGGTTCCCTCTTCCCCCACCAGCTCTCCTTATTGCCTCCTCTGGCCACTCTTCAGCCAGTTTTTGGCCTTCTCCCCTCGGCGCAGCGGCCATTTTGGAGGCCATGCGCCTGCGCGATTGGCCTCTGAGTGGCCTGGCTGGAAGAAGCAATAAGGAGAGCCAGCGGGGGGAGGGGGCACCCCCCCCACACACCACCTCCAGGAAATCCCCCATGGGGGATAAGGTAATTTTTTTAACATAAAAAAGTCCGAAGTCCCTGAACATTCGGGGGATGTTCGGTCTGGGGTCAGACTGAACAGGGGGTGGTTCGGTTCTACGTCGAACCATCAAACCGAACCCATTCAACGTCAAATTGGCTCAAGGTCGAGCCAGTTTGCACACCCCTACATAACAGAAACATGGTGGAACAGTGAGAACCAGTGAGACACTGTTATCCCTCGATATAAACTCTACAGAAAGGACAGGGAGGGGCGACTTGGAGGTGGAGTAGCACTGTATGTTAAAGAAGGGATACAGTCTAACAAGGTAGAAAACCTAGGTGGACTGGAGTCTTCTACAGAAACTCTGTGGGTGACAATACAAGGACTGAAAGGAAATGTGCTACTGGAGATGTGCTATCACCCTCCAGATCAAAACACTGACAGTGACTGGGAGTTGCAGCAAGAAATCAGGGAGGCATCAAGGAGAGGCAGGACAGTAATAATGGGTGACTTTAATTACCCACACAGACTGGGCAAATTCACAGTCAGGTAATGACAAAGAGGCCAAATTTCTAGAATCTGGGGTAAGCAGCAAGGTGGCCAAATTTGCAGATGATACCAAACTATTCAGGGGAGTGAAATCCAAAGATTCTGAGGAGCTCCAAAAGGATCTACCCAAACTGGGTGAATGGGTGACAAAATGGCAAAAGAGGTTCAGTGTTGGCAAGTGTAAAGTGATGCACACTGGGACGAAAAACCCCAACTTCATGAATACACTGATGGGATGTGAGCTGTAGGTGACGGACCAGGAGCGGGATCTTGGGGTCGTGGTGGACAGCTCATTGAAAGTGTTGACTCAATGTGCGGCAGCTCTGAAAAAGGCCAGTTCCATGTGAGGGATCATTAGGAAGGGGATTGAAAATAAAACAGCTAATATTATAATGCCATTATACAAAACTATGGTGCGGACACACTTGGAGTACTGCATACAATTCTGGTCACCACATCTAAAGAAGCTCATCATAGAACTGGAAAAGGTGCAGAAGAGGGCAACCAAGCAGTGATCCCTCTAATTTTTTTCATCTCTGTGTGGAATAAGTTTTGTTCTGGGCAGCAGTATCAAGGCACTGTGTGTGCACATGCATTCAGAGTGAGGCCTTCCTAATTCAACCTGAGCGGGATCTAAAATCAACTGAGCGAACATCAGAAAATTCGTGATCGCGCACATGTGCGCACGCCTTAGAGAGAACAGTGCAACCAAGATTTTAGGCCTAGAGCACCTTGCTTATGAGGCAAGACTACAACAATTCGGGCTTTTAATTTTATTTATTAATTATTTATTACACTTTTATACCGCCCCACACACGTGTCTCTGGGCGGTTCACAATGATAAAACAGTTAAAACACATATAAAACCACATAAAAACAATTAAAAATTAACCATTTAAAACTAACAATTTAAAACTCAATCACAGAATTAAAACCTATACGTTATTAAGAAGCTAAGAATGCCTGAGTAAAAAGATGGGTTTTTAAATATTTTTTTTAAATTGTCAGAGATGGGGAGGATCGTATCTCAGTAGGGAGCGCATTCCATAGTCCCGGGGAAGCAACCGAGAAGGCCCGTCTCTGTGCGGCCACCAGACGAACTGGTGGTAACTGGAGACAGACCTCCAGAGACAACCGCAATGGATGGTGGGGCTCATAATGAAGAAGACGTTCTCTCAAATACCCAGGGCCTAAGCCATTTAGGGCTTTATAAGTTATGACAAGCACTTTGTATTTTGCCTGGAAACCTATTGGCAGCCAGTGTAACTCTATCAACAAAGGAGCGATGTGGTCTCTCCGAGATGACCCAGAGACCAACCTGGCTGCCGCATTCTGAACCAACTGAAGTTTCCGGACTACGTACAAAGGCAGCCCCATGTAGAGCGCATTACAGCAGTCAAGTCTGGAGGTTACCAACAAATGTACCACTGTTTTGAGGTCACTGATCTCGAGAAACGGGCGCAGCTGGCGTATCAGCCGGAGCTGATAGAAAGCACCCCTGGCCACCGCCTCAACCTGAGAAACCAGGGAGAGGTGTGAATCCAGAAGTACTCCCAGACTGCAAACCTGTTCCTTTTGGGGAAGTGTGACCCCATCTAGAACAGGTAGATCAAAATCATCTCTGGAGTTCTGGCCCCGCACAATAAGTACCTCCATCTTATCTGGATTCAGCTTCAGTTTATTCTCCCTCATCCAGCCCATTACTGCTTCCAGGCAGGCATTTAGGGAGGATATGTCACTCCTGAAGAAGTTGGCATGGAGAAGTAGATCTGGGTGTCATCAGCATACTGGTAACACCCAGCTCCAAATCCCCTGATGATCTCTCCCAGCGGTTTCATGTAGATATTAAAAAGCATTGGAGAAAGTATGGAGCCTCGAGGGACACCGTACTTAAGCTCAGATTTTGAAGAACAACAACCTCCAATCGACACCATCTGGAATCTGTCCGAGAGGTAGGAGCGGAACCACTGTAAAACAGTGCCTCCCACCCCCAACACTCTCAGACGTTCCAGAAGGATACTATGGTCGATAGTATCGAAAGCCGCCGAGAGATCCCAAAGGACCAACAGAGTCACACTTCCTCTGTCAATTGCCAATTGGAGATCATCCATCAGGCCGACCAAGGCAGTCTCCACCCCATAGCCCGCCCGAAAACCAGTTTGAAATGGGTCTAGATAATCAGTTTCCTCCAAGACCGCCTGGAGCTGAGATGCCACCACGCTCTCAATTATCTTGCCCAACTATGGGAGGTTGGAGACAGGCCTATAGTTGCTCTACTCTGAGGGATCTAACGCAGGCTTCTTTAAAAGAAGTCTAATAATTGCCTTCTTAAGACAAGGAGGCATCCTGCCCTCCCTCAGAGAGGCATTTATGATTTCCACCAGGCTGCCTACAACAGCCTCCCTGCTAGATAAAACAAGCCACGTTGGGCAAGGGTCAAGAGAGCAAGTGGTAGGCCTCACCGCTCCAAACAGCTTGTCCGCATCCTCAGGAGTCACAAACTGAAACTGATCCAGTCGAGCCACATAAGAGGAGTTGTCGGACACCTCCAGTTCAGACATCAAGTTAATTGTGGAGTCTCCATCTAAGTCGGCCTGAATCCGAGAGATTTTATCTGCAAAAAATTCTTTAAACACATTGCAGCGGGTAACTGATAACTCCAAATTCTGGTTCAAGGGTTGGGGGGCAGATACTAGTCCCCTCACAACCCTGAACAACTCAGCTGGACGTGAACTCGCAGAGGCAATACGGGCAGAAGAGAACCACTTCTTTGCCGCACGTATCGCCTGAGTATAGATCTTTAAATGTGCTCTATCTTGTAATCTGTCGGATTTGCGTCAAGTCTTTCTCCACTTGGGCTCCAGTCGCCTACCTTGCCGCTTCAGCCCCCGCAGATCTTCCGTATACCAAGGGGCCAGTTTTGAAGCAGGTCGGAGGGGATGCTTAGGAGCAATCGTGTCTACTGCCCTGGTGAGCAAGTTGTTCCAATTCTCAACCAGGGCATCAACAGGATCACCAGCAAAGCCAACATTAAATCCCTCCAAGGCTTCTTGGAATCCTACCGGATCCAACAGCTTCTTTGGGTGGACCATTCCAATAGGCCCCTCGCCCCTGCAGAGGTGGAAAGTGGTTGTAAGTCCAAACTTAACCAGATGGTGGTTCATACATGACAATGGGGAAATCACAGGAGTACCCACCCACGGAACACCACCCTGATTGGAGTAAAAGACCAAATCAAGCGTGTGACCTGCAGCGTGCATTGGTCCAGAGACCACTTGGGATAGGCTCATAGTTGTCATGGCCGCTATGAACTCCTGAGCTGCCCCGGACAAATTGGTCCCAAAATGAACATTGAAGTTCCCCAGCACCAAAAGTCTGGGAGACTCCAACGCAAGTTCCGCAACCAAGTCCGTGAGCTCAGTAAGGGACTCAGTTGGACAGTGGGGTGATCGGTACACCAACAGAAGTACCAATCTATCCCTGGTCCCCAAACTCAAGTACACACATTCAATATGGTCTGATACCCTAACAGGGACCTGTTAAGGTAGATGTTATCCTTATAGACCACAGCCACTCCACGTCCCCACCCACTTCCCCTGACCTGCTCCTGGAGGTGAATATCCTGGAGGGATAAGCTGGGCCCAAACTGAGCCACTGCCCTCTCCCAACCAAGTCTCAGTAATACATACCAGGTCGGCCTCTTCATCCATAATCAAATCACGGATGAGTTCAGATTTATTTTTGACCGACCTGGCATTGCAGAGAAGCAGGATAAGGTTATGTGGGTTGTTGGCAGTGCTCGCCGAGGTCAGAGAGCTGGCAGGACAGCAATTACATTTCTGACCACCCTTCCCCTGGAATGGCCTGCTGACCTGACAACGTTACTCGTTCTGTTTCCTCACCACCACTGGGATAGCTGCCCCACATTCAATAGCGCCCCCTATCTCCCCCATCTCCAGATGAACCCAAACACATTGTAGCAATTTCAGGCCAGTTCTAAAAACAGCTAAACAGAAGCTCTACTGTTGAGTAGTTCCTCCCCAGTCTAATAATCAGACAGAGGATGTGGCCCTCGCCCTTGTTCTCCCCCGAAGTGGCTCCCGCAAAGGGGTGACCCCCTTTGGTGTCGCGCCTGCGGTGGCGGGCCCGCCGCCACTGGCAACGTGCCTATATAGTCCTGGGCAGCTGCAGCACCAACAGGAACGCAGGAACTCAAAGTGCCCAGTCACCTCTGGCCCCAGTCCTGCAACGACTCACCACCACAAACAGTCTTGGCTGGAGCAGATGGCAAACAAAGCAGGGAGCAGAAGAGGCAGCCAGGCAGGCAGGGACCCCAGCCTCTCACTCTGGGGTCTGCCAAGGCCAGAAAGAGTCTTCCTCTTCTTTCCACCAGCAGGCCGGGAGATATGATAGAGGTCTATAAAATCATTAATGGTGTGGAGAAAGTAGATAGAGAGAATTTTTTCTCCCTCTCACGTAACACTAGAACCAGGGGTCATTCCATGAAATTGATTGCCAGGAAATTTAGGACCAACAAATCAAAGTATTTTTTCACACAACACATAATCAACTTGTGGGATTCTCTGCCACATGATGTGGTGACAGCCAATAACTTGGATGGCTTGAAGAGGGGTCTGGATAACTTTATGGAGCAGAGGTCTATCAACGACTATTAGTTGGAGGGCTATAGGCCACCTCACGCCTCAGAGGCAGGATGCCTCTGAATACCAGTTGCAGGGGAGTAACAGCAGGAGAGAGGGCATGTCCTTAACTCTTGCCTGCAGGGTTCCAGCAGCTTCTGGTGGACCACTGTGTGAAACAGGATGCTGGACTAGTTGGGCCTTCCTGACCCAGCATGGCTCTTCTTATGTCATGACCAGGAACAGAACTGAGCAGGCAAGGCAGGAATGGGTTCCTCCCTCCTCCTCCTATTCATCCACCACCTGGACATGATCAGAAGAGGAAGCAGCAGCACCACACCCCTGCCTTGTTTGCTCACTCCTCCTCCTGGTTGAAGCCCCCCTGCCTCTCCCACCATCATGGAGCAGGGGACAGTCTGGCTCCTACAGCCAAAGAAAATAAATCACAGCCTTTGATAATATCAGATCCCAAGTGGATTTAGAACATCATTTCCCCCAAATTCACATTTGGGGTCCATGTGTGCAGATTGGCCTAAATGTGGAAAATTAAAGATAGAAGATTAAAAAATAAATAAAACATCTTGTGCATGTATAAAGACAGTAAGAACATTAAACAAGTTATCAGTGTGATTTTGGAAAAGTGAAGCAACACATTTATATGATGCATTTGAAGACTAAAACTCTTTAAGAAGGCTTACCCATTTAGGCTCTTCCAACACTGAATTGGGATAAAGAGAACGGGCAGTAATGTCCCAAATTCCCACATCTACATAACTGAGCTATGCTAGAGTGTCACATTTACCTCTACTTCCAATGCCGCATGCAGGCTTCAAAACAGACTTGTAACACTATTACCGAGTCAGTACAGCTGGCTTACTAACTGCTTTTTTCCTACTTGGCTAGATTTCCCTGCACAAACGGCTGCACCTAGCCTGTTATGCAACTCGCAATTAATTCACTCAGGCTAGAGCTAGATATTGAGTGCAATGGTTCCTTCACTACTGATAAGCAAACATTAAATTTCATTTACATAGCTCTCTTTATCTCTGTCATTCTCAGAATAGCCTGATTAAGTTAGTTACTCCAATGGAGGGAAGGTGAATTACGACTGAGATACACGGTGTTTCTTTTTTGATCTAAGTCCACAAGCAAGGCAGCTTTAGAGCCAAGGAAACTGAAGTTCATGCCCAGCATTCCATTCACCACACCTATCTCAGCAATCAAGTGTGGCCAGGAAGGTTTCTCTCAGCTGTACTGTCTTCAGTAGAATGCTCAATACACCTTTAACTACAAGGACTATTTTATTTAACACCCACAAACACAGCCTGGTCTGTTCCCTCCTACTAATGTAAGTGTACTAGAAAGAAAGGAGTTGGCGGCTCCATCTCCCAGATGTAGGTATAGAGCAGGGCTGCACAACTTTGGCCCTCCTGCAGATGTTGGCCTACAACACCCATAATCCCCAACAGGCCACTATGGCTGGGGATTAGGCCAGTTGTAGTCCAAAAACAGCGGGAGAGTCAAAGCTGTGCAGCCCTGGTTTAGAGCCACTACAACATACTGTATTTACCCAAATACAAGATGACTCTGAATTTAAGACAAATAGAGGATAAAAACTGGTTATACCTATATTTACCCAAAATGAAGGGGACTCTGAATTTAAGATGACCCCCTGATTTCTAACAAAGAAGTGGGGGGGCTAGCCTTGGATTCACGTAAACACAGTACTCAGGGACGGGCCTTCTCCATAGCTGCCCTGAGGATTTGGAACACACTTCCTGCTGAAATAAGAGCCTCCCTTGAATCCTTAAGTGGGTGCATGCTTGACTAACAAGCAGAAGGTTGCAGGTTCAAATCCCTGCTGGTATGTTTCCCAGACTATGGGAAACACCTATATTGGGCAGCAGCGATGCAGGAAGATGCTGAAAGGCATAATCTCATACTGCGTGGGAGGAGGCAATGAGAAACCCCTCCCCTCCCCCTATCCAAAAAACCACAGGGCTCTGTGGGCGCCAGGAGTCGAAATCGACTTGACAGCACACTTCACTTACAACTTTTAAAAAGGCACTCAAGGTGCATTTGTTCACCCAGGCTTTTATTTAGATATTGTTTTAATTGTGCTTGTAATAGTTTTAACATTTTTAAATTTTAATTGTTGTAATGTTTTAACCTTTTTATTTGCTGTTTTTATTGTTTTGTTGTAAGCCGCCCAGAGACTTGCGTTTTGGGCAGTATACAAGTGTGTTAAATCAAATCAAATCAAATAAATTCTCTCTTTCAGGAAGCTGCCTTAGACCGAGTCAGACCTTTTGTTCATCTAGCTCTGCATTGCCTACACTGGCTGGCAGCAGCTCTCTAAGGTTTGAGGCAGGAGTCTTTCCCAGCCTTACCTGGAGATGCCAAGGACTGAACATGGGACCTTCTGAATGCAAAGCTGATGCTCGAATACTGCACAACAACCCCATCCCCTTTGCTTATTGTGGTGCCAACTCTGCCTCTCTATTAGGATATTAGGTTATGAAAATCCCTATACATCCCTTCCCCTTTGGGGATTAGAATAATTATTTCAAGGAATACTGGCAAAAAGCAGCATTCTAGACTCTTCTGGAGAGAGAGTCATGTGTATGTATCCTGACATCTGAACTCCATTTCTACACAGATAATCATGAATGCATGAGAAAGTTGGCCCAGTGCATAACTGTTACAGGATCAACCTGTAGATATCAGAAGAATTCTAGCAGGTTTCACTGACATGTACACACTGTGTTTACTCATTCAGGCAATCAGAGGGAGTAAAACCGAGCACTACTAGATCAGAGATATCCACAGCAAGATGTCTGCAGGCCCTGGTGCCTGTTCGTTTGCTAATTTGTACACTTTATCCTATTTAGACATAGCAGTAGCAGCTTCTTCTTTGTTCAGGCACTGTAATGAAAGTAAAGAGCTCTTTCATTTTACTCTTTCAGAGAACAGAGACTCACTAGAATTAGCTTCTTTTGAAGGCAGTGAATGCTAATAAGTTAGCTGTCCATTGTACAGAGTTCTAGCAGAAATCACTGGTTCCTTTCTTTAGAAAATCATTTTGCAATTCCACATCCTTTGGGTTGTCTCAGAAGCCACTACTAACCCCTGGCCCACTCTGAATATGAGTATTCTGCAGCCTGAATCTATCACATAGCACAAACAAGAAGCTGGCCAAGTATAGCCACAGGTATGGCTGCTGCAGAAAGATCCCCACAGTGATGAACTTTGGGTCTACTCCATCATTGCATTCTATGTTATGTCCTTCACTCTCTAACACTGCATTGTAAGAAAATTCCATCAATCTGTCCCTCAGACATTTAAGCACAAGTAGTATGTACAGTGTGACACAATTTGGTTTAGCAAATGAAATCATTAAGTTATCAGTCCTTCCCATCTGCTACTGTTAGGGCCAGTTCAGATATGATTAAAGGTTCCCCCCACTTCCTCTCCCCTCTTGTGTTTGGGAGGAGGCTGAAAAGTTGCTTTTACTTTAAGAATAAACCACAGTTCCCCATTATGTATGTATGGGAATGGAAGTGTGTTCACATGTGTACACATGCGCATGAGCATGCTATGGTAAGAACAAGCCAGAATGTCAAACCAGGATCAAACCATGGTCTGATATTCTGACTTATTCTAACAAACCACAGTACTGAGCTCATGCAAACATTGAACTATAGCTTGTTCTTAAGTAAAGCAAAAACTGTCACTTTCTTCCTCTTATGAGCATAAGCAGAGAACGGAGGAGTACAAGCCCACAGCTTATTTAAGCACATTCACATAGCACTGAATTATGGTTTAGTGTTAAGTTTCTTCTCATAACTGAATTTGAACTCATTCGCACATTTTTGCACAACTATACTATTAAAGTTTAACACACACTGGGCACAATCCAGAAACAGGTGCACTATGCCAACTCTTCTCTCTTCCACTGTAGGCAAGAAGTCCCTGGCAGCCTCACATGTATCTGGGCTCAAATGTAAGGCCTTGAAGCTGCTTAACTGCCAGTGCTGTTGGAGCATGCAATGGTGATGTATCTCATTCACACCAGCAGACTACAGGCTATGTGGTGTCTTGATCCCAGGTATGCCAGAGATTGTCAAAGCTGAAGGATCTGCTTGGATTTAACCAATGTTTACCCATCATATTAACGTTAAAACTTCTTGTCTAGTTGTACTTCAACAGTTCCAACTCTTATACAGCCTCCTTCAATTATCCTGTTTTCCAACTCACGTCACAATGTCAATCAATTCACATCTTTCTTTCAAATCCAAAATAGCCAATTTAAAATCCTTCCTACACTGCTTTGATCAACTAGGCTACCCACACCTTGTCTATGCTGGCAGTCTCTTCCCTCTTCACCAAATTTTCGTACCCACACCGGATCCCTATTAGCTTGAGTTTATGGCAATCTTTTAATGCAAACTTCCTGAATACCACACCTTGCAATGTCATCATCAGTAACATCACCAGTTTATATTCTAATCTTTTATATAGTTAACCTCAGCCACTTTTTAAAGGTGAGAAAACACTGAGCTCTTGCACTCCTAGCCTTACTCAACCAGTACAGCAGAATAACTTGTTCCCATACAAGGGAGTAGCTTGCTGTAAAAGGAGGGTAGCTTAACAATGAAGCAGTAGTAGTGCTCCTGTACACTTTTTTTTTTTAAGACCAAAAAAACCCAAACCAACAATCAAAAGAGGGATGTGCTCTCCAAAACAGCTGGAGGAAGATAGAGCAGGCAGCCTTCCAAGGACTAAAGAAAAAATAGCAGAATGTCCTCAGTACAGTAAAAAGGAAGGGTAGCCCTGTTGGCATTCACCATTTGAAAATATATTACATGAGCACTAATGTGCTTGAGTGACAGAGAGAACACTAGATTTCTAAGTTTTTTAAAAATACAATACAACTTGGTTTCTGTGAAACTCACACACCACATCCTGTTCAGCTTTCACAGTAGTTGCAAATGCATTCACTGGACAAAAACATGCCAATAATTTCGTTATTCTGAATTCAAAATGGAGGCATGCTTGGCCCTCAGACCTAGAAAAGTTAAAAATAAAAAGACACCCACCTTCAAAGAAGCCTAACAATTCAGTTTCTGAGAGACACAACCAGACTAACCTGGCACTGATATGCCAGCGTTTTCCATCACAGCAAGGGAGGAGGACAATGTTCAGCAGCTTTCCCCTTCTTTTGCAACTGCCCGTGTCTCCTAAAATTATGTTTCTGAGGGCTGAGTGGCTTGCAGGAACATGGGTTTTTTAAAGAGGCACAGGCAGTTACAGAGAAAAGGGGAGAAAACCATGCTCCCCCCTCACATGGCATAAAATAGTGATTACAAGAAGGCAGGGCCAGTGTAGTAAATCATAGTAAACCTTGAGGGTCACACATGTCTTTAATTGGTTCGATAATTTCTCATGGAACATTAGCAGTTTCCTCATGCACATTAGTGTGTCCTGCTACACAGTTTCAGGATTTTTGTATTTAAGAATTATCAAGTGCTAGTTAAACTGATAAAGAATGTAACCAGATGTATATTAAATCTAGAAGAAGACACTGTTCCAGACAGATTCAAGTGATCTATTGGAAATCCCTTTGGGATTAACAACAAAAAATCCAAAACTGTGATTTTGTAAAAAACAGAAGGCAAGCAATTCAAGAATCTCTCAGATAGTTACTGTATCTCAGACAAAAATCTTCCTTGATGACAAATTAGCAAGCCTCAGGTAGGGAAAAGAGAAGAAAGAGTTATCCAGAACCAAGATAGAGCAGGTTAATTTTAGTACAATATGGTTTTAGCATCAAACCAAAGCAATAAATTCAATTAAACTGACAATATATTGATAGTTCCACTGGAAAGGCAAAGCTATCCGGACACTTGTAAAATTATGTATTCTAGGAATTTTGAATGGTCACAGCATGCTATTTTAATGTGCTGTAAAAGGTCAACCCATGCAGATCAGTTGTAAACAATGAATAGAACCATTTCTTTGTGACATACAACACATTTTTCTTCATTTGTCATGAAACGTTCCATACATTATATGTGAATTATTAAGAGCTGTTAAGAGTTTATTATGTGAACAATTGGTATAAAGAGACAATCAATAGCAGTAAGTGTTTACTTCTCATTTCAATTAGTAGCAGATTTACTATCTCCATGATCTTATTTTGTATTACACTACTGAAATGCGAGTAGGTAACTCATTTGGGGGAAATTCTCCTCAAGTTATAACTTTCTTTCCAAGGCTTTTGTTTCAAAATCGGGAAGGATGTGGGTGCCTTTTGAACCCCACTGACTACTATACTCATTCTTGTTTCAAAAGCCTGAGTATTGAGAAAGGAGGTGGCGGTATGGGTTGGAACAAAAGACAGAAAAGAAGACGTTATGTTTTCTAAATGGGAAACAGGCAAGAGGAAACTGACAGTCCTCATCACAGATGCAACAGCTTACCAGGACAAGCTGAAGCCAGCTTCAGAAAGTAACAGCTTATTCAAATCTTTACACACTTTCCCCCAAAGACCATTTTATTTCAAAAGTGCATTAAGAATTGGCCGTGAAGTGAGCATGGAAAGCTCGGTCCAAGGCTTCACAGTATCAGTGTTATTGAGGACCCTCACATTTCCATGAGTTGGTTTTTTTTTTAATGTTAAAAGTCTTGGTTAAGAAGCCATAATATTTTTCAATGGCAAATTGATAACATCTGTCCAAAAACTGCAAACTTGATTCCAAGCTCCAATGACAAAGAGATACTCAATTAAGAGCCCACCTTCCTAAAGGAAGAGTGCAAATATGTTGCCAACACCACTTCCAAATACAGTCTTGCAATTCAACACTACTTTTCACAGGTGACTTCATGTCAAAAGGTCTCAACTTGAGATTAATCAAGCAACTATATCTACACCTTTCAGTTCCCCAGTTGCTCCCAAGCCAACTTTCCCATAATGCTTAGCACTCCCTATTTGACTCACCTGCCACCACTGACTCAACTTTCTGTTGTCTCCCCACAGGGAAATGTGCCCGTGGGGAGACAACAGCAAGCACATGCAAGTAACAGAGGAAAGAGAGACGCCAGGAACAGGACTGGAAACCAAAAGCAGCACAGGGAGGAAAATCCTGTTTTTCAACAGCCAATCACATTCCCCAGGCGAGTGTCCTAGTATCTCCAGACACGTGTCACAGTCCCACTTTACAGTTTTAGGTGTAGAGTCAGACTTAAAAGTGTCTTAAAATGCATGCCTAAAAAGATGCAAGAAGGCTGTTTAACAGGGGGCAGCAGATTTTTAAAGAACTAAGTGCTTTGGCTAGGAGAGGAGACAGAGGACCACTCAACTGGAGTCACGATTGAAGGCACTTTTTTTAGGAGAACCCCAGTCCTCCCTTCATCATGAGAAGACACAAGGGGGGGGGGTGTTAATTCAGGTTTTCAGATTTGTTATGATTTTTAACTAATCTTCAAATGAGTTTTTAAGCTTTTTTGTACTGTGTTTTGTATTTTCTCCCCCCCCTTTTTTTGGGTCTGTTATGATTTAATGTGTTATGTGTTTTTATGGTATGTCTTCACCCTCTGTTGTGAGACACCCAGAGAACAATTTGTTATGGGGCGCCTAACAAATGAAGTTTGGTGACTAGGTCTTGATGGGCAGGGGAGGAGGAGACGGGTGTGGTGAAATGCGTGCTCTCTCTCTCCCTCCCCCTTCAGTCGTGTCCGACTCTCGGTCACTCCATGGATCAATGCACTCCATGCCGTCCTATCCCGTACAGCTTCTATTAATTCAATGGTCATTCCAGTGTCATTTTTTATAATATCCAGCCACCGAGTACAAGCCGAGCACAAGAAACGAGTGCAGAGAACATGTATTTGAGGTGGGAGGAGGCGGAAGAGAAGTGGGGAGAGAAGGGGGAGGTCACAACACCACCGCGAGGATGGGAACTGGGCAAAGTGTACCACCACACCCCTAGGAGGGGAGCGGGGAGCTTCTCTGCCAGAGCTACTGTGGGGAGGGGAGGAGGAAAAGTTTAAGGGGGGAGGAGGAAAAGTTTAAGCGGGGAGGAGGACCAGCCTCCTGAGACCTCAGCCAGCAGCAGCCTCCCTCCCTCCCTCCCCTCGCCCGCACTCCCCACCACCCCCGCCGAGGACCTACCAGCTGCTGTCGGATCCACCGCAACATCCCCCCAACCGGGCCGGCGTGACGGTGGGTTCCAGCCCCGACCCCCGAGGAAAAGGTTTTCCTTCCTTGCTCCCGAAAAGAAAAAAGCTGCTACTGGGTCAAGAACGCCTTCGCTGGGCTGCTGGTGGTGGTGGTTGCCGCCTCCGCCGCCCTCTTCCGCAAGCGCTGCTCCCGCTCCCCATCAGCGCAGGGGCCGGGCGCTGCCCTTTAGCTGCAACGCGGAAGTCCCGCCGCTACCGAGAGCGGCAGCCGCCACGCGGGGCCCCGAAGCTGTCGCGGCTGCTTCCCAGCCACCACCGCCGCTGCCGCCGCCATCATGGAGCCCGCTCGCGCCTCTCTCCAGCGCTGTCTCCAAGGGTCTCCCCGCGGTCCAGTCCGCCTCCAGGAAGTGACGGAAGGAGGGGGGAGTCAAGGGGGCGGGGCGAGATTGAGGGTGGGAGGGGGGCTCCTGGGAGCCGGTGTAGCAAAGTGGACACCGACGCCTGGCTTATGTATGTGCAGTCGGCAGCCATGCTGCATCGGTAGAGCCCTGAGGTGACTCGGGGTGGACTGTACCACCTCAGGCTGTAGGTGGGGGTAGGAATGCCGGTTCAGACTAACCTTCTGCAAATACAAGAATGGCACTTTGTGGGGGAAGGGGTTCTAGCCTAGCCCAGGGTTTCTTAACCTTGGGCCCCCAGATGTTGTGGGACTACAACTCCCAGAATCCCCAGACATGGCCTTTGTGGCTGGGGATTCTGGGAGTTGTAGTCCAACAACATCTGGGGGCCCAAGGCTAAGAAACCCTGGCCTAGCCTATTCCCTGATAGAAGATTTTGCTTGCAAGGAACTGTGGTTGGCTGTGTGGGTTGGAGTTAGGGTAGCAGCCAGCAATGGCATGGCCTACACAAGCCCCTCTGTCGTGATACAGTGGCAGTCTGTGCAGCCTAGGGTTGCCAACATTCAGTCCACTGCCCAAATAAGGGGCACCGGAGGGGAGGGTGTGGGAGTAATTGGGAGCCTGAGTGCTGTATGTCTTTCTTTCTTTCTTTAACATATTTCTGTCCTGCCCAAAACGTGCGCCTCTGGGCAGTTTACTATTTATACTGCCTTTCATTAAAACAATCCCAAGGTGGTTTACAGCAAAATTTAAAAAAGATTGTACAGCAAGATTGTAAAAAAGACACAGTTAAAATATTAAGCTAAAAATTTAAAACAAATCTGATTAAAAATTTAAAATAAAAGCAATACATAGTACAAAGAGCAGAGTACAATTAAAATCATTTAAACATTAAAATTATTAACATTAAAATAATTTAATATCCAATATTAAAACTATGAATCTAATTAAAAGCCTGGGTGAATAAATGTGTCTTCAGGGCCTTTTTAAAAGTTGCCAGAGATGGGGAAGCTCTTATGTTAACAGGGAATACATTCCAAAGTCCAGACGCAGCAATAGAGGAGTCCCATTCCCGGGTAGCCGCCAGATGAGTTGGCGGCAGCTGCAGGCAAACCTCCCCAGACGATCTTAACAGGCGATGGGGCTCATGGCGAAGAAGACGTTCTCTTAAATACCCAGGGCCGAAGCTGTTTAGGACAATGGTTTCCCCCGTGACACTCTATGGATGTGAAAGCTGGACTTTGAAGAAGCAAGATAGAAAAAGCATTGATGCATTTGGACTTTGGTGCTGGAGAAGACTTTTGAGGATACCATGGACAGCCAGGAAAACAAACAAGTGGATCACAGAACAAATCAATCCAAAATTTTTACTTGAGGTACAAATGGCCAGGCTCAAACTATCATACTTTGGACACATTATGCGAAGGCCCAGCTCCCTTGAAAAGTCCATAATGCTGGGAAAAGTTGAAGGAAAGAGAAGAAGAAGATGGCCAGCAGCAAAGTGGATGGACTCAATTATGACAGCCATGAGTGCACCACTGAGAGACCTTAAAGGCCAAGTTGAAGACAGATCATTCTGGAGAGAATCTGTGTGATTGCTAAGAGTCTTCACCAACTTGACAGCACTTAATCAATCAATCAGATGACCCAGAGACCAACCTGGCTGCTGCATTCAGGACCAACTGCAGTTTCAGGACTATGTACAAAGGCAGCCCCATATAGAGCGCATTGCAGTAATCTAGCCTAGAGGTTAGAACATAAGGTTACCAGCATATGTACCACCGTTTTGAGGTCGTTCATCTCAAGAACAACCACTTTTTACCACTTTCAACTTAAATTACAGTGTAAGTTACAACTTAAAGGTAAAGTGTACCGTCGAGTAGGTGTCGACTCCTGGCACCCACAGAGCCCTGTGGTTTTCTTTGGTAGAATACAGGAGGGTTTTACCATTGCCCCCTCCTGCACAGTCCACAGTATGAGATTATGCCTTTCAACATCTTCCTATATTGCTGCAGCCCGATATAGGTGTTTCCCATAGTCTGGGAAACATACCAGCAAGAATTCAAACCGGCAACTTCTGGCTTGCTAGTCAAGGCATTTCCCCCACCTAATGGTGCAGCGATTAGACAACAACAAAGATAACAACAAAAGTGGTTGTCTTTTGGTATTCTACCAAAGACAACCACAGGGCTTTGTGGTTGCCAGGAGTTGGCATCGACTCGACGACACACTTTACCTTTAAGTTACAACTTAGATTGCTTCTTCTCTGCTTATTGATATCACCATGGTTAGCCAAAATGGGCGTGATGTTTTGTTTTCTAGAAAGACAAGTGTTGTTCAGCCGATAAAAATAGGATTCACACATGAGCACTATCTAGTAGTCATCGCTTGCATGATTTTCATGATCCTGATACCTGGATAATGTTAAGTTAGCCAATCATTGATGGATGTTAATGTCCCCAATATATATGAGACTGTTGGCAACCCTAGGCCTGCAGCCCACCAGAACCACAGAGTACTCTGCTAGGGAGTGAGAAGAAGGGAAAGGAGTTGGAGCTGGTTTGATCTGAGCCATAGGTTCTTCCCATTAACTGAAATGAAGGGACAAGTGGCATCCCATAAGGAAAGGTAATTTTGGGCTGAAATAAGGGACTGTTGGTAATCCTAATGCAGCCATCTCAGGACTCCTACCACTTTATTCAGAGAGTAGGCTTACAAGGATGAATAGAGTAGATCTGGGGTGGGACGTGTTGGGTGCTGGGCAGGGAGGAACTGAAGGGATGCAAGAATCTAAGGGAATGGGACGGTAAAGTCAGGCAGGGGTTTTCAGCAGTGGTGGTGTTGCAATGAAAAGATGATTCATGGTGAACAGGATTCCCTGAAGGGCAGCTTGCCCATTACTACCAAATGAGCCCAACAGTGCTCAGCAACAGGGGAGTGTTGAGAGTGTTCTCAGGTGCACTCTCCGTTCATGAGAGGTGACGGGCAGGCCCAGCATTTCTTGTTGGCTCTCGGAGAGTCAAACTAAATGCAACGTGACGTATCACAACCGTGTTTGTGCACTTTTTTCTTAATTAGAAATCGCAGCCCTGGGAGTCCCTAATCGAGACTAATACAGGGAAGGAGCATTTAACCGTATCTGCTCATGCTGTGGTCCAAAAAACCTCCCCTTGCCAGGAAGCTGCTATAAGCCCCAGGAGGCAGGAAACTTCCATTGATGCCACTTGACCTGGCAGCTGCTTCAATTAAGATTGAAAAAGTAGCAGGCCCAGTTGCTTTCCCTAGCCACCTAATGGTGCATCGGAGAAGTAACTTGCCTAGTGAGCAAGAGGTTGCCAGTTTGAATCCCTGCTTCTATGTTTCCCAGACTCTGGGAATCACCAAATCAGGCAGCAGCGATATAGGAAGATGCTGGAAGGCATCACCTCATACTGTGCAGGAGATGGCAATGGTAAACCCCTCCTGTACTCTACCAAAGGAAACCACAGGGCTCTGTGGTCGCCAGGAGTTGATACCAACTTTACTTTACAGTTGCTTTCCATATAACATGTGGATGAGGTATCTCCATCTTTAATCTCCCATATATCTGTGAATCCTGATTGGGCACGGGTAAATCAGGAAATGTAGGGGAGAGAGTGAGTAGAGAAAAGGGAAAATAAAGAGAAACAAGAAGTGTAATGGGGAATTAAGAGATCGAAGAGAGATGATAGGAGAGTCTGAATCTGAAGAAAATGTACATCAAGGTTATAGTGGGGAAAACGGGGAGCAAATATTGGAAAACTAAATAATTTGAAGAATGTTCTGAAAACTGGAGGCAATGAAGTGTCAGCTGCAACAGGATTGGAGGATATTCTGAATAAAGTAGGTGGGGAAGACTGGGAACAGAAATAGGAAATGCCAATCTTTATTCACACATTACATGCTGAGCCAAATACCAACAAGGAGTTCCATAGAATCACTTTGATATTTGGTGGCTGCGCTCCAGAGAATAGTGAGAAATAGCTTTGAGTATCCAACTGGGCTTTTGAATTTCCTGAAAGTAGCTATTCCACTCTGTGTCATACTCTGCTGTAATTGGAGAGCTTCAAAACCAGTGTGGTGTGGCCTGGAAGGAACCTGAGGGCTTGCTGCGAAAGAGAAAGTAGAAAGTTGGAAGCTATATTTCAACAAGTTTTCTGGATTGCAGCTGGTGAATACACTCCCTCCCCCCGCCAAAAAAATCCACACAATTAAAATGTGTGGGTTGGATCCAACCAAAATTAAGCACTTTAAAACCTCTAGATCTCTGGGGGGAAATATTAAACATGTGCTAAAGTTCCCTATTGAAATCTTGGATTTAGGCCTATAGATATCAATCTATTGAAATTGGACCTAGGCCCAAACTATGCCCCACATGCCAATTCAATCCCCAAGACATTACATAGCATCATGTTAAAGCGTGTGTGAAATCCCTTGTCTTTTCCCCTATGGGGGTGAAAGAGTTCAGCAGCCCTCCCCTCTCCCAGTCCTCTGCTCAAGACTGCAGCCTCTGAGGCTGGTCTTGGTTATGAAGAAGAAGAAAAGAAACATGTACTGTATAGCTTTGGCTTATGTCTCGTAGACCGCAAAATATAGCACATGCTTAATAAATGCTGGCATACAGGCTAATACTTCACTAGCATGATGAACAAAGTTGTACAAATCCATGAAGGTTGCATAGGTGAATCGATGTTCAAAGTTGCACAATCCCTTGTGCTCTTGGACTGCTTGCGCAAGTGTTGCACTTCCACAGTAAAATAGCGGAACTGGATGTGGGCATCTACTTCTTTCGCAAATGCACTCTGTTTTGCTAGTGTAACACAAGTCTGGAACTCAAGTTGCCTTCTTAGAAGTTGCTTGTTGTGCAACATATTTGCACAAGTGCAGTGTTAGGCTGGATGTCAACCGATACTACTAATAAAAAGGTGTTAGGCTGTTCTCAGGGGAAGGGGGTAAGAAGTTCTCAGCCAGGCAACAGGACATCCAGTTGCCATTGCCCAGAAGCACAGCCATCACCTGCCTCCTCCTCCTCACCTGCCTCCTCCTCACCTGCCTCCTCCTCTGCTGTTGGACACTGCAAAGTCCTGTAGTCTTAGGGGGAAGGGAGTAAAGAGTGCACAGCCAGGCAATGGACCACCGAAATGCCAGAAGTCAGAGGAATATGATGGAATGAAAGGTGATTAGAAGCACCTCAACAATGTCATGAAAACCGGGTTGTTGAGGGGAGGCTATCTGCCCAAGAGCAATAAAGGTAAAGTGTGCCATCAAGTCGATTTTGACTCCTGGCACCCACAGAGCCCTGTGGTTTTCTTTGATAGAATACAGGAGGGGTTTACCATTGCCTCCTCCTGCACAGTGTGACAGGATGCCCAAGAGCAATACTGTTTGTCAAATCGCCCTAATAATATTTTATTATTTTAGGTAAGCTGCTTTGGGGATTCTTCTGAATTGAAAGGTGGGATAGAAATCAAATAAACAATACTCTCCCCTTGAAATCAATAGGCCTTTAAAGTGATGATTTTTGGTTGGGCTGTGCCTCCTATATATTTTATTTATTTATTTAACATATTTTTATACTGCCCAAAACTTACATCTCTGAGCGGTTTACAACAAAATAAGAACAGAAAGTAAAACATTAGTTAAACAAAAACAAAAAGTTTAAAACATTACAACAATTAAAAAATTTTAAAACAATATTTTCAAACAGCATAAAATTCCGTCTCAAATTGTTTGCATGTTACTCAGATTTACTGCATCTGAAAATGCTTCTCTTTATCATGTTTATGAGCAAATATATCCCCCCCCCGCTTTTTTAATTAGCATCTGATTTGGGGTGTTTTTTAAAAGATCTTTTCATGACCTAGGTCATTCCTTAATCTTGGTCCAATTCACTTTGCCATACTCAAAGCAGAACTATTTAAAAGGATGTGACTAAACTCTAAATCCCTATTCCAATGTCCTGTTTCTACAAACATTTTAATTGTAATTGCAGCTGAGATCCTGCTTCCCAGGGACCAATCTGGAACCTGGCTTCGAAGCTCTGGGAAACCAAATCTATTGTAAATTTGGAGTTAAGTTACTCCTGTGATTACAAAAGAGATTTTTTTGGTGCGGAGGCGGGAGATGTGTCTGTTTTAAATGCAGAAAGTCCCCGTGAGAAAGCTATTGAGCCTTGAGGAAGGAGGTAATTATACAGTATCCCTTTTAAAATGTACATTCTCATCCAGTAAATCTGCTTATAGTGCTTATGCATCCCTGAAATACTGTCCTAATACCATGGTTTGTGCAGTTGTAATGCTACAATGGCTGACAGTCATTAACTTAAGCATATAGAGCATGACATAGCATCCCTTACGTCAACAAGTTAAGGCCTGATTCATACAACAACAGAGGTGATAGTAAAACCTTTCCTGGATTGTACCAGTTCAGAATGTCGGTGGGAGAAATCACATCACTGAATACTCCTCTCTCTCTCTCTCTCTCTCTCTCTCTCTCTCTCTCTCTCTCTCTCTCTCTCTCTCTCTCTCTCTCTCTCATATAGATATAGATATAATCGCTTCCTGCATATAGAAAGCTAGATGTTAGGAAGATGAATTCTAGTTTATACTTCTCCCTGAAATGCTAGTTTTATATGAACAAGTCTCTCTCTCTCTCTCTCTCTCTCTCTCTCTCTCTCTCTCTTTTGCTGTGGAGAAACATCCAACCATGTAGTCTAGCACCTGCAGTCTGAAAGGGTTTAGGCCCACGTATGTGCAAGGCAGCGCCAGCGTTCCTGATTGGTTGGCACTGTTGCACACATGGAAGTTCGCCCTGGCAGTGTTGCGCAAGAGCACACTTGTAGAACTACTGAAAACTGCATGTGCAGTGGAACTTAAATTGTTTCCATTGTAAGTAGTATTGCCCAAGGGTAGGTGTGCTACAACTCAACTGCACTCTTGCACAACACCACTGCCTTCCACATACACAGTGAGCTGGCTGGCTGGGAACACTGGCATTGCCTTGTGCATCATGTGGGCCATAGTTAACTTTTATCACTTCAGCTGCTGTCCATGTGAAGTAGGCCTTAGTTGTGACTAAGTCCTATGGTAAGCGATGGAATGGGATCTTATTCCATAGCTTTCAATGGGACTAACTCCAATCCCATTGATTTGAAAGGGATTTGTAACACGGCCGTCAACATGTTTATTCTTAAGTAGGCTGCAATCTTAAGAGATATTGTGAGAGAGTAAGCTCATTGCACTTAGTGGAACAGACTTCTGAGTAAACATGGTTAGGCATATTTAGCTCCTGCTGTTAATCTGCAGTCTCATCATGCATCTTTATTTGTAAGTAAGCTTTATTAAGCTCAGTAGTAAAACTGCATAGGTAGGTTGCACAGCTGCAATTGTAAGCACACTTACTATATGGTAAGGCCCACTGAACTCAGTGTGACTAGGACTGACATATTTTTAACTTGGAAAATGCAGACACCCTCCCCACAACCTTATAGTATGGCTGCCAGGTCTGCCAACTGCCTTGAACAATAGTGGTGGCAGTAGATTTGTCTGCTAGTGTAATGGAGCCCATATCTACCAATCAATATCAGTGGGCCAGCAGTGATGGTAGACCTGGCCTCAAGAGCAGGTCCACCCATTGTTTTGGGCAGGGAAGTGCTTCACCCCACCACCTGCCAGTAGACCTGGCCGTTGGAGCAATGGAGACCAGGTCTATCCAGGGCCTCCTGCACGCAATGGGTAGACCTGGCCTACCATGGATAGCCCACACCACTTGCATTAAGGCAGTCAAATCTACTTGCTGGCTTTCTTTCTTGGACAGGTAGCCCTTGCCTCCCGGATCTGGTAGACCTGGATGCTGGCTCAAAGGGGCCAGTTTTTCCAGATGGCTTGCACATTAGGGCAGCCAAATACTACTATTACTACTACTACCACCACCACCGCTGCTGCTGCTACTACTATTACTACTACAACTACTATTTAAATACTGCTTTTCAACAAAAGTTTCCAAAGTGGTTTACATAGGAAAAATAAATACAGTCATTAAGATGGTCCCCTGTCCCCAAAGGGCTCACAGTCTAAAAAGAAACACAAGGGTAGACACCAACCGCAGCCACAGGAGGGATGCTGTGCTGGGGTTGGATAGGGCCAGTTGCTCTCCCCCTGCTAAATATAAAAGAACTGCCACTTTGAGAGGTATTCTTGCTCAGCAGGCAGACTGCTTTTCCTCAAGGACATTCCTCTTTTTCATGGAAATGAGTATTGTATTTTTGCACCAAGAACCCGTGTGTTCTACAGTTTTTTACAAAACAGAGCACGAGCTTTCTAATTTATTTTTAACAAGATAAATTATTTTTTAACAAGAGCACTCAAAACTGTGGACTCTAAACAGGTGCAGGCACTTGCCACGGGCAGGTTCTTGATGCAAAGATATGGTATATGTCCAGGGGAAATGAGGGTGTATGATAGCCGTAAGTGTGACTTACATTTGAGGAAGCCTGCTTAGGATCATGCTATTACTCCGTAATAAGTTCCTTAGGACTACAGCCTTAGTCATTACTAACTTTTGCTAGGTTCGTTATGTCAGGTTTCAATGTAGGGCCACTTAGGTAACGATATTTGAAGTTATGTTTCCTATTTGTGAACAACATGAAATATTTTTAAATGTTTCCTTTGCAGAATATTAGAACTGTGTAGCATGTTCTGTCGGACACAGATCATGAAGGTGGCAATTACACAATGTGTTTCTCCTTTTCTTGCAAATAAGACCCATCATTAAATATTCCTAGAAATGTTGCCATGCAATCCCCTTGTCACAGTTTGCTTAGCTCTGTTGTGTAGGAATCCTAACACCCAGGTCTGTGCGGAGCCAGAAAACACAGTGTGAATAATCCTTGATCATGAGACGAAATATAAATAAATAAATGTTGAGGAAACTGTGAACAACCAAGCCATTACAACCTCATGACTAACAGCAGCATCAGTTCATTTCCTTAATCATAAAAAAATAATAAAAACAAATGCAAGAATATAAATCATCAGTCATCTGAAGGATCTGACACTTCATTGACGCATATCACCACCACCACCACCACCCCTTCTAATAACAAACTAATAGTGGAAATACAATCAGGATGTTTTTCCTTTTTCCTGGCTTGAAGGCTACTTTCCAAATGGAGGGCTGTAGCCAGAGCTCCAGATATCACAGGACTATATTCCTGGATTCTTGCTTGAGTCTTGCTTGAAACTCTAGAGCTTTTTATGAACAAGAGGAAATACAGGAATGCAGATAAAATGCATGAAGTAGAATAGTGCTTGTAGGGATAAATAGTCCCTTGCTGTTAAAAATTATTTGTTGCTAAGGATAGCTTTGCATTATCATGTGTCCAAATGCATTGTGGGTTTATCTCTCCACTGTTCCTGTATGCTTTATTTGCCTTGTTATTTTATCAGCCTAAAATGTCCTATCATTTATTAAGGGTTTATCTTTATTTATTTATTTATTAAATTTATACCCCGCCCAAACTTATATCTCTGGGCAGTTAACAATTAAAACACATAAAAAGTTAAAACAGTTAAGCATATAACACATGTGTCCAAATGCGTTGTGGGTTTATCTCTCCACTGTTCCTGTATGCTTTATTTGCCTTGTTATTTTATCAGCCTAAAACGTCCTATCATTTATTAAGGGTTTGTCTTTATTTATTTATTTATTTATTAAATTTATACCCCACCCAAACTTACATCTCTGGGCAGTTAACAGCAATTAAAACACATATAAAAGTTAAAACAATACAATAATTTAAAAACCATAAAATTAACCAACAGTATTTTAAAATTAAAAACCTGAGAAGGCTTGGGTAAAAAAAAAAAAGCATTTTCAAATGTGTTTTTTTTTTAAATAGCCAGAGATGGGGAGGATTGTAACTCAGCAGGGAGCGCATTCCACAATCGGGGCAGCAGCCGAGAAGGCCTGTCTCTGTGTGACCACCAAACGAATTGGCGGTAACTGGAGACTGATCTCCTCAGATGACCTCAATGGGCGGTGGGGTTCATAGTGAAGAAGATGCTCTCTTAAATACCCAAGACCTAAGCCGTTAATAAGACTTGATTATGTTGGAGGCCTTCATTGATTGATTGATTGATTAAATGCCGTCAAGTCGGTGTCAACTCTTAGCGACCACATAGATAGATTCTCTCCAGGATGATCTGTCTTCAACTTGGCCTTTAAGGTCTCTCTGTGGTGCATTCATTGCTGTCGTAATCGAGTCCATCCACCCTGCTGCTGGTCATCGTCTTCTTCGCTTTCCTTCAACTTTTCCCAACATTATGGACTTCTCAAGGGAGCGGGGCCTTTGCATAATGTGTCTGAAGTATGATAGTTTACGCCTGGTCAATTGTACCTCGAGTGAAAATTCTGGATTGATTTGTTCTATGATCCATTTGTTTGTTCTCCTGGCTGCCCATGGTATCCTCAAAAGTCTTCACCAGCACGAAAGTTCGAAAGTGTCAATGCTTTTTAAAATCTTGCTTCTTCAAAGTCCAGCTTTTGCATCCACAGAGTGTCCTAAAAATCCATCTTTTCAGCCTGGCTTTTAATAATATTTAATTGTTTTAAAATGGTCTTAAAGATCAGTTTTATGTTAATATTTTAACTGCTTTTATTTTGTTTTATGGTTTTGTTTTTTTTAATGTGAACTGCCCTGAGCTGTTCTGGAATGGGTGGTATATAAATGAAATAAATAAATACATAAAATATGTTGCTATCATTTTATATTCCATTGCTTGCGTGTTGGTTCTAGTGCCTCAACTAGATTCATTTAAGAAAACAAGTGTGTCATTGCTGCTCAAATCCTCGAATGGCCCTTCCTAGCCATGCATTTAGCCTACTGGGGCAATTAGAGAGCTAGTTTTCATCACCAAGAAGTTTTTCACACATGGCTCTATGCTTGGGGTATCTGAAGAGTCAATCTGCTTCGCAGCAGATTCAAGGCATTTTCATTAGAGTGATTAGATGGACCATTCGCATAGCCATCAGCACCTCCATCAACACCTCCGGATAAAGCAGAAGCCCGGGAGTTTTTTTCAAAACTGCTGGAAATAGAGGATTTTTTTACCCTGATATAACTCAGGCTAAGCCAGAATTCACAGCTTCCTTTCCGAGAAAAACAAAGCCCTGTCTGTCCTGGTCCCTGATAGGCTGCAGGGAGGTCCGGGTTAAATCCAGTGAACATGTGGACTGGCACACTCCAATCAGGAGTGGATTGGGGGAAAGCCCTGTCTGTAAAACCTCCAGGAGCTTTCCCAGGCAGCAGGCTTTATCGTGGGTTTTCTGCAAGGCTTTACTGCCAGTTCAAAGCTGCCCCTAAAAACCAACTGGATGTTTTAACCCCGATATAAATCGAGCTAGCCTGTAATGAGCAGTAAAAAACCCAAATTGTGTGTGAAGTGCTCCCTGATAGCTTGCAGGTACTTCAGGGTAAATTTGGCCAATATGTGAACGGACACCGTCCATTCTGGAGGATATGCGAGCTAAAAGCCATGTCTGAAAAAGTCCCAGACTATAGCTCCCAGGGGTTTTTTTTGTGGGGGGTGGGGGTGGAGCTGGAGGGCCCTCAGGAGCTGGGGGCCCGTGTTCTTTGAACCCTTTCGCTCAATTATAGCTACGCCCCTGGATAGTATAAAAGCAGCCAAAGTTTGTAGTGTAGATATCTTCTTAGTCTTTACCATTCAGCAAGCTAACCTTCCACAAATGGTAAAAATGTTCCTCTTAATGCTACTGATTTTAATAAGAGTTTCTTGTACCTGGTTCAGGTACTTTTTAACCAATAGTACATCCCAGTACTACTGTTTGGGATGTACTACCCAGTACATCCCAGCTCAAACTATCATATTTTGGATACATTATGCGAAGATCCAGCTCCCATGAGAAGTCCATAATGCTGGGGAAAGTTGAAGGAGAGAGAAGAAGAGGATGACCAGCAGCAAGGTGGATGGACTCGATTACGACAACAATGAATGCACCACTGAGAGACCTGAAAGGCCAAGCTGAAGATAGATCATTTTGGAGAGAATCTATCTATGTGATTGCTAAGAGTTGACACCGACTTGACGGCACTTAATCAATCAAGCACATCCTAGCAAGGCAAGTACTACTTGGCCCCACTGCACTGGTGACCACGTGGCACTGCCTGATCTCACCAAAAGTTGATGGCCGTGCATCAGTGGCAAGCCAGAGCTCTGAAGCAGCATGACCCGCCAACAGAGGCACAGGAGAGGGGTGGGCGGTGAGAAGCAAAGGAGTGATCCTGGAGGACAGGTTTTCATGGTGGACAGTTCTATCAATGGCTACCAGTCTTGATAGCTATAGGCTACCTCCAGATCCAGAGGGAGGGTACCTCTGAAT
Source organism: Hemicordylus capensis (assembly GCF_027244095.1). Taxonomy (NCBI): domain Eukaryota; kingdom Metazoa; phylum Chordata; class Lepidosauria; order Squamata; family Cordylidae; genus Hemicordylus; species Hemicordylus capensis. The sequence continues at coordinate 345,981,515 of NC_069659.1, read as the reverse complement.
ACCAGTTGCAGGGCGGCAGCAGCAGGAGAGGGGACATGCCTTAATCCCCTGCTGGTGTGCTCCAAGGGGTATCTGGTGGGCTACTGTGGGAAACAGGATGCTGGTATCTATCTATCTATCTATCTATCTATCTATCTATCTATCTATCTATCTATCTAATTTTTATACTGCCTGATATGTACATCTCTAGGTGGTGTACAAAATTTAAAACAATAAAAAAGTCAGATTAAAATCCATGAAACACAAAAACAATTGCATAAAATAATTATTAAAACAAATTATTAAAATTAATTCTAATTGAAAGCCTGTGAGAACAAGTGAGTCTTGAGGGTCTTTCTGAAAACAAAGAAGGAAATGCTCTTATTTCAGCTGGGAGCATATTCCAAAGTCCCGGGGCAGCCACAGAGAAAGCCCGGTCCCAGGTCGCCACCAAACGTGCTGGCGGCAACCGTAACCTGACCTCTCCAGAAGACCATAACAGGCGGCAGGGTTCATGACAAAGAAGGCGTTCTCTTAAATACCCTGTGCCCAAGCCGAGGGTATATAGGCCTTGGGCCTGATTCAACAAAGATAATAATAATAATAATAATAATAATAATAATAAAGTAATTTTATTTATTGGCCACCCTATAACAATTGTTCTGTGGGCGGCTTGCAGAGGTTTTTAAAGCTTACTTTACAGTAGACTTATGAGATCACCCGGCATTCTGTGTGTGTGTCCGTGTGTCCCCCACCCCCACCCCATCAACTTCACAACGCCTGGACCAATATGAACCAAATCAGGTACAGCTGTAGGGACACATAGGGACACCTCAATGGGGTAGATTGTGATGATGTCATCCACCCCAATCCAAGATGGAGGATGTGTAAACCTTTGAGGCACAAATGAACTGCCTAACCGATTTGAACCAAATTTGCTACAGATGTAGGGACACATAGGGATGCCCAAAGGGTGTGGTGTGTGATGATGTCATCCACTCCAGTTCAAGATGGTGGATACATGAACACCTGAGGCGCAAGCTAGCTAATTTGTGCACTATCTAACCAATTTAAACCAAATTAGGTACAGTTGCAGTGAGTGACACATAGTGACACCTCAATGCATAGTTTGTGATCCACGCTGGTTCAGGATGACGGGAACATAAACTTTTGAGGCATAAGTGGGCTAACTTGTGAACCGCCTAACTGATTTGAACCAAATTCGCTACAGCTGTAGGGACTAGGGATGTGCGAACTGGTTCAGGGGCTCGGAGGTTTGGTTCAGGGGTTTGATGGTTCTAGGTCAAACTGAACCCCCCCCCCCAGTTCTGTCCGGACTGAGACTGAACCCCCCGACCAGTTCGCGACTGGGTTTTTTTGTAATATTTTTTTTTAACCTTTCTTCCCTCAGGGGAGTTCATTGGGGCAATGGGTGTGTGTGTGTGGTCCATGGAGGTTCTCCCTCCCCCCGCCGGCCTTCAAAATGCCTCCCTCCGGCCCATTCGGACCAGTATTTTTTAAAAAATGGCTGCCACACATCCGCAAATGGCCTCTGCAAGGCCATGGTTCATGCCAGGCCTCAGAGAGGCCATTTGTGCATGCGTGGCGGCTTCCAAAATGGCCACTGTGCGAATGGGCTGGAGGAAGGCATTCTGAAGGCCAGTGGGGGAGGGGGGAACTCCGCAGGACCCTCCACTACCCCAATGAACTCCCCCAGAGGGTAGAAAGGTTAATTTTTTTTAAAAAAATCATGAACCCCCCCCTGAACTGAACTGGACTGGGGGGTGGTTCTAGGGGGTGCAAAACCGAACTGGGCTGGTCAGGTTTGAGTCCAGTTCAGACTCGAACCATACCGGGCTGGCTGGTTCCATGCACAGCCCTAGTAGGGACATAGGAACATAGGAAGCTGCCATATACCAATTCAGACCATTGGTCTATCTAGCTCAGTATTGTCTTCACTGGCAGCGGCTTCTCCAAGGTTGCAGGCAGGAATCTATTTTAGCCCTATGTTGGAGAAGCCAGGGAGGGAACTTGGAACCTAGATGCTCTTCCCAGAGTGGCTCCATTCCCTAAGGGGAATGTTTTGCAGTGCTCACACATCAAGTCTCCCATTCAAATGCAACCAGGGCAGACGCTGCTTAGCTAAGGGGACAAGTCATGTTTGCTACCACAAGACCAGCTCATAGGGAAACCTCAATGGTGAAGATTGTAATGATGTCATCCACCTCAATTCAAGATGGTGGACACATAAACATTGGAGGCGCCAAGTGCACCTTGTGGACAGTCTAACTGTTTTGAACCAAATTTGCTATAGCTGAATGGACACATAGGGATGCCCCAATGGTGTAGTTTGTTATGATGTCACCCATCCCGATCCAAGATGGCAGATGCATAAACTTTTGAGGCACAAGTACACTAACTTGAGGACTGTCTAACCGATTTGAATCAAATATGGAACAGCTGTAGTGAATGACAAACAGGGACACCTCAATGGTGCAGATTGTAATGACAACATCCACCCCAATCCAAGATGGCGGACACATGAACATTTGAGGCACAAGAGATCTAACTTGTGGACCTCGATTTGCACCAAATTTAGTCCAGATGTAGAGACAGTGAAAGGAAAGTAGGCTGATTAGTTCACAACTTGTTTTTTTAAAGACCTTCTGCATGCAAAGCATGCGTTCTGCCCTTGCGTTATGTCTTCTAACAGTTCCATGGCCTGACCTTTCAGTTCCAGTGACTCTAACATGAGGTACGAGTTGCAGAAACCAACACGATCATAAGGCTATGATTGTCTTATGACAACTAGCCATGTCAGACATTTTCTTTATGAAGAAGAAGTAGTAAATGAGAAAGGACACCTAAGAGATATGATGGGCAGTGAAAAGTTTTATATTGCCTTTACATTTAGCAAATAAATAAATAAAAAGGTGTATGGAGACCTGATGTACAACCCATTTCCCATAATTTTCTTCACTAAGCATATAAGTGGAAACGTCATTACATAGTAACAGAAGCATCATTGCTGCTTGAAAAGAAGCCAATGGTTGTGAAATCTTAATCATAAAAATGTTGTAACTTGAACCTGAACTAAAATGCAGATATAAAGAAAAATCACTATTCAGCAATGAAGAATGCTGCATAAGGAAGCTGTGAATCCCCTATCTTGGAAGTTGTATAACAAGTTTGGGGAAAACACTGCCTGTTGGTGTAGGAGATTCTGTCTTGGATAGGGAGACTGCTGATGGGAAATCAGGTGATCTACTGGAAAGCAGCCAGTTCTATGATTCAAGATATGAATAAGGAGATTTAAAAGGCTTCCTTCCATCAAATCCTTTCTCAGCCCCTACCTTTTCCATGAATCCTTGGCACAACCACCCCAGTCCAGATTCTCTACTGTAAGATGTCTATACCTAAGGAAGTTTAGCTGAAAGAATGGCATATCCTCCCTGTTTCCTTCTTCCTTCACTCTCCTCCCTCCCTGTCTCTTCTGTCATTTCCTGTCATGCCCTGTCTGCTCTGCAGGGAATGGGAAATTTGGAGATGCAGATTTTAATGCTAACAATGCCCCATATTAATCTTTAATCTTTATTAAGGTACTGTACACAATGGCGCAGCGGGAAATCAGAGGTTGCTGGTTCGAATCCCACTGGTATGTTTCCCAGACTATGGGAGACACTTGTACGAGGCAGCAGTGATATAGGAAGATGCTGAAAGGCATCATCTCATACTGCATGGGAGATGGCAATGGTAAACCACTCCTGTATTCTACCAAAGAAAACCACAGGGCTCTGTGGTAGCCAGGAGTCGACACTGATTTGACTGCACACTTTACCTTTACACACAGAACCAGGAGGACACTGTCCCTGCTTGCAGGTTTACAGTTGAAAGTAGACATGATGCATGATGAGGACAGAAAGAGAGTGAGGGAAAGGGAAATGGGTGGTGGTGGGACCCTATGCTAAAGTGGGGAGGGGTGAACAATTCAGTTAGAAAAAACACGACCAACAAGGCAAGTTAAGGATTTTAGCACTAGCTGACGTCCAGGGAGTTGTAGTGTCCAACAACATCTGAGGACCCAAAGTTGGGAAGAACCCCTGGCCTAAAAAATAAGGATCTCTTTACCTGGCACCAAAAAGGCATCAAAAGGGGTACTAGCAAAGCCTCCCTCACAAGAGAATTCCATAGGCACCACCACCACCCTTTCCCAGGTCTCTCCATCTCAGCTCAGCGGTGGGCCTTCTGAGATGACCCTGGTGCATCAGCAGGTCCATCAGGGAGCAGGCATACCTGATCCAAAGCCTTGTAGAGCTTTAAGAATAAGTGCCAGCATTTTGAGTGGCATTCAAAAATTGATCAGCGAAGCTGTTTAAGCACTAGCAAGACACGTTGCCAACGCTGGCTGGCAGGGTGGTGGTGGTTGGAGACGCTCTACTGCTGCCTCTGATGTTGCCATTGTTGCAGTTGCCTCCGCCATAGCTGCCAGTGGGAAACTAAAAATAAGTATCTCCCTTTCACCACCCTGCCTTCTTAGTCTAGGAAATCCCCTTTTACTTGTAATGGGAAACCTAGCTGGATTTCCCTTTACAAGTATACCCTCCCACCCCACCCCACCCCGGGTCAGCCCATGAGCCGGTTCGGCCAGCTCAATGGCCGAACTGGACCAGGCCCAGTTAAGCCTGTATTGGGCTGGGTTGGTTCGAATCCGGTCTGGATTTGAACCAAGCTGGCCGAGTGGCCCGCTCACACACCCCGACTTGCAGAGCCACTGTCGGTCAGTGTTGACAATACTGAGCGGTATGGAGCAATGGTCTGATTCAGTAGGCGGCAGCTTCCTATGTTCTTATCACTGTCTTGTCTAGAGAGTGAACACCTGGGGGTGGGGGACACTGGAAAAAAAAAACCTGGGAAAGGGGGGGCATTTTTTCTGGAACAATGCCCCCAGTTTCTTTCCAGGCCTTGACATCTCTAGCTTTGTCAAGAATGAGCATCAGCTTCTTGGCCTTTATCCAGTCCACAGCTGACCCCAAGTTTAGTTCTATTAGGTCAGATGTAAAAGAGAGATAGAGTTGGGTATCATCACCCTACTGGCACCCCGCTCCGAAACTCTAGATAGCCTCATTAGGCAGTTTTGTGCACATGTTAAAGAACAAGATGGAGCCCTGTTTGGTCATACAGCATAAAAGCCATGGGGCTGAGCAGTAGACACCTAGCACTGTCTAGGAGAGGGCTGTATAACTTTGCCCCTCCAGCTGTTGTAAGACTACAACTCCCATTGTCCTTGACTACTGGCCATTGTGGAGCTGGAGGGCCACAGCTGGGCAGCCCTGATCTAGAACAAGCCCTGTAAGGTAAGAATGGAGCCACCAGAGCACCACATCTCTGCTTCCCTGACCCAGACTGCCTATCCAGAAAGATTCCATGGTCAATGATATCAAAAGGTCCTGAGAGGTCCATAGAGAGGAGAGCTGGTCTTGTGGTAGCAAGCATGACTTGTCCCCTTAGCTAAGCAGTGTCCACCCTGGTTGCATTTGAATGGGAGACCACATGTGAGCACTGTAAGATATTCCCCTCAAGGGATGGAGCCGCTCTGGGAAGAGCATAAGGTTTCAAGTTCCCTCTCTGGCTTCTCCAAGATAGGGCTGAGAGAGATTCCTGCTTGCAACCTTAGAGAAGCCGCTGCCAGTCTGTGTAGACAATACTGAGCTAGATAGCCCAATGGTCTGACTCAGTATATGGCAGCTTCCTATGTCCCTAGAATTAGCAGAGTCGTGCTGCCCATTTCAGCCTAACATAGGACATCCATCAGGACAACCAAGGCAGTTTATTTGCCAAAGCCAGACATGAGACTAGATCACAGTGGATCTAGATAATCTCATTCAAGAGTATCTAGAATTTATTTATTTATTTGATTGATTGATTGATTGATTGATATACCATCCTTCCAAAATGGCTCATTTGAATGGCAGACACCTGCTCCATACACTTATGGGATGCAATCCACCTATCACTGAAGTCAATAAACTGCTCCAGTGTAGGGATTCCAAACCTTGGGTTCCCAGAGGTTTTGACTACAACTCCCATCATCCCTAGCCTTTGGTCATTGCAACTGGGAATGATGGGAGTTGTAGTCCATCATCTGGGGACCCAAAGTTGAGAATCCCTGCTCGAGTGTACCAGATTTACATCCACTGTGTGAATATTTACCAGATGGAAGAAGGCTCAAATATATGCATTTTATTTATTTATTTATTT